>NC_052053.1:106832778-107138091 GCF_903992535.2 Arvicola amphibius | reverse complement strand
AGATGGAAATTGGCCACTTAATTGAGCTCTGTATGTTCTTTGTTTCTGACTCTTTCAGGCTCATTACTGCGTTCTGTGTAAGGTTGGTACAGAATGAATTGAGGTTTCAGGTTGAATTTTAAGCCACTGTAACTAGACTCAAACTTATCAAATGGGGATCATTATAGACAGTACAATTTTTTGTCAACAAAAATAGATTTGCTTATTGCTATAACAAAACTGTATGCTTCACAGTTTGACAAAATCTTGGAAAGTATTTTCTGCGTTCCGCTGGCTGTGAAGTACTTATCCTGCTAACAGTTCTGTGGGCATGTTAGTTAGTGAGGGAGAGGTGGGTTTGGTCATGTTAGTTAGTGAGGGAGAGGTGAGTTTGGTCATGTTAGTTAGTGAGGGAGAGGTGAGTTTGGTCATGTTAGTTAGTGAGGGAGAGGTGAGTTTGGTCATGTTAGTGAGGGAGAGGTGGGTTTGGTCATGTTAGTTAGTGAGGGAGAGGTGAGTTTGGTCATGTTAGACAGTGAGGGAGAGGTGAGTTTGGTCTTGAGGCAAACCCAGTTTGTTCACCTTTTGAAGCACCGGCTGTGGGGCTGGCGGTTGGATACGGTCGTGGAGAAGACACTGACAGAAGAATTGGACCCTCTCTGACCAGTGCTGCTCTCAGGCATCTCACAGTTTTCTGCATCTATTTGCTGAGCATACTTCTCAGATGTAATGGTTTCCTGGGATTCAGAACGTGGTCATGGGTAGATTGGCAGCAGACAGTACTCAGGATCCCTGTTTACATGCAAGGTTAGCTTTGGGAAGCGTTTGAGCTTCTCAGTCCAACCACTGAGTTGACGGTTGTCATATACAGCCCAGTATTGGTTTCCTGTCACAGTCCAGTCAAGAAATGGTTGTTAGTGCTGCATGGAATGATGGGTGGAAGCTGGGGAGTGTGATTCTTAACCAAGCCTTTAGCCATCTGATGAGGGCCTCACTGAGTTTTTTCACCTTTCCAACTTAATGCTCAGTGACCAATTAGTCCACATGGAATCCTTGCCAACTTCTAGTCTAGTTGTAAGAACATTGCATCATCTTCGGTAATTAATCATTGTCAAATTCCGATGACCAGGCCACTCCCCTCCTCATCTCAGGCCCCTCATCTCCTTTGCAGAACATCTTGACACCCTCTGCCTTGTATGCTGATTAACCGTTCCTGGGCCAAACACAGTGTTAACGCTGGTAGTTCTCTACACTGCTTTGTCACCTGCTCTGAAGCAGAGTAAGGAAATTACTTCAATTTGCCTCTTTTGCAAAATAATTTTTACATTATAAAATAAATATAAAGTAGGCAGCAAGTAATGTCACTAGCAAAAAACATATGACTCAGAAGTATAAGCATTAAAGTGATGTAGAACATGACCATATTTAAGAATGTATTCCAATATCAAAGAGAGATTTCACCAATACAAAAAAAAGTTTTACTCTTTGTGCCAACTTAAATAAATGCAGCATTAGGAGGAGTCCAGCCTTGCTGAGCCTGCATGCGTGCATTTGTGAGTGTTTAGAATTGGCGCCACACTGAGTAAGAGCCTTCATTGTTCAGAATCGAAGGAGAGTCAAAACTGAAATTTCTAGCAGGATACGCATAAAGTTCCAGCTGTTTACCATTTTGTGCTATGGTGAGAGTATTACACATGTTACACACGTTCAGGTCAGTATACAGCATAAAATGTGACGCGTAGTTCACTGTGCGGAGAGCAGTTACAGAGTGGGCTCTAGGGGGCGCTCATAGATCACCTGAGAGACACTAGGAGGCGCGCTCTTGTAGACTAAAATCTGTGGGTTTACAACCAGCCTAGCACTTCTTTATCTCTGTAGTAATGACCAAAGGGCCACCTGTGGTATAGTAAATAATTTTTGTATTAATGAAAACATGTTTTGGAAAAATCTGATAATGATTAAATTATCTCTTTTTAAGACAGGTAATTATTTTTAAAAGGCAATCTTAAGAATAGGATGGATTGTGTATAACTTGATTACTTGTTAGTATAATTAAAATTTTATTGTTTATCTATGTGTGTGTGTGTGTGTTCATGTGTGTGTACATGAGCACGTGCACGTGTTCACACCTTTAGATAACGACTTCCAGGCTTAATTCTCTCCTATCATGTGGGTCTCAGGAATTGAACTTAGATCATCAGAATTGCCAGCGAGTGCCTTTACCCACTAAACTATTTCAGTGGCCGTTTAGTATGATTTAACAGACTGTTCTAGATATACAGTATTCTGAAGCATACAGAAACTGAAAATAGTATATATACTTTATCCTTGCTATCATCCATAAAATATAAACATTACTTTAGAAAATATTTTGAATATATTTCAGAAATCATAACATCAGAATACTCCTTTATTGGCAGTTCATAAGGACAATTTTTGAATAATGACTGGTGTATTAGAAGATCTTTTTTATTTATTTAAAACTTTTATTAGTTTGCAAAGAATTAGGTTTCATTATATATGGAGAGAGAGAGGGGAGGGAAGAGGTGATGTATACACAGTTACCAGAAAAGATTGTCTGATCCTCTCGAACTGGAGTTACACTTGGTTAAGCTCCTGATGTGGGTGCTGGAAGCTAAACCTGAGTCCTCTTGACGAGCAGTACATGTTCTTAACCACTGAACAATTTCTTTAGCTTCTGGACTTCAACAGTAGGGTTATTGTATCGTTTAAACCATAGCAAGCAATGTTGCATAAGATTGAATATGTGTGTATGTGTGAATGTGTGTGTGTGTGTGTGTGTGTGTGTGCATACAAACATACATATGTGAGTATATTTGGAAGAGGCAGTATAGCAGAGTGGATGAGAGTTTGGGTTTTTAGAATTTCAGAAATGGATTTTAATTCCAACTCTGTGGGTCTTTGTTCAAGTAACTTAATGCCTCTGATTTTTTTTCCCATTTTAAAATTTATTTTTAATTTTAGTATACAAAGTAGTAGATTTCATTTTTGTATTTCCGCACACAGATCATACAGTGTTCTTATTCGTCTGTCTCCACCCACTCACCTTTTCCCATCTTCCTAATTCCTGATGGTATTCTTCTGCCCCACCAGATAGTTACCTTTTCTACCTGTCACGTGCATCCTATTTCCCTTTCTTCCTCCTGTCTCCAGGCCCCTTCTGCTCTAGTCACGCATGCACACAGAAGTGAAATGAGATATCTGTCTGTCTGAGCCTTGTCTAGCTCATTTTCCTTAGCACAGTGATCTCAAGTTCCATCCATTTTCCTACAAATGTCACTTTTTTTTCTCTACAGCTGAATAAAATTCTGTCATGTCTCTGTACATTTCTTTTAATCTACCCATCTCTTAATAGATGTTTAGGGTTGCTTGTCTTGGCTTATAAACAGTACATCAGTAAACGGGGGTGTGCATGTGTCCTGTGGTCATGCTACTTAAGAGTCCTTTGTGGTTTCTGCCGTCCTGTAGGAATTTGTCTTTAGCTTCCGAGAAAGCTCCTCCTGACTTCAGAATGGCAATGCCAGTTTACCGACAGCGACTAAGGATTTTCTTCATATTCTCTAGCATTTGTTGTCTTTCTCTCGATAACAGCCAGACTGATTGGGGTAAAATTTCAAGCAGTTTTTATTTGCATTTCCCTAGAGGGTAGGAATATTAAACACTATTTTGAATATTTATTGACATTGTGGTTCTGCTTAAAAATTGTTGTCTGTGTGTATAGAGAGATGTGTATGTGTGTATGCCATGCCCCCCAACGGAAGTGTCTGTGTGGAGACCTGAGGTTGATGCTGATGTCATCCATCAGCAGTCTTCACTGTTTGTTGAGATGATGCCTCTTACTGAGCTTGGCGCTCACCAGCTAGCTGGCTTGACTGTTCAGAAGTCCTTGGGATTTGCCTGCCTCTGTCTTGGCAGCACTGCTAGTACAGACGCAGTGAGTGGTATGCCTGGATTTTACCTGTGTGCTGAAGATCTGAACACAGTTCCTCAAGCTTGCATAGTGAGATTGTCCCTACCGAGCCATCTCCCAGCCCTGGTACTTCTTCTTTTAAGAGCTGCCTGTTCATTACTTCGTTATTGTTATAATTATAACAATAACATTGTCATTAATAATAATAAAATTGTTAAATTTTTAGCATTTTATTTGTGCAGTTTTTTATATTTTAGGTATTAATCTTCTGTTTGATATGTAGGTAGATATTTTTCCCATTTTGTAAGCTGCCTCCTCGTTCTGTTGGTGGTTTCTTCATTGTGTAGAAACTTGATTCATGTAATCTCATTTGTTTATTCTCATATGATTTCCTCTGTTGCCTTAGGAATTCTTTCTACAAAGTTTGCCTGTGACTATTAAAGACATGGCTCCCTTCAGCAGTTGAAGAGATTCAGGCCTTATAGTAGAGTGTTTCATCCATTTGTAGTTGACTTTTGTACAGGAACATGGATACAGTTTTATGCTTTTACATGTAGATGCCCAGTTTTTCCAACACTTTGTTAAAGAGACTGTCTTTCTAATGATTTTTTTTTTGTCAAAGATTAGGTGGCTGTAGTTTTGTGGCTTTATTTTTGAGTTCTCTTTATTGCATTGGTCAGTGTCTTAGTTGTGTGTCTTGCCCGATAAAATATCTTCCCAAAGCTACCTAAGGAAGGAGGAGTTTATTTTGACGGCAAACCCAGTAGACAGAACAATGAATGCTTGCTTTCTTCTTTGAATCAGCCTGGGACCTCTGCCCCGGGATGCTTAAGGCCGCTCCTCCCAGCTGGGTCCACCTGTCTAGATAGTTCCTCAGGCATGCTCAGAGGCCCGTTTTCTAGGTGATTTAGATCCTGCCAAGCTGACAGTGTTGGCTGCCACAGTTCTCTGTCGTGTGAACTTGGTCCCACTCCAGTTACCTTTAGCAGTGACTTTCCCCCTTTGTCACCATAGACGTGTGGCCATTTTATAATAAAATTATTTAATATGGAAAGTCTGTTGTTTTTAATAATTACAACCTTGTTTTAAAATCCAGGAGGGAATAATTGGGACAGTAGTAAAGAATGGTCAGACCAAAGCAAGACCAAAACCCAGCAGGGAAAGTGTCAAATACCTGTAGCTCCATTACCAGCTTCATGGACCTGTGATACAATTTTGGGGGCTCCAAAGGACTTGGGTAGCCCCTTCCCTACTCTGTCTCTGTCAACTGCAGCATACCATAGCCGTTCCTCAGGTCAACTTTATTCAATGTGTGGAGTTTTCCTTGGCAGGTATCCCTTGGTCCTAGTGGATTTTGGTCCTGGTATTTCCAACATCCTGGGTTCTCCATTGAAAATTGGGATTTACTTTTGCAGTTTTATATCAGACTTCCGCCACACGCTGCTTTGCCTGTCACTGACACTGTAGTCAGGCCTCCACAAGCCTCTTAATCTAGTTTTTCCTGCCTGCAAGACCAGTGATGCTGCTACCAACTTGTGCTGCCAGCTTGGGAGGAGGCTGAGCCTCCAGACCACAGTTAACCAGCTCCTGTGTGTGGACCCTGGGGAAACACTTCTAGGCTTTCCAGGAGCAAAGGAACTGCCTCAGCAGCGGTCTGCCTCAGGTTAGGCGCTCCTCTTTCAAATGAATTAGCATTGCTCACAAAGGGAGCTTTCAGTGACTGGAGTCTTGCCCTCAGGACACCTTTTCTGTTGTGCTAGAACAAAGTAGCAGGCTTCTGTAATGCTGCTAGTCACTTGAGCAGTTAGAGCTGCTTTCAAATCTTCCTGTCTGCAGGTTGACTTGCTCCTACTAGTTTCCTTATAAAATACACACTTTCCGCTTAGCTTTTGGATCCCTCATGTGGACCTAGATGAAAGTAGTTAAAATAGTTGCCACACCAGAGCCTGAATGTGCTCATGTCCTGGAGTTTCCTATGCCAAACAAATGAGTCCTTTACATTTAAATTCAACCCCACTCAGGTCCTCAGGATACAGATGCAGCCAAAGTCATTGCCAGAGCGGCACAGGGGTGCTGTTAACCAGTTTCCAACAAAAGTCCCCATTCCTCTCTGAAGCCTCATAAACCTCCGCTGTTTGTGTTTCTCTTGTTAGTGTGTCTTCTGGGCCTACCAGAATGGCCTGTTACCCTCTGCTTGCAGTACTGTAGGCTGTGATAGCCCACCCACCACTGGCAGCCCTTCCACCGTCTTCCCTTAGAGCAATTCTAGAGCCTCAAGAACCACGTGATCAGCCCACTTCTCAGTACCATCCTGTTGCTGTGACAGAAGCAACTTAAGGGAGACAGCGTTTATTTTGGGCATGTTATCACATGTTACCATAGATGTCATAGAAGGAAGGCCTGACAGTAGGAGTGTGCGAGATCAGATTTGTTTCAGCTCAGAGATCAAGGGCACAGACGTCATAGAAGGGAAGGCCTGACAGTGTGCATGAAGCTACTGATCCCTTGGGATCCACAGTCAGGAAGCAGGGAGTGATGGGTGATGGTGCTTAGCTTGCTTTGTCCTTTCCAGTGAGTCCAGAACTGCAGCATGGATGGTACTGGTCCTCTCACGGGTGTCTTCCCGCTGCAGTTAATCGTGATTCCTCACCGGCTGTCTCCTAGGTGATTCTACGCCTTATTTAATCGACAGTATTAACCATCACAGTCTATATCCCCTCCTCACTAAACTTTATTTTAATGGCTCTTAAAATTCTCAGACACGTGTTTGGTCAAGTTGCTTCTATTAAAATGTACTAGTTATAAAAATTAATAACTTGAAGGTCCATAAAACAAAACGTTCTCCTTGAGTATGGGATTTTACCATGCCTTGTTATTAACCTAATACTGAACTTAAATGGCCAGCTGAGACAAATAGTCCTGAGACCTCCATGCAGGTGTAATGATAACACTCATTTAGTTTTTTGAGCATTCTGGGCAGACGTGATGACTTTGCCACCTTCAGCAGCCTTCTTCTCTTCCTTCCCTGTGACCTTGATAAACACATCTGATTGCTATGAGTAGCAAGATGAGCCAAAAGAGGAAGTCAGAGGCACTCTCAAAGCACAAAGACTTTTCTGGAGCCATATTCACCGTGACAGTTTCACCGATAGGATAGTGAGGGTATCTTCTGACTTCCGTACAGCTTAGAAAGTAGTATGCTGTGTAAGCTCTGCGACAGTCTAGTTCAGGGCCATTGCCAGCTTTGATTTGGCCCGAATCATTCAGGATAATCACCTGAGCAGTGAAGCCAGCTGCTTCCATTGTGGGACATTTTTTTCTGTTGCCACAGAGGAACATCTTGGACAGACATATTCTTGACATTGACACCTACCAGGAAGAGCCTCAGGTACATTTCCGTAGACTTTATATTTCATTGTGACATTGGCTGGAGCAAGGTTAACCACCAAACAGGTATGAGAACACACTAGTCTCCACTTGGTCCACAGTGGCAGTACCAGTACCACCAGTGCTATAGACAGCTAGGAGAGCGAGGCCGGTGCAAAGGCTTATCATTTGGGCACATTGATGGTAGGAAACATCCCAAAGCCACCTGAAGTATGGTTTCATGATTATTGCTATCTTTAATTTTCTAAAAATTTACTTGCACTGGTGTTTTGCCAGTGTGTGTGTGTGTGTGCGCGTGTGCACGCGTGCACGTGCATACACACACACACACACACACACACACGCACACACACATATCTTTATGAGGGTGTTTGGTACCCTGGAACTGGAGTTATAAACAGTGACCTGGCATGTGGGTGCTGGAATTGAACCTGGGTCGTCTGGAAGAACAGCCAGTGTGCTCTTAACTGCTGAGCCATCTCTCCAGCCCTGGTCATTGCCATCTTTATGAGTGACCTTGCATCCTTGACCCAAGGCATGTTAGCGCTTTTTCACAGCTGCTGCCATGCCAGGGTCAAAAACAGTTTCTTTAAAACTTGTTTTCATTGTTTTATGTGTATAGGTGTTTTGCAACATATATGTCAGTGTACCATATGTGTGCCTGTTGCCTACAGAGAGGCCAGAAGAGGGCATCAGACTCCCTGGAACTGGAGTTATGGATGGTTGTGAGCTGCCATTGGGTTCTAGGAACCAAACCTGGGTCCTTAACTGAGCCATCTCTCCAAGCCATCATAACCAAGCTTCATTTTTTTTGAAATTTATTTTTATTTTATGTACATTGGTGTTTTGTCATGGGTGTCAGATCCTCTACCACTGGAGTTACAAACAGTTGTGAGCCACCATGTGGGTGCTGGGAATTGAACTCAGGACCTCTGCAAGAGCAGTCAGTGCTCTTAGCCACTGAGCCATCTTTCCAGCCCATAGCTAAGTTTATTAATGTAGGTACTGACTTCTTTAACATATTTTTCATACCTCTTCTTACTGAAGGATGGGTCAATGGAATCCATTTTGTTAGCAGCAATAATTATCTCTTTTATACCAGTGTTTAAACCAAAGGGCATGTTAATGAATTTGCCATTTTGGAGAGCCAACTTCAAATTCAGCAATATCTACAGCAATCATCTGCCAGCATGGTCAGCCCAGAAAGACCTATAAAGGCTGTGTCCTGGCTCACGGATATGATCCTGGCTGGGCTAAGTCCCAGGGAGATGGCACCCTATAGGATCACTGCATCTAAGAACTCTGGGATCTGAGCAAGAAACCAAACCAGTTCCCTCAGTGGTCCCCTGGCCTCACACAGGCACCACGGCATGGATTCCCCTCCCCTAACACACACTAAATAGGTTTTAAAAAGAAAGAAGAGCTCTCCGGGTGTTAGGGTCACTGATGAAAGAGCCAATATTCTGATGTTTCTGCCTTTGTAGGTGGGTTAGTGTTTTTCTCTTACCGCTTTTAATACCTCCCTCTCTCTCTCCCCCTCCCCACCCTTCTCCCCGCCCCCCACCTCTCTCTTGCATGAGCGCTTTGTGTTTTGGCATTTTGAGTATAATATATTGTAGAGAAGTTCTTTTCTGGTCATGTCTTTTTAGTATTTTAATGCCTTTTGGGTTTGGATTTACATTTCTTCAGCTTTGGGGAAATTTCAGTGACCAAATTCTCTAGTGTTTACTCTTAGCTGCTGCTGTCCTCTGAATCTGTAGGTTTGGTTTCTTGCTCAGATCTCAGAGTTCTTATATGCAGTGATCCTACAAGGTTTCCCCTTATTGATATTTGAACATGGTAATTCCTTGACTTCTCCATCCTGATACTGTTTCCATTTGCTTGGTTCAGTCTCTCAGTAATGCTTTCTTCCATGCTTTTCATTAGATTCATTGGGTGTTTCCCCCCCCCCCCGCCCCAGAAAATTTATTTATTTATTTACATGAATACTCTGTTGGCATGTACACCTGAATGCCTGTAGAGGGCATCAGATCCCATTATAAATAGTTGTGAGCCATCATGTGGGTGCTAGGAATTGAACTCAGGACTCTGGAAGAGCAGCCAGTGCTCTTAACCACTGAACCATCTCTCTAGTTCCTGGGCCTGGGTGTGTGTGTTCATTTTTAGCATTTTTTTGTTGTTGTTGTTGTTTGGTTGGTTGATTTTTTTTTTTAAATCTCATTTTCCTTGCTGAAGTTTTTTATTGCCAATTTTCTCCTCTGATTTACTGACCTTTTTTTCCATTGTGTTGCTGACTTTCCGGTCTAGGTTTTGGGTTGAATTTTTCTACTTGTTTGTAGCCTCTTTCTGAATATCATAGATTTATTGTAAGTGGAAATTCCACATTTGGCCTCATGTGGAATTTTTGACTTTCAGTAGGATTTCATAATTGTCTTCATATAGATTCTACTAATTTTGTTAATATTTTATAGTTTTGATCATGATGGTATAATGCTATAATGAAAAGAAAAGCTAATGACTTTGAATATTTATATAGTGTCCAGTCATGGCGACAAGAACTCTTATTAGTTCTCATAGTTATTTTAGGAACACCAATACTTTTTGTTCTGTTAGTCTAGAAGACTAGCATCTTTGGTATTTATCATATCATCAGCAAAAAAACCATTTTTAATATTTTTCTTTCAGCATTAAATATGCTAATTCTCAATTTATTTGCCACTCATAGAAAAATGTTGGGCAAATGACATAGGACTAGAAAAGGGAATGCCAGAATTTTAAAAAGCAAATCTACCACCAGAAACATTAGTTACTCTATATTTTTTATGTTATTGCCATTATTTTAATTAATCTTATGTAGTGCTGGAGAGTTAGCCAGGTAGCTGTCTTTATAATTGCTTTGTACATATTAACTACTATAGAGGTAAAAATTAAAGCTCAGAGGATATATTTTGCTTTGTGCAAAGCCCATTAAAAACTTGATTTAACATAAAAACTTGAATTAACATAAAACATCAATCAGAGAGTGATTATCTGTTATGTCTAGGAAATTGTCAGCTGTTTGATTCCAGTGAAGATGATTGCCTTTAACATGAAAATGTCTATGCTGTCATTAGAATATTTCATTTTAAACAATTTAGTTCATGAATAACTCTTAAAGTCTTTCATATTGATTAAATGAAATTATGCTATATTTAAAAGATAGGCATTAATAAGAAAAACAAAATTTTCTTAGAAATATTTGTGGAAGGAGCTGGCTGGCTCAGTCTGTGAAGCGCTTGCCCTGAAATCATGAGGGCTGGGATGAGTGCACACACTAGCATGGGCTAGAGATGGCTTAGCGTCCAAACTACTTGCTGCTCTTGCAGAAGACCTGGGTTTGCTTCCCAGCATTCTTGCCTCTGGGTACCAGATATGCACATGAAGCGCTACATACATGGAGGCCACTGTGAATACACATAAAATTTAAAAAACTTTTTTTTTTGGGGGTGGGGAAGTATGATGCCGAGGATGTTGTTTTGCACTTGTAATCTCAATGTTGGGGCAATAGAAGGATCTCTTCTGACTTGTTGATCAGCTAAAGTAGCATAATTCTTCAGGCCAAAGGGAATCTTATAGGAGATTGACAGCATTCCCAATGATGGAGACCTGAAGTGGTCCTCCGGCTTCTACACAGTCAAGCACACATGAGTATGTGAATCCTTAGACACATATGCACCTGTGTAAACATGAACATATATGTATTAAAAATATTTTGGGAAGAACAAGAAATATGAAGTTTACAAATTAGAAGTTACTGTCTCTAAGTCTTTGTTGCTTCTTAGCTTCTAGATAACTCATTGAAGAAGTTCTGTATGTGAGACCCTTTGGTGTATAGAGAAGAGCACAGGCTACAGTGACGTCACCTATGTAGATGACTCATTGAAGAAGTGCTGTACGTGAGAGCCCTTGGTGTATAAAGGGACAACACAGGCTACAGTGGTGTCACTTTTAGAGATTTTTCTGCTCTTTTTACTGATTTGATTGAGGCGACATTTAGATTAGAAAAAAGGGATGTGGTCATTTGAAGAAAATACTACAAAACAGAGCTGATTGATCCCAGCCTTTTCTAGCCAGGAATTGCCCAGTGCTTTAGTATTGCTGTTTTTCCAGTAACATGTATCTATGCTATTAGATTTTGTAAGAACTCTTTTGTTTGCTTGCTTTGGTTTTTCAAGACAAGGTTCTCTGTGTAACACATCTAGCTGTCCTGGAACTCCCTTTGTAAACCAGGCTGGCCTCAAACTCACAGAGATCCGCCTGCTTCTGCTCCTAAGAGCTGGGAGTACAGGCCTGTGCCGCCACCACCTGACTTTCATAAAAACATTTTTATAACTATATAAAATTATTATACTATATAATGTAGTTTTTGTCAATTTGACACAGTCTAGAATTATCTGAGGAGGGAGTCTCAGTGAGAGATTATCTAGATTAGATGTGGCTGTGGGCATTTATCTGGGTCAGTGGAAGGCCCACCCACTATGGGAGACACCAGTTTCTGGATGGGGCCTCCTGGGTGGTGTGAGAATGGAGAAGGCAAGCTGAGCGGGGCTTTGATGCCACGTTCATTGCTCTTGACTGTGTGTGTGTCATGTGACTCATGCTTCCCATTCCTGCCCCCTGACCTCCCCACAGGGACTGACTGTGACCTGGCACTGTGAGCCAAGTAAACCCTTTCTCCCTTAAGTTACCTTTTTCACAGCAACAGAAAATGAAACTAAGACACCCTCTGTTCTCCCTTTGTCACCCACCCTTCCTCCTGTTATCCCGTTCTGAGCAAGATCACCTTTTAAGTATAAAGTATCATATTGAGTCTGACTTTTTAGTGATAGAAAAGGTAAGTGGGAATATTGTGAGCTGTGGGGGAGGGATGGACTGCATGGGTGATGTTGATTGGCCCTTATTTGGAATACTCCATAGATCTGTTTGAACGTAGCTCATTATTACATTCGCTGCAGGCTTTGGCTTTAATATAAATATAAGCTTAATACCAGGCATTCTGTGAGGTCTACTGCTGTTTCTGAGTAATGCTTAGGAGTACTAGTAACTGTAGTTTGTTGCTTGTTATTTTTCTAAGATAACTCTGACAGTTTAACTTTTGTTTCATGTTTGTTTTAGGTAATGTTTGTGAAGATTCACATGCCAGTCATGGTCCAATGAATTTAAGGGACTTGGAGTTGCAGCCCTGTCCTAGCTTTGTTCTTCCCGGAACTCACACAACAGCAAAAGGCAGTGATGCCGATTCAGGAGCAGCTGAAGACTTTTCTCAGGTACCAAAGCAAGAGTGTTTGTGCTTTACTTAAAATGAGAATTGTAACTCTGTGAGTTCAAGGCCAGCCTGGTCTACATAGCAAGTTCAAGGCAAACAAAAAAACCAGACTGAGTTCAATCCCTAGAACATTTTTAGGGGGATAGGAGTGGCAGAAGGAGACAGGGTCTTACTATGTAATCCTGACTGGCATGACGCTCGCTGTGAAGACCAGGCTGTCCGCAAACTCAGAGAAATCCTATCTCTGCCTACCAACTGCTGGGATAAAAGGATTAAAGGTGTGCCTCAACATGGTCACCATCTTCTAGAACATTCTTAAAGGAGGAAGGAGAGAACTAACTCCACAAGTGGTCCTTTGACCTGTACATGAATGCTGTGGCAGACACAGTCCCCTGCCCACATATGTAAAATATCTGACACCTAGTTAAGTTGCTGTTAGCATTTATATCTTTGTGACTGTATAAAACCCAGCTCAGCAACTTAAACCTGTTAAATGTTTGATGTTTATAGCTTTAAAATATATAAAGTATAATCCGTGAAAGCGTAACAGTTTCATAATGAGTGAAACCAATGGCCCATGAAATCTTGTATATTAAAAAATTATGATGATTGTTCTTGAAGATCTTAATCTAAATAAAGGCTCAAGGTAATAAATACGATTTTGTATTCATGATTAGCAATTCATTCCTCATTGTGAATTAATTTATTCAATCAGTATTCATTGCATGGTGTTTTATAATATTGCCTGGTATCAAGGAAGAAAATTAAAAATATATTATAAAGATTGCTTATGGAATAAAACATTATATAATATTTGTTGTTGCTAATCTGTGTTCAAGCAAAGATCAGAAAAAGCTAATAAATATGCTAATAGTGTCTGTATCAAAGAAAATATTTTTTGTTTAAGAGGCAAGAACTTGCTGGATGTTATAGCAAAAGCACTGCTTATAAAAAAGAGAATTAAAAAATTAGTTTATCAAAAGTAAAAACTTCTATTCCCCAGAATAAGAATTTCTCCCCCAAATACAGTATTAAGAAAATAAAAACACAAGTGGTAGAGTGGGAGAAAGGCAAATCCAGAGAATAAAAATGAACTAAAGAATTAAATAGTAAACAGTGTAATTTAAAATTAACAAAAGATGTACGAGCTGTAAATGAGCGTGCATCAGAGACTAGAAATGCAGGTCAAACACAGCGAGCTGCTGCTGTTCGCATTAGAAAGCAGATGTCCTGGGCTGTCGTGCATCTGTTGGCAAGGACGTGGAGCAACTGAGCTCTAGTCCATTGCTGGCTGGGAACACGAAATAATACAGACATAGAGCTAACACGTGACCTATTCATTTTACTTCCCTAGAGAACTTAGAACAGATGAGTGTCCATAGAAACTTTATATTTGTAGTAGTCCCAAATTGGAAGCAACACAGTGTTTCTCAAATGGTGACTGGACAAAGTGTGTGAGGTTCTGTACTCTAGAGCACCACGACTCCCCGTGCACGGTGACTGTGGGGCTCTTGAGATGGACAATACTTTACTTGATTCTTTTTGACAAAAATTATGTTGAGTTAAAGCTAGAGCCTTCTCCCCACAAAAATATATCCTCGGTGATTCCATTTAATAAAACTCTAGCCAAATACAGGAATGAGCACTTGTAATCCTAGCACTCATGAGGTTGAGTCAGTGGATCACAGATTTGAGGCCTGTGTGGACCACACAATGAGATCATGTCCCAAAGGAAGAGGGGAATTAAAAAAAAAAGAAAAAGAAAGAAAAACTAGAAATGCAATCTACTCTGTAACAGAAAACATCTCAGTTGTTGGCTTTGAATGGTGGGAAAGGATGGAATGGCTGCCTCTGTTGAATGCACTGTCTCCTGCATTTGCCACTCGGAACCATGCGTGCCATAGCCGCAGCATCTCTGCATTCTGAGGAGGATGCGTCCAGGAGGTGTGGACCTCTTCACACACTCGCTGTGCGTTAAGTCAAATGACAAATTAGCTCTTTGAAAGCAAGCCAAATTATTAGATGTTTATATAATATAACCAATTTAACTCAACACATTTTTAACTTAAAAATAATATTATGGCTTTATTTCTTAAATTCTTTAGTATCAGCACAAGCAAGACACAGACAGTAAACAAGTGGAACACAAGCCAGTACAAAGACATCTAACCGGTGTGAGAAATAAACCAGACAGTTCACTTTCACAGCGGCAAGGTAAGCTATTGTAACAAATAGTGATGCTTTATTTAATATCTATTAAATATATTTATCAGATCAAACTTGTCCTGAAAATGAACAGATAAATATATAATGAAAATATTTTTATATGAATCTCACCCTTGTCTCTAGGAGTTATTTCTTTTATTTTCTCTCATTTAGTGTATTTAGATGGAGAACCTAGTACTTGACTCTGAGATTTGTAGCTTTTATATTTAACCAGCAGCCAGTATTCCTAAGTGGGTTTTAAAACTGTTAGGCACTGTTTTTCCTTTCAAAGTTACTGCTATTAATATGTCCTGCTAAGGCCGTTTAGTGTTAAATAGTGATATGGACCAGCTCTGGAGCTTAAAAACAAGTGGTTCTCACATTGCATGCCGCTCTGTGAAGTTTCCTGTGCTCTTGTCAGCAGTAAGGCGTTTGGTGTTTTCTTTCTGTTTCTGCGAGGCTGTTGGCCTTAAGTTTCATGTCCCTGCCTGCTTGTTGTTCACGTTTCGAGTACCCTAGGTTCTGAAGTGTAGGTCACTGCACCTAAGTGAGAGGTCCCCAAGATCACACTGCATGTAGTTTGGGTTTTCATGCTTATGTCTCCCGCTGTTCTGTTGTTCCAGCCTCTCAGGACTTTACCTCCGATCATTTTCTTAAATTTGTTTTGTTAAATCAGCATGCAAAGGGATAGGTTTCATTATAGCGTTTTCACTCATAGTGTCTTGTCTGTCTGTCTGGGCTTTTTAACCCCCTTCCCTAGTCCCCTTTTCTCCCTTTTGGTCTCCTTCCTCCTCCCAGTGACTCGTTATATGCCTTCAGAGCAAATGCATTCTGTTTTTTTCTTGTTGTCTCTTTTCTACCACCTCCTCTCCTATGAGACTTAATGTTCAGCATCCTTAGACGTCAGGAAAATGCCAGTTGTAACTACTTCTTGAGCTTCCGTCTCACTTCACAGAACAGTTACCGAGAAGATGAGTGAGCAGCAGACTCTGGCAGGGTGGGAGGGAAGAGCCACCCTTATCTACCACTTGGAAATCAGTGTGCGGTCTCTCATAAAACCAGACGTGCAACTTACCATGTGGCTGAGCCATACCATTTTTGTCCTTACACGAGAAGGACCCTGAAGTCAGCACATCAGGGGGGATTCTTACCCCTCCGTGTGTGTGGCCTCAGCGTTCACTGTAGCTAGGAAAGTGCGTCAGCCCATTTGTCAATTAGCAGCCGAGTGGCTGTAAAAACAGTTCTTACACAGTGCGGCCTCACATCCAGCTGGAATGCAGGGTGGAGGCTGGGGAGACGGCCCAGCGGTGAGGTGCTTGCTGCACCAGGACTTGAGTTTGACCTCCACTCCACAGTGCAGCCAGATGGGCCAGTGAGTACTGCTAACTCTAGCACTGAGTGACAGAGACAGGAGAATCCTGGGGACTCATTAGCAAGTCAGCCTAGACAGCCCAGCCTCAGAAAATTTCATCAGAAGATTTAAGGAAAACATTCTGACCGTGTCAGTTTCTGGCCTTCCCCACAAATACACACCAGTTCACACCAGCACACTCACTCCCTGTCCTACATACGCTACAGAGAAAAATGAAATTATGACATTTGCAGCGGAGTGGACAGAACTGGAACTTATTAAATGAAGTAACCCAGACACATACTCTATATTTTCTCCCATGTTGGGAGCTGTGAACCCCCAGATCCTGAATTTCTTGTAAACAACGTGTTATGTTTGCAGCTGCTCTGAGTACTAGACCCTCAGGAGTTCCTGATGGTAGGGGAGTGGTTTCTGGTGGGTTTGGCTGGGGCATGGCTATCCGTTAAGGATCCCTATATAAGCTGCCCCTGGACACAATACGGGGAGGCATTCCTGTTTCAAGGATGACCCATGTCTCTCTCTGTGTGTCTTTGTGTGTTTAAATCTCCAGGCCCTTGCCCGGCTTGCAAATGGTCCTGTAGAGCAGGCTTCGCAATACAGGAGTAGTACCGTACTGTCACCTAGTAGTACAAGGGGGCAGTACACTCGCATAGATCACGATTTTATATATGTCTCAATACTGTTGTATTGCTGTAAAAAGACACCATGACCAAGGCAACTCACAGAAAAAAACACTTAATTGGAGGCTTGCTCACAGCTGCAGAGAGTTAGCCCATTATCATCATGGCGGGAGGCTTGGCAGCAGGAGAGCAGGTGTGGTGCTGGGGAAGGAACTGAGAGCTGCCTTCTGATCCACAGGCGGAGAGGAAGACACTGGGCTGGCCTGAGCTTTTGAAACCTCAAAGCTTACCCTAGTGACACACCTCCTCCACCAAGGCCACACCTCCTCCAATAAGGTTATACCCCTAATCCTTTTTAAATAGTTCCACTAATAAGGACTCAAACATTTTAAACTTAGGGGCCTACAGGGGTCATTCTCATCCAAACCACCACAGTACATGTATAAATATATTTACGTTGAATGTTTTTTATCTTATGAATGTTTTACCTTCATGTAGGTCTGTGTATCATGCTTGTGCCTGGTGACCCCCTTGAGCCCAGAAGAGGACATGAGGGTGTTAATCCCCTGTGACTGGAGTTACAAATCATTGAGTTGCAGTGTTGGTATTAGGAATCACACCCAGGTCCGCTGGAAGAAAGCAAGTCCCTTGACTAATGAGCTCTCTCTCTCTAATCCCATTGAATATTTTTTATGTACCACATTAGTGTTAAATTATATTTTAGAACCTGATGAAAAATGACCTATTTTGGAAGATCATAAATTCAAAGCCAACCTGGGGTTACATGAAGAATTTTAGGTTTGTTTAAGCCATATAGTACGATCCTGTCTCAAAACACAACAAAAATGTTGCTTATAAAGTTCTTCTGATGATGATTTTAAAATTATGGCAATTTATAGTTATGAGCAAATAAACATTCCCAAAATAGTAAGACTGACTCAGAGCCCTATTGCGTATTGTAATCATTTGTGGTCAATATAATGCAGCAAGTTTAGTTTTTTATTTTTAATGTCTTAAAATTAAAAATTTTGTTTTCTTGATGAATCTTATCAATAACAAGCAATCATTTCCATAGGGAAATGTCTTTGGTAAGATTTTGGGCCTGCATCCCAGGTAGTGTGACACTGTTTTCAGCTACATTGTATGTGTGTGACCAGAGGATAGCAGTAGTTATATTTTTGTTGACTTATGGCTATGTTATTCAGTAATAACTAGCTGACATTTAATAAGTCAGTAAATTTCATTATAAAAATAAGAGAAACCAAGATATTTGCTAATAGGAAACTTGTTTTATGATAAGGTTTCACTTTATATCCCTGGCTGGCCTGGAGTTCTATATGTAGACCAGGCTGGCTTTGAACTAGTGGAGATGCACCTGTGTTTATCTTCTGAGTGCTGGGATTAAAGGAGTCTGCCACCATGCCCAGGCCAGGAGGAAGTTTTACTTAGAAGTTACCGAATGTGAGCTTAGTGTTTTTGCATCAAATTTTGTATCTAATAAGAAAAGATAGCCAGACACAATGGTGCATGCCTTTAATTCCAGTATTTGGGAGGTAGAGACAGGGAGATCTCTGTGAGCTTGAGGCCAGCCTGGTCTACATAGTGACTTCTAGGACATTCAGAGCTACATAGTAGGATCCTGTCTTGGAAAAAACAACAACAACAACAACAACAACAAAACAAACAAACAAAAAGAAAAGGTTAGGTAAATAGGTCTGTTTGAACTTTGACTAAGACAAAACCCAGTAGGCTTTAAGTAAGTCATTTCCTTAGATATAAAGTATCACTCCACAGTTGATATTTATCTCTGTACAGAGTATTCTTGAGTGATCATCATTGTCTTGGCACATAGTCAGAACCTTTTCCCATAAAATGTGTGCACTTGGTTTATTTTCCCCCTCTTCTGAAATTCTAAAACATTTCCAGACATTTCAGAGAATAGGAGAGGCAGAGGGCCAGATTATTCCCTGGGGCCCTTACAACCTTGTGACCTTGAAGGAATTCAGTCCTATCTCTTGTGCACAGAAGTCTTGAAGACAAGGAATTTGTCCTATCTCAAAGGAATCAAAACCACATCTTTTCTGGCAGTAAATGTTTTTAAGATTACTCAGATCCTAATTATGGCTATTTTACAGTGGAGTTACCATGTATTTTACTTTGAAATGCATAGTAGTTTAGTGTGTGTGTATAAAGAAATGAGGCAGGTTACTAGAAATACCATCTCCTTCAGTGAGCTGACTCCTGCTGAAAATAGATGCAAAACATGGTGGGACATATGTGCTTGACTGCATAGCTGAAGAATTGCTGAGATCTTGTTTGATTTCCAGGTTTTAACTAAAATAAACCACATTCATGATTTTGACAGGTGATATCTTTGGAGTAAATATAAGTTCCTTTCAGGCCAGGTGTGGTGGCAGATGCCTTCAGTCCTAGTGTTTAGTGGACTGACGCAAGAGGTTAATTTGGGCTAGTCTCACACAAGGAATAACAAACCAATAATAATGATTAGATCTTTTCTTTTGTTGCTGAATTTATTGGGTTTGTTCTTTGACTCTAGGATTTAAACTCCAGTTTTGAATCAGTTTACTAGTCACGTATCCAGCACTTTTTCATGAAAGCAACTTCTTCAAAAGGTGGATTTCTGTTTCTGTTTTTACCCTTTTTTTTTCTTAGTCAGTGTTCTATTGCTTGATGAGACACTGTGAACAAGGTTTTTCTTATAAAAGAAAGCATTTAACCAGGCAGTGGTAGTGCACGCCTTTAATCCCAGCACTCAGGAGGCAGAGGCAGGTGATCTCTGAGTTCAAAGCCAGCCTGATCTACAGAGAAAATTCTAGGACAGCCTGGGATACACATAGAGAAGTGCTGTCCTGTGGATGGGGATGGGGAGGAGAGGGAGGAAGGGGGGAAGAGAGGAGGGGGGATTGGGGAGTTGCTTGTAGGTTCAAGGGTTAGTCCATTGTCATTGTGGTAGGCATGAAGGCATGGTGCTGGAGAAGTAGCTGAGAGCTGCATCCTGATCCATAGGCAGCAGGCAAAGGGAGACCTTGGGCCAGGTATGGACTTTTAAAACCTCCAAGTCTATTCCAGTGACATAGTCCTTCTAATCCTTCTCAAATAGTGCTACTCCCTGGTGACTAAGCATTCAAATATATGAGCCTATGGGAGTCGTTCTTATTCAAACGACCACACACTGTTAACTCTGACCATTTTTTTTGCTGTTTAGGTTAACTAATATAAATGAGAAACTAGGTCTAAACCCATCTATTTATGAACTAGGTAACAATTAAGCTGTGTAAAGTAGTGGGATAAGGTCATCACTTTAAAAATATTTTATTTCTTGCATTTCTCAAACTATGTTAAGATTATAAAGGAGACACAACAAGCAGAAGAGCAGACATGCAGTGCTATAGTTAGTGGTGGAGAGTTAGCTGCTTATGATTAAATGCTAGGACAGATTAGCCTGTCAATCACAGAATTCCTCTGTTTTCTTACTTGTAGAATATGGTGTATATATATATATATATATATATATATATATATATATATCATATATATGTGAATTATGAAAGTAATTTGTCAAGATCCATTTTTGTGGTGGTACACTTAGAACACCCCATGCTTCTTTGGCATCGTACCCAAAGTTTACTGGCTGGCCACCTTACCCTGGTTCTACCACAGATTGTGATTCTATCTCAGGGTGTAGGAGAATTAGAAAACACAAGGTTTCTGTCTATTTAGAAGATATTTCTGTGCAAGAAAAATAATTGTTATTTAATAAAATGATTAATTTTAACCTTTGAAATTGAAATATAGCTAAAGTCGAATCCTTACCAGAGTTATCATTATCTTAGTAATTTTAACTCTATAACTGAACTTTTTAAAGTGGACATTTCTGGTCTTAAGGTAGGGTGGCCTGTAGTAATAAGCGAGCAGGCCTGCTTATCGTCCCACCCTGGCTCCCGCACGGCTAGCTTTATACGCGAAATAACAACACACTGTATTCTTTTAAACACTGCCTGGCCCATTAGTTCCATCCTCTTATTAGCTAATTCTCACATCTCTTGCTTTAACCCATATCTAATAATCTATGTAACACCACGAGTGGTGTCTTACCGGGAAAGATTCAGCATGTCTGACCTGGTGACTGGCTCAGAGAGCAGAGAAGCATGGCATCTTATTAACTTCCCTTCCCAGCATTCTGTTCTGTCTACTCTGCCCACCTAAGGGCTGGCCAATCAAATGAGCCAGGCAGTTTCTTCATTAACCAATGAAATCAACTCAAACAGAAGACCCTCCCACATCAGTGGCCACTTCAAACCACATATGTGGGAAAGTATAGCTCAGTGTTAGGACATCAGCCTGGTGCACAGGCCTCGAGTTCCATTCCTAGTCCAGAAGCAAAGCACAGAACAGACATGTGGGTCTCAGAGAGAGATGATGGGTTACAGAGTAAAAGCACCAGAAATCCATATATTCAAACTGGTAACAAGCACTATCTGAGTGTATTTGTCTTCTACAAGTCTCTACTTTCCTAATCTAAAATTTCCAAAGTCCCTATTCCTCCAACTTCAGTCTTAGTCAGTGCTCTCCTGCTGTGAAGAGACACAACCGTGGCAGCTCCTATAAAGGAGAGCATTAAACTGGGGCTTACTTGCAGGTGAGAGGTTTAGTCTGCTATGATGGCAGGAGGCATAGTGGAATGCAGGCAGACATGATACTGGAGAGGTGGCTGAGAGTTCTACATTTGAACTGGCAGACAGCAGGAAGAGAGAGACGCTGGGCCTGGCTTAAACATTTGAAATCTCAAAGTCCATCCCCAGTGACACACTTCCTCCAACAAGGCCACACCTACTCCAGGAAAGGATACACCTCTTAATAGTGCCACTCCCTCGTGACTATGCTCTTATGGGGCCATTCCTGTTTAAGCCACCACATCATCTTTGTGTTTCAGTTTACGTGAGGATACCTGCATACAAGCCAGAGTGTAACCTTATGAGGAAAGACTTTTCTCTGGAACATTTATGGGTTTTAAAACAGATGATTTTTTTGTTTTGTTTTTAAAGGAAGTTAAAGATTTATTTATTATGTATATAGTGTTCTGCAGTATGCCTGCAGACCGGAAGAAAACACCAGATCTCATTACGGATGGTTGTGAGCCACCATGTGATTGCTGGGAATTGAACTCAGGACCTCTGGAAGATCAGCCAGTGCTGAACCATCTCTCTAGTCCATAGACAATTATTTTAACTTCAGTTTCTGTATGAAAATTTATGCCTTTGACTTAAAAAAGGGGGAAATACAGATCATCTAGGGAAAATATAAACAGTTAAGTCAGTTCTTTTTTTTAAAGATTTATTATGTATACAACATTTTGCCTCCTTGTATGCTTGCATGCCAGAGGAGGGCGCCAGATCTCACAACAGAATGTTGTGAGCCACCATGTGGTTGCTGGGAATTGAACTCAGGTCTTCTAGGAAGAGCAACCAGTGCTCTTAACCACTGAGCCATCTCTCCAGCCCTTAAGTCAGTTCTTTAAGAATGAACTAAATAGAAGGCTAGAGAGATGGCTCAGTCATCACTAAGCCTGGCCACTTGAGTTCAATCCTCAGGACCTGCATGGTGGAAGGAGAGAACCAACTCCCGAAATTTGTCCTTTGCCCTCAATATGTGTGTGTTGTTTGCACACACACAGCAAATGAGTGTGTAATAAAAAGTTAGATCTCGCAAAGTTTACCAGCAAGGATGCCTTTCATACTATAATCATATCTGTTGGCAGGCACTGTTTTTAGTAAATTGTAATTCTGTCAGCAATTCTTTTGTTTTGTGTGTGTATATTTTATACATGTGAGTGCATGTGGGGGGCTCCATGGGGAGACTAGAAAATGACCTCAGGTGTCCTTACTTCAGCTAGGCTAACTGGTCAGAAAGCTCTTAGGATCTGCCCATCTCCACGTGGTCGCTGGCATCATTGGCCACATCCAGCCTTTCCGTAGGTGCTGGGGACTCAGCGTGTGCAGCGAGAACTGAGCCATCCTCGAGTCCCAACTCTCACGTCTTTAAATCCAAAGAGAAAGGGATCATTCAAGGCTCAGCAGGCTTGTATAGACTGTGACACCCTGGTTCAGGCCGGAAGTGAGTACACAGGAAAATATTGAAGAACTACGACATTTCTCAGAAAAACTACCTCAAAGTTCTAATGACAAAAGGCAACACAGGAAATGTCTTTAATAAAAAGTTCTTTCTTAAAAGATGTTAGCATGGAACCACAATTATAGTTAAATTACTTTAAGCTGGAACACCAGTTGCTTGTAAAATATGTAATAGAGCCGTGAAACTGCGAATGTGTGCATATGTGTATACACGTGGATGGGGACTCATGCGTGCATATGTGTACACACGTGGATGGGGACTCATGCGTGCATATGTGTACACACGTGGGATGGGGACTCATGCGAGCAGAAGGGTGGAAGGGAGCTCAACCACCAAAGGTTACCCTAAGTCTGATTGTCAGCTCAGAAGCCACAGCTGGGACACGGGCACTTCTTCCTGTTACTGTAATTGCAGTGATGCTCTATTATCTAGGAACCCGGGAAAGTACTTAGGTAGCAGTTTAGTTCTCTTGGGAGCCTTTCATGCCATCCAAACTTAGGCAACCCTGGAAGTCTGTGTTGGGTATTTTCTAATTACTGTGTCAGCATGATCAGTCATCTAATTGTGCCAGTTTCCTGAGAGAGTGTAGTTTGTGTTCATAGCGCTCTGAAGGAAGCAGCACCGAATTAGTTTTTGTATACCCATTATTTCTGTGGTGTCGCAAAAAATGTATATTCAGCAATTGAAATATTTATTTTTGCCAAACAACAACAAATCCCCCACCAAGGTCAACACTGCTTCAAACTGCAATTAATGAATGTAAGAGTTTGGAAATGAAAACTTTGTTTAGTGTGAGGAAAAACCATTCTCTCAACTGTATCCACACGGCTTCTTATTTGTGTCAACTGTGGGTGACTGTGTCTGTCTGCTGTGAATTCTCTGGGGCAGGGCTCTGGCTTTGTTGAATGAGCCAATTGTTTTCCTTTGTGTTGCCCATCTTGTAAGTGCCCATCTGGTTTGTATCAGACTGTTTTCACAGCCAGCAAGTGCTGCCTTCCCTTACCCTGCACTCTGGGGCTGTGTGCGTGTGCGGCGGACAGCCGTGCCGGCAGGGCCCGTGCAGCGGGGCCTCACAGCTTGGAGCTGTTATCAGAGGATTGGTGGCGCAGAGCCTGGACAGGCCTTATTCCCATTGGTGTCGTGTGCAGCGAGCAGAAACCCAGCCTCCTGCCCCGTGCCTGAAGCTTACAACAATGGCAGATCGTTCAAGCTCCCGTTTTAGGACATGGAATGTTGTTGTTCTTACTTTCTAGTGGCTTCCTGTGTGTGGAAGCTCATTTTTCATTCTTTGACTCCTCTAAAAGTTACCAGGTCCAGCCCTAGGGAGTAGAACTGGTCACGGTGTCAGATTTAATGTTTGTTCTCAAATTTAGTGCGAAGTGGTTAGTGTTGCAGAAATCACCATTAAGACAGCACGGATGATGCCATGGAGTTTTAGTGATAATCGCAAGCCATAGTTGGTAAGAAATTTTCATACTTAGGAAGGGGCTGCATCTCAGAAAATAGGTTTTTCTGTCTGTAGATTATATAAGCTTTAGCTCTAACTTGCTTTGTAAATGTTAGTCATTTTGCCTTCAGCCTCTGTAGCTGCCAAATGTCACTTATAAGAACATTGCAATAGAGACATTTTCCTGCACTGTGACCGAGTTTAGTGTTGTCAGTTGAAATCACAGGAGTTAGTGTAGAGTAAGTGACAGTTATGCTCGAGTGTAGTTACAGTGCCATCCCCCAGCAAACTGTTTTGCACAAAAAGTAAAGTATGTGTGCAGAACATATTAAGATTTCAGAAATCTTTCCAGATTAGTTAAAATTAGTTTGTTTTTATTTCCTTTTTGTCTTTTTTCTTTTATAATTTGTTTTTAATTACATCAAGTAGCTAATTGTCAAAGTTAAATGGATAGTAGTAAGTTGTGTGAGAATCAATATGGCAAAAGTAATAACTCCTCTTTGCTTCAGAAGGGCTTGTGCATACTACGCTAGAGTTTAAGGGAGCATTTAGTTGGTCGGTTTGTTGTTTTTAAGTAGGGTTTCTCTGTGTAGCACTATCTATCCCAGAACTCGCACTGTAGACCAGGCTGGCCTCAAACTCAGAGATCCACATCCTTCTGCCTCCTGAGTGCTGGGATTAAAGGCGTACACCACTGCCTGGCAGGAGCTCCTGTTTGTATTCAGTTTAGCAGTAACAATGTTAAGTCATCATTAAGAAATAGTTAAAAACGCAATTGTATTCCCCCTAATTGCTGAAGCTAACCTATTGGTTTTTCCCAGTTTTAATTTTTTATGTATGAATAACATATATGCACAGAGAAAAGTACTGTCGCTCGAAGAAACAGCCCAAGCAGACCACACTTGCACAGCCAGTGTCCCACTGCAGAGAGCCGCGTGTGGCACCAGGGTCCTAGTTCCCTCTCTGTCATATCCTCCATCCACAAGGATGCAACCACTGTTCTGACTTTTTTGATTTTGCACTTTATGTAATTTATGTGTGCATGGCATCTTTCACAGGTGCTGTGTGATGTTTTACTCTTGATTTTCTTAGGGCCACCACCTGGCTCCCAGACAAATCCCACACAGATACTTTTCTTAGTTAAAAACTTGTGACCTTAGCTCGGCTTGTTTCTTGCCCACTTTTCTTAACTTTAATTATCCCGTCTACCTTTTGCCTGTGGGCTTTTATCTTTCTCTATTTCTGTATACCTTCCCTTTGCTTCTTTCTCTGTAGCTTGCTGTGTAGCTGGGTGACTGGCCCCTGGCATCCTCCTCTTCTTGCTCTCTTGTTTCTTGTTCTCTCAGAGTTCTCCTTCTGTTTATCCTCTCTGCCTGCCAGCCCTGACTACCCTTGCTTCTGCCTCGCTATTGGCCATTTAGCTCTTTATTAGACCACCAGGTGTTTTAGACAGGCAGAGTAACACAGCTTCACAGAGTTAAACAAATGCAGCGTAAACAAAAGTCACACACCTGAAAATAATATTCCCCAACACATAGGCAAATCTATTGTAAACTTTTAAAGATTCTTTTCTTTTTAAAACTGTTATGGCATGCTTTTCTAAAGAGTTGTCTAGGAGGAATTTGTTTTAGTAGCTGTCTCATAGGCTCTTGAGCCAACAGGAAGTCCACTGTAGATAAAGCTGTCTACTAAAACATGGTTTCTCAGTTCTCAACCAGATTTTAGTGATGGAATGTCCCTCTAGACATTCTTGCCCCTAAAAGGCAGGCAGACCATGTCATAACAATGCAGAGTAATGCATTTACGTACTTAACTGCTTTTTAATGAGTTCCAATAATTAAATGTACATTATTAAAGTAAATCATGGTCTGTATTGAGAGTAGATGGTGAGTTGTCAATTTCCTGAATTAACCAGCAACTTCTTGGCAGTTGGATAAAAGCTTTTGTGTTACCAGATGCTATTCTGAAAAGTGCTATTATTTGAGTTGATGTACCTACTTAGACACAACCAACAAGCAACTTAATTCAAAAGATTGCTTGTTTTAAAACACTAACATTTTTAATGTATTTTTAAATACCCTATTAATAGTCTTAGATTTTTTTTTGTGTGCACGAGCTCAAATTTGTATTAAAAATCTGTCTTGAGTGTCTTTAATTTTGTCTTCTTATTTGTTTTAAATTCTGAACATTCATTTCAAAATCCGTGCTTTGTTTTAGGAATGAAAAAGTTTGTGTTTTAAGAGGCTTCTTCCACATACCCCTGTTATATAGTAAAGACTTGTAGACGTAATTTTTGTCCTGTGAACCAAATAACCACACAGGGATTTATCAGTTATAAATGCTTAATCTATAGCTTAGTCTGGTTACTGACTAGCTCTTACAACTTAAATTAGACCTTATTTCTTATCTAAGTTCTACCACGTGGCTCACAAGTACCTTTTTTTCCCTACATAGCGTGTTCATCTTGCATCTCCCTGTGGCTTCTGTTGACTCTGCTTTTTTCCATCCCTGCACTTCCCCCACCTCCATCCACAAGTCCCACTTAACCTCTTCCTGGCCAGTTATTGGCCATTTAGCTCTTTATTAAACCAATGAGAGCAACATATCTTCATGGTGTACAAAAAGATTGTTCCACAACACACAGCCCTGCAAAGTTGTTTTGTTTAATAATATTGAATGATAGATTGTTTTGTTTTAGGTTTTAAAAACTGTTCTGTGTGGTTGTTTTACCCATATATATATGTGTGTGCAGCATGTGCCTGTTGGCTGTCCAGAAGACATCAGGTCCCCTGGAACTGGAGTTGTGGATAGTTGTAAATCGCCATGTGGTGCGGGGAATCAAACCCGGCCGCTCTCCAAGAGCAGCAAGTGCTTTTAACCACTGAGCCACCTTTCCAGCTCCTTTTTATTTTAAAGTGTGTGTGTGTGTGTGTGTGTGTGTGTGTGTGTGTGTGTGCGCACACGTGTGTTGGTGGGTGGGTCTTGTGATACTGGGAATGTGTGGTAGGCAAGCCCTATACTACTGAACTATACATATTTGTACCTCATACTTTACCTTACTTTTAATTAATATTGTAAGGCTATAAGACTGACTGATTACTTAAAAGACTAAAGTTCTGAAATAAGGTGTTTGGGAGAAGCCAAGTACGGACCAGTGGTCCATCCCAGGACACCTCTGTGTGCCTCGATGAAGCACTTCAGCCAGAGTTCCATTTCCCAGTGTCAGGTCACTCGCTCTTTATTCTGTGCTAGCTTCAGTCCTCTATATACAAGCTAGCGAGTCTGTTCCAAGTTATACTCACAGTATATATAATGCACTTATGCATTATATAACTCACTTTCCAGTCAGTACTACCCACTGAAAATTCCTATAGAAATATATGGATCAAATAGACATGTCATTCATCCTTTGACTACAATACCGGGACATGTTGCTTTTTCCGTTTTGAGCAGCCCAATAAGGAGCCTACAAGCCTGGCACTGGCTCTCGGGTTGCACAGACCTGACTGTTAGGGTGTCGTTCCTCTTGTAACCTTGAGCTGTAAAGCACAGTAGTTGCTCTTCAGGATGCCCAGCTCCTAACACATAAGAGCTATAAAACTACTTGTTGGAATAGATTGCAGTCAGCTCTGACACCGACACGGTGGAGTATTTTATTGTTGGTGGTATTATGGTTATCATTATTATTTAATGGATTCTTTCTTAGTTCGGGTGGAGGGGTATTTTGTATTTTTTTAAAAAAGAATTCTCTCATTCTTTCTAATATTAAAGTTTTTATTTTTATATTTTATGTGTATCTGTATTTCGTCAGTATGTGTGTAAGTGCAGTGTATGTGCCTGGTGCCCTCAGAGCCAGAGAGGAGCCAGAGCTCCCGGAAGAAGAGTTGCAGGTGGTTGTTGCGCCTCAGGAGGTGCAGTAGGAGACCCTTTGAAGGTCATGTGTAACAAGGGCTCTCAACCCAATGGCTTAGTTTGGGTTTATTGCTTTAAAGAGACACCATGACCAAGGTAACTCTGATAAACACATTAAGTTGAGGGGGATCACATACGGTTTCAGAGGTTTAGTCCATTATCATCATAGTGGAGAGCATGGTGGCGTGCAGGCAGATATGCTGGAACTGAGTCCTCCTTTATTCATTGACAACAGGAAATCAACCGACTACCACAGCGAGGGAAGCTTGAGCAAAAGAGACCTCACTCCATTTGTTTTTTTTTGTTGTTGTTTTTTTTTTGTTTTTGTTTTTACCACCACATTCCACTAAATTCCCTAAAGGCTTATAGCCATATCACAATGCAAGAAAAAAAATGCATTCAGTTCAACTTCAAAAGTCCCCATAGTCTCTAACAGTCACAAACTTGTTTCAAAGTCCAAACAAAGTCTCTTCTGAGACACCTGGCAATCTCTTAACTGTAATCCCCTATAAAATCAGATCACACACTTCCAACATGTATGGCACGGGATTTATATTACCATTCTATAATTCTGGGAGGGGAGCATAACGAGAAAATAGTGGACCAAAACAGGACCAAAAACCAACTGGGCAAGCTCTAAACTCTGCATCTCCAGGTCTAATGTCAGAATGTGCTTCAGACTCCAATTCCATTCAGCTTTATTGACTGCAGCACACTTCTTTCTCTTAAGCTGGTTCCACTCCCTGTTAGCAGCTCTCCTTGGCAGGTATCCCATGCATCTGTAACATCTTGGGTTCTCCAAGGCAATTCAGGCTTCAATTTCATAGCTTCACACAGTGACCTCTCTACTGGGCCTCCATTCAGGGACACCCCCATACAACAGCTTTATTCCATAACTCCTTTCTTCGATCCTTACCCCCAAAGTCAGAATACTGTGGCCAAAACTGCTTGTGAACATGGCCCCTTCCTTCAGTTACATCTTCACGAGCTTTCTTTCCTTCGCTGCCTAAGCTTGGCTGTCCTGAAACTTGCTCTTTGGACCAGGCTGGCCCCAGAGCCAGAGATCCACCAGCTTCTGCCTTGCCAGTGCTGGGATTAAAGGTGTGCTCCACCACACGCAGCTCCTAGCTTTCCTTTAGCTTTTCTTTAATTCCTTTCCACAAGTTGGAAACATAGCTGGATGGGAAATTGGCCTGATATCACCACTCCCTTTATTCCATTTCGTAATTCATTTTTCTCCTTGAACATAGGATTTAGCTCCCTTCCACTCCTGATGTTCTTTTTCTCCTCAAAATTTACTTTCTGGAATTTACCCTGCTCAGCTTGCTTCTTTTCATTATGAATCTTCATTAGAGTTACTACTAATAACCACATAACGAGTCCATACTAGGCTGTTTTGAGATTTCCTATGCCAACAGAATTAATCCAAAACTCTTTACTTTTGCCTCAGGCAGACTCTTTGGACATGAGCAAAAGGCTTTCTTCACCAAAATATTACAAGAATGATCTCTAGGGAACATACTGAAATTCTTCTCCTCTGAAGCTTCTTGAGTCAGCCCGCCATAGTTCAAATAACTCTTAACACCGCTGTCTTCATGATCCTACTAGTATAGCCCATCTATCAGTGCTTAAAGCCTTCGCCACTTTCCAAATCCAAAGTATCAAAATCTAATCTTCTAAACAAACACATGGTCAGGCCTATTACAGCAATATCCCAGTCCCTGGTACGAACTGTCATAGTTTGGATTTTTATTGCTGTGAAGAGACACCATGACCGTGACAACTCTTATAAAGAAAGTATTTAATTGAGGGGGGGCCCATTTACAGTTTCAGAGGGTCAGTCCATTATCATCATGGCGGGGAGTATGGTGGTGTGCAGGCAGACGTGGTGCTGGAGCTGAGAGTGCCAAATCTTGACTCGGAGGTAATAGGAAGTTGGCTGAGTGTTACACTGAGGGAAACTTAAGAAAAAGACATCAAAGCCTGCCTCCCCACCCCACCCCCCAGTGGTACATTTCCTCCAACAAGGCTACATCTCCTAATAGGCCACTCCCCTGGGGAACCATTTTCTTTCAAACCACCACACCTGAGCACCTTTCAGTCTTTCTCTCTTGTGTTTATGATAGCAGCACCAACAGCCGTGATGGCATTTGTACACTTCCTGTACGTAGCCATCTGAGAGAATCTTTAGCCTGGTTCTAGGGAGTGTGCTGGGAGGAAGGACAGCCTCTTGGACACTGTAGTTCTTAGTGGAAGGGCCTCTGCTGCCCACTGACATTTGTTTCCAGTCTGTTAAGCCAAAAGGACAGACAGTAGCTTCTTTCCTTCTCTGGAGACTTGGGCAGAATGGAGGTGAGCAGAGGTACGTCACAGTAAACACTGTTAGTGCAGGTCTCAGGAATAGTGTCAAAGACAGGTGTTAAATTTTGTCCTCTTTGCAGATTTTGAATATGTAAGTAATTTAAATGTACCATTCTCTTGTCTTCATAAAACCCCATTTTCATTCAGAGATATCCTTTTAAAGCTTTAGTTTCTCTTTTTTGATTTGTTCTATGCCTGTCATACTTTAAAATACTAATTTTCAGATGTTTTATATATATGTATATACATATATATGTAAATAAACTATATATAATATAGTTTAAACCAGTGGTTCTCAGCCTTCCTGACTCTGTGACCCTTTAATATAGCTCCTCATGTTGTGCTGACCCCAACCATAAAATTATTTTTGTTGCTACTTCCAAACTAATTTTGCTACTGCTATGAATCATAATGTAAATATCTGTGTTTTCAGTGGTCTTAGGTGACCTCTGTGAAAGGGTTGTTCTACCCCTAAATGGGTCACAACCCATAGGTTTGAGAACTCCAGGTTTGAACTGAATGTTCACAGACAAAATGTGTGGCCTACAATAATGAAACGTGTAGTGTTTCTAATCTTTGTAATGTCTTTTAAAACCAGCATCTCAGTCTAGAGCCTTTTGCGTGTGTTGCTCAGGTGTAAGGCATCAAGCCTGGGCTGATTCTTACAGTGTTGCTCACTTACATCTTATAACGTCCACCTGGAATTCGTGTGGAATGAAAGCTTGAGCAGCAGCTGGATGGCTTTCTGCCTGAGGCTGCTCCCCACTGATGACCTGAGTTCAGTCTTCGGGACCATGGGGAGGAAGGAGAGAAATGACTACCAAAAGCTGTCCTCTGACCTCCACACATGCCCCCAACACACACACACACACACACACACACACACACACACACACACGTCAAAATTTTTAAAGAAGCTTGAGTGGCAGCTTTTTTGAATCATAGAGAAAATGCTAAAAGGAATACTGATTGTACTTTATGACACATTTTCTTCGTGACTGCTCTGTTCCAAGGGTCTGTTTGAAGCAGCAGTTGGTGGTTGTCGACTGGCTGTATTTTGAAGTGCAGGTTAACAGCATGTCATCAGTGTGGTCCAGTTCTTGGTGTTCCCGGCAGTTTGTTGGCCTGAGAACCTTAGGTTAAATAGCCTTATCGAAAATGCTTGGGACCAGGAATGGTCTGGTTAGATTTTTGAAATCTCAGAATATTTGTATATACATAATGCAAACTAGGGATGATACTCTTGACTAAACATGAAATCAAATTGTATTTCATACGTACCTTACCTCAGAGGTTGGAGATTATTTTACACAATATTTTTAGTGCACACGTACCTTGGTCACGACATGCTGTCAGATTTTGCTTATTTTTGGAGCACTTTGGTTTTCAGAGCTTGGATTAGGAAACTCCAGCCTATATGTGAGCCACAAATTGTTTCACTTCTCTCTGCTTTCCTTCTTTACCATGAAAAGAGATCCCGTGGATTTTATTGAATTGCTCTTCCCTTGGCTCAATGGTATGTTTCCCTTTGCTGTATGAGAACAGGTTGTTTCTAGTGGTGGCCTAAGCTGGCTAGGGAAAGGGGAGAGTCTAAACTTTTTCTTGTGAAGTCTTTAGGTAAGGGAATGTGAACTATAACCTTCTAAGAAACAGCTCATGAGTTTCTTTCCCTTCTTAAAAACTGGGTTAATTTTGTGTGTGGCTGCAGTTGATGCGTGGCCCTCTGCTTCTCTTCCACCCGTTTATAAAGATAAGCATCTGTCGGGCAAGGTCCTATCTCCTGACAGTCATTACATTCATGTGTTTGACTTCCTTTACTTTGAGGGCACCTGATCAGGTTTTTGTTGACCCGCTTTTATGAGAGGAACTATGGGAATGAATGATTTGGCCTGAATTCTTTTTTATGAGTAGGAATTGTGATTATTTCTATGCTTAGCTGTTTTTTTTTTCTGGGAAAAAGGACAAAACTGTGTTTTAACGTAGCTTCACTGGACGCTGCAGGCAGTCCACAGTATGGGCCCAGTTTGTGTCTTGCCTCTGTATGTGCAGGTGAGATTGCTATGCTAAAGGTCTACAATTTGGGGCTCTTAAGGCTTTTTCTACTTTCTTACCGAGGCTGGTGCCCATTTTTTACTCTGCTGCGGTGTGTGCAGACTCATCCAGAGTTAAGAACCTTAGCTCTCTAGAAGGTACATTAGGGACAGGAAAGGAAGCCTTTATCCATTTGGAAAGTTTGTAAAATGCTGAATTTAAAGCCGCAGGTGTGGTGGCCAGGGCAGTGAGGGCAGTGTCAGGAGAATTCCATCTGGGGCAGGTTATTTGTTGGGACAGGATAGTGTTTAAACTTTGAAGTCAGTTTTAAACAACGTGAAGCAGCTGGAAGCTGGCATAAGAAGAAACAAACCCTTCACATTAACTATTGCTATTAGAGGAAAGGAATTGGAGTTGTTTTCACAGGTGCCTGGGCATTCATTTTTCCTATCTGAGCTACCTTATTTTATCTTAAATTACAAATTTTAATATAAGCATTTGTCGATTCATTTGAAAAACAGAAGCAGTAATAAATTCAAGAATTGTAGGGCTTGTATGTCTAAAACATACTTTAGAATAAGATACTGAAAACTAATGAGATAGCTCAGGCATTAGAAGCTGAGGCACACAACCAAGTGGACACAATAAGATATTATAACTATTAAAATACCCTTTTAAGGGTGAGAGATAAATGTGACTAGTGATTCTGAATAGTGAGAGCCAATCAAACATTACCCATGACACGGAGTGTCACATAACCAGCCAGCCCATCAACACATGTAACATTTGTTCTCAAGCACTGATAGGGTGTTGTAAAACCTGCAGGCCGGGTTAAGTATGTGAGGAGAATTTAATGCAGCAGGAGAGTTTAGCAGCTGCTTGTACACAAGGGATTGAAGCAGGAGCAGATGAGACCAAGGTGGACAGGAAAAATGCTTCCAGAGCTTAATAAAACACTGCTCAAATGCTGTAACATTTTCAGACAACTGGGAAGCCACTGTGTTGCTAGGAATAGTTGCTAATTTTGAAAACAGGATTTGGAGTATGAATGCAAGCACAATGTTAGAAGAACCCATAGGTCCTCAAGGAGGACGTCTTGGAGGATTTCAAGATCAAGTATGTGTCTAGCATCGTGCTAGAACTTAGTAGAAAACAGACCCAAATGTGGCAGTCCTTGGCCCAGTGGAGCATGTGTTTAATAGAATGGTAGACTCAAAAGCTAGTTGGTCTGGGTATAGTGGTGCACTGGGGAGGCAGAGGCAGGCTGATCTCTGTGAGTTTAAGGCCAGCCTGATCTATATAGTGAGCCCCAGGACAGCCAGGGCTATGTAGCAAGACCCTGTCTCAAAACCCAAAAACAAAACAAGCTTGTGAACCTGCTGTGCTAGTCACTCAGGCAGCAAGGACTCTTAGTCCCTATCCTAGCTATTGAGGAAGGGACAGACACATAAAGGACTAATTACAGTACAGCTTGGTGAATGGTGCAGTCAAGTTGCACCCAGTATTGATCAGAGAGACAACTCCTGAGGTTTTTACCATTACTGCTGGGAAAAGTGCAGAGGGTGGATTCAGTTGCCTTGGATGGGGGCAATGAATGAATGGCTTATAGGAATAAAATAAAATGGAAAAAGAAAAACATGAAGTTGAAGATATAGGAGGTGGGGAGATCTGGGAGGATTTTGGGGTGACTATGGTCAAAATACATTATATGAAATGTTCAAAGAATTAATAAAATGGTCACAGACCTTTTTAAGATACTGAAAGCTGTGCCTTTCTCCTCCCCAAACTGTGCCTAGTTTCATAGTTATATGGTGTTCATTCCCCTGGGCTAATTAGGATCCTCCATGGACCTGGATTAAAGATTATTACAGTTGCTTCTTTTAAACTATATTTTAATGCCTAGTTTATAAGAAACTAGTCTTTATTCACAACTAGAAAAAGCCCAAATGATGGCAATCAGAAATCTCACCATGGCACAGTCATCTTGTAGATCACCATAATTCATAAACGTGTCCTGAGCTGAGACCCTGTGCCAGGATGCGGCATTTGTGAGGCTGTTGTCCTCTTTGAACTGCCAAGAAAAAGGCTACTCTCTTTACCTCAGTTGTTTTTGGAGGCAGTGCTTTGTTTGGGGTCCTTCTAGCTTTCAGAAAAGCACTAAGATTTAGACCCATCATCCACGACCTGTTGATGAAGTGGGTTCTCTACCCAGAAGTACAAGCACTAGATACATGTATATCTAATATGCATTAAAAATTCTGTATTGAGCCCAGGTGGTGGCACACACCCAGTACCTGGGAGGCAGATGGATCTCTGAGTTCGAGGCCAGCCTGGTCTGCATAGTGAGTTCCAAAACATCCAGGGCTACACAGAGAAACCCTGTTCTGAAAAAACAAACAAACAAATGGTTATTTTTGTGTTCCTTAGTCTTAAAAATCCAGCAGCAGAAAATGGAAAATATTTATGGATTTTCAATATTTCAAAGCAAAATTTTAGTATTTTGAATTTTTCTAAGTATATTAAATTATCTCTCTAGATGTGTCAAATCTAAGGTCTGATTCTGGCATCTTGAGCTTAAATGCATGCCAGGTCTAATGAGACACTGCATAGTCCTGGGATCAAGGAGTCATCTTGTGTTCAGGCCTGGAAACAGCTGTTGAAACAATGACATCATAGTGTAATGATACAGCTGGAAGCTTTAAAGTTAAACTTGAAAGCAACAAATTACATGTAATATAGGTAGAACACGGGCATGTGCTCTTATGGTGATGTAGTAGGATGTTCTGTTCTTCCATCTTCTTCTGCTCTGTGACCGCCATTACCGGGTGTGAATGTTACCCTTTTGTCTGTTAACAGTAATCAAGTGGTGCTTTTTAAAACATCCTAATTTTTAAGTCCTAAAACGTAATTATTTAAAAACTTATGAACTTGAAAAAAATCTTCCGAAGATGTTTATTAACAAATAAAATGGTACATTTTATTGATACAAATTTTATTTACAATGATGTGTACCTATTTGGAGGCCTTCCAGAGTACTTTCCACACAGGGTCTCGGAGCCCAGGCTGCACTCTGGCCCCACCCCCAGCTCCTGAGTGCTAGGATTACAGGGTTCAGCAGCATAGTCGGTGTGTGAAACCCAGGAATCTCTAGCAGACTGGGCGACCGTCCCCACGCTGTTGTCGAGCCTGTTCTTTTATTGTTCTGCTCCTCTATTTAACATGAAGACACTGAACTTTAGAATGGCCAGGTGGCTCGCCACAAATGACAAGGTCAACAACTAGCAATCTGACTTAGTACTACAATATTTTATTAGCTTTTTGACAATTTCATACATAGATTTGGGACAATACACCCATCACCCTTTTATCTCTTTTCCATTTCTGCTGTCTACTTTCTTCTCCCATCTCATCCCCCTACATTTAAACTTCGTGGGGGAAAAAAATCTCAACCTTATGTATGGTACCAAAATTTTTAGTGCCTATTTCTTTTGTAAAATATTGCGGCTAAGGGATCCACAGTAAAAGGAAAAGTATGTTTTATCTCTGACATTTTGAACAACACAAGAAGAGACATTTCCTGTGGGCAGTCCTTATTTTCCTGTCTCCGGTTCTATTTGGAAAGAGAACACCGTCTGTGGGCATGGAGTGCTGAATGCCTTTCTCCTTTGTGCAGGTGGTAAGACAGTCCCGCTCTTCACTGCACACACGTCACCTGCCAAGATGTCTGTGACTCTGCCCTCTGCGAACCTTGACGATTGCTCTCAGTCCCCGAGCACCAGCACCATACAGGGCAATGAGGAGTCCTCGGGGACAGATACCTTCTGAGCAGGAGGGACCAGCACAGCGTTGATGAACACACGTCACTTTGCTTCAGATCATTCACCTAGACTCTTGGTTTGCCTTTGAGCATATTTTTTTGGAGAAAAACATTGCTAATATTTTATTAAAATGAAAGTGTTTTTTAAATATTTGGTAAGGCTTTTGAATAAAGTAAATGTAATTTACTGAGTCTGGCTACAGTTTGTTTTTTAGAAGCCAGGGGTAACATGGAACAGTGAAGAGCATGGCTTTTGACTCTGAGAATTTATCTTATAGGTGTGATTGTCTGTGAACTTACAAAGTCCAAGGTCATCCATCCTAAATGCTATTTTTATAGCATTTCATGGTAATCTGATGTCTGTCCACCAGGACCTAGATGAAGTAATGACACATTTGTTTATTGTGCAATGTAGTTCTAAAAAGAATTTTCAGATGTGTGTATATTGATATGGAATTCCTCTCAAAAGGAGAAACCTGCGTTTTTCTAATTTTTGAGTAAAAATAGTCTTTAACTTATGGTTCTTATGATGTACTTAGGCATCTCTATAAAAAATGATGTCTGTCCACCACAACTGTGTTGTAAGTAGTTCTGTCCAGGTTTACTCCTATGCATTCCTCTGCCAACCACCTCAGATCTTTCTGGAATAAGGAAACTACTCATTTTTCTCCAGGGGAAGTGACTGATGGCTAAGAAGTAGGAGTCAAGGATGACCATAGTTAAGTGAAGCTAATTCTGTGTGTACCTTACGTCTGCTCTGTGCACCTGTATACCTTTCAAACTTGGTTACTACTGTGCTAACAGTTATCTTTCAAAACATCGGTGCACAACTAAAAGAGAGTGAAAAGGTGCCGGACGGTTGTTGCATGCACCTTTAATCACAGCACTCGGGAGGCAGAGGCAGATCTGTGTGAGTTCAAGGTCAGCCTGGTCTGCAAGAGCTAGTTCCAGAACAGGCTCCAAAGCTGCATAGAAAAAGCAGAAAGACACAGGTTTGTAATTAGGTTTAATTTTTGTTCCCATACCTGCTGGTTCTGTGATAGGTAAATGAGCCTGTTCTTATCAATTGCCTTGAGTTAATGCATTTAATAATTATTTTTGAAGAATAAATGATTTGTGATAATGCATTTGTTGGGGTGGTAAGTATTGGGGCTTGTGATGTGGGATTCCCCTCTGTACGCTGTGAATACCATTGGTGAATAAAGAAACTGCCTTGGCCTGTTGATAGGGCAGAACTTAGGTAGGCAAGGAAAACTAAACTGAATGCTGGAAGAAAGGAAGTAGAGTCAGGGAGAAGCCATAGAGCCCTGCCAGAGACAGACATGCTGAAACCTTTCTGTTAGGCCACTAGCCTTATGGTAAAATATAAAATAATGGAGATAGGTTAATTCTAGATGTAAGAGCCAGCTAGCAATACTCTAAGTAATTGGCCAAGCAGTGATTTAAATAATATAGTTTCTGTGTGGTAATTTCGGGAACCAACAAGCAGCCTCCTTACAACAAATTGGCATGCCAACATGGTTAACTAAATCCATGTAAAACCTGAGAAGTCTTAAAAAGGAAGCCTAAACACAAAAGAACAGAGTTAAGCATGGTTTGGTAGCGGCATTTTCTTGGGTGGGCTCTGCTAGAAGCAAGCAGAGGCATGGCTCCTTTAAGAAAGGTTTTCCTGATTCAGTGGTAGCAGAAAAAAAGCTGTGCCATTTTGAAATGTCAGCTTCCTGGGTTGTGCTGTCAGTATGAACTCTGACGAGGTCCGGCTATGGAGCATTTAAATGTGGTTTGTGAACAGAGTACTACAACTTGCTTAATGACAACATAGACAGGCTATATGCCTAAAAATGGGGCTGTGAGCATGGCTCTCAGAGGCCTCAATCAGCTCACCCTGCTGGACTGGGCGGGGCAAGCAGGCAGTGCTATATTTCCCCTAGCAATGGTGCCACTTAAGTTCATAAAAAGAGCTTAGCATTTTAAGAAGTCATTGTGGTCAGAAAAGGATTTCAGATATGCAATAAAGACAAATCCAAGCCGGGTGTTGGTGGTGCACACCTTTAATCCCAGCACTTGGGAAGCAGAGGCAGAAGGATCTCTGTGAGTTCGAGGCCAGCCTGGTCTACAAGAGCTAGTTCCAGGACAGGCACCAAAGCTACAGAGAAACCCTGTCTCAAAAAAAAAAAAAAAAAAAAAAAAGACAAATCCAGATAGAAAGACTCTAAATGAGTCACAATGTTGGCTAAATGTATGTAGGCTTGGGAGAGAGAAGAAAAAGAGTTAAAAAAAATAAAGTCTTTAAAGAGACAGAGTACAGAAAGTCCTAGATTAACAGGAGTAAAGCAAAATAAGCCATGTAAAGATGGAAACTTAACAGAGTCTGGATTATGTATTTTATTGTGTTTTCTTTGAATTTTTTGACTGTGAAAGAGCTAAGTACAGAGAGACATTTCATTGTATGGGCTGCTAAGCTAAACCAGCATGTATATGATAAAGGTATCTTGACTTCAGAATTTGGGTCTAAGGATATGTTGCTTTGGAAAAGAGGTTCTTTTTGTTTTGTCATCCACAGGATGAGAACCAGTGGATTCATTCCAGGCTAATGTGATTTGATGCATCAAGACCCCCTGAAAGGTTGCCATGAACACCCCCAGAAATTACTTTGCCCAACAAAAAGCAGGAAGCAGTATGGAGAGAACTATGCCCATATTCCCAAACATTGTCTATTAATGTTTGTCTACATTTAAAGGGGGATATGAAATGGAGATTTGCATTGGTATGGATCTTAGCTTTATTGATAGAAATTGAAGGTCAGTTTTACTACTTGTATATTTCTGCTCTTGATTAAGGTATTGTGATTGTGCAGCTCATTTAAAAATGTAATGTGTAATTAAGAAATATAGGTAATAAAGAGTCACCTTTAGGGTAAAATGGACAGCTGGAGCAGGACACCCATTGTCTTATTAGATTCTCTCACCTTACCACTTGTTAATTGCTCCAAGCCAAATGTCACTGCCACCCCTTATCTCTCTCACATTCCTTTCTTTGGTAGTACAAACTGCTTTAACTCCTCAGGAACACACTTGGTGGGCACCTTGAATTCTGAAATCTTCCATAATCTCAGTACCCTTGGTGCTACCAACCAGCCCCTCTGCCCAAACATTCACTATGTCTCCCTTCTCTGTAATAGTCAAGTTTATCACTGCTTATCTGCTAGGTGGTCTGAGACTTGTGCCATGGTGTTCCTGTTCCCTAAATTAGGAGTGGTTCCTGGTGAAGAACCCTTGCCAATTCCCATCGCCAAGTTCATAGCTGCACAGCATGGCAAACGAGCATAACTGCAGCTGCAGCCACTGGAACAGCAGGGCTGACTACTTCCCTAGCCATTTACCATTGGCTTTCCTTAAACTTCATCCACGGTTTCCAACAGGTAGCTCAGACTATCCTTACCCTTCAGGGACAAAGGGACTCACTAGCCACTGTAGTATTACAAAACTGGAGAGGGCTGGAGAGGGTGGGATTTACTCACAGCAGAGAGAGGTGGTCTTTGTCTCTTGGGGAAGAATGTTGTTTCTTTTTTTAATATTTATTTATTATGTATACAATATTCTGTCTGTGTGTATGCCTGAAGGCCAGAAGAGGGCGCCAGACCTCTTTACAGATGGTTGTGAGCCACCATGTGGTTGCCGGGAATTGAACTCAGGACCTTTGGAAGAGCAGGCAATGCTCTTAACCACTGAGCCATCTCTCCAGTCCCCAAGAATGTTGTTTCTATGTCAACCAATCAGGTGTAGTGAAGGATAAGACCCAGCAGCTCCAAATGGATCTTCAAAATCAGAAACAGCTTGATACATCTGACCAGTGGATCAATAGTCAGATAGGGAACTGAATGCTGTCTTTCTTAGCCCCTCTTTTCTTATTTCTCTTAGTCCTACTAAGTACACCATCTTATAAACCTCTTGTCTAGATTTCTTCAACAACAAATCCAAAAATTTTCTAACCGGACTATGAACCAGTTACTATTACAGGATTACCAGCCCAGAGCTACAAAGCCAAAGACCTGCAGCATCCAGTTACGTCCCAAGGATGAAAATCAAGATGTCCCAAGAACTTTGACGCCTGAGTTCAGCAGGAAGCAATGTGATGAAAACATTACTCCTTTTCCAATCCCCCTGTTTATGAACAAGCAAAGAAGGGGGGGAATGTAGGGTAAAAGGGACAACTGTAGCCGGAAACCAACCAATCCCTGAGCACCCTGACTCTAAACCCAGAGTCAGAGAAAGAAACACACCCTGTGTTTGAGACTTGGGCCAGGGAAAGAAACATCTTTATCCCTGGACTAAGAACCAAAAACATGTGCCCTGGCTCCGAAACTAGTGTCAAAGAAACACACTTTGTCCCTAGAATTAGAGCCAGTGAAAGAAATATGCCCTGATCCTAAGATTAGAGTCAAAAGCTAAAAGGACCAGTGAAAGAAACACAGTTTGGCCATGAAGGCAGAGCCATCTCTGCCCCTGTTCAACTGCCCAACTGAACCAACCAATCCCTGGGCAGGAAACTGACCAATCACTGAGCACTCTGACTCCGAACCCAGAGCCAGTGAAAGAAACACACCCTGTATGTGAGGCCTGAGCCAGGAAAGAAACATCTTTATCCCTGAACTCAGAACTAAAGATGTGCCCTGTCTCTGAAACTAGTGTCAAAGAAACACAATTTGTCCTTAGAATCAGAGCCAGTGAAAGAAATATGCCCTGGTCCTAAGATTAGAGTCAAAAAGCTAAAAGGACCAGTGAAAGAAACACAGTTGGCCATGAAGTCAGAGCCATCTCTGCCCCTGACCAACTAAACTGACCAATCTCTGAGCAGGGAAAAACTAACCAATCCCCCATCTCCCTGGGAAAATTCTGCCCCTAAGAATTCCTTGTTAAGTGGCAGGGGCCACATTCTCCTGGACTCCTCCTCAAATAAATCTCTTTCTCAAAAGTGTCTTGGGTGACGACGACCTTCGTTTGCTGTTAGAGCAGAAAAACCTGGCTGGGACATTCCTTAGGGAAAGCTGAGAAACCTTGCTGAGATGTTCTCTCGGGCCTCAACAAGGCGGAGCAGAACCTTCCTTGATGCTCCTTAAGGGGGCTGAGCAAGGCCAGCAGAGAAAAATTAACAACTTTTCACCAGAGCTGGAAGAGATTGCCACATTTCTGCAGGGGGCTTCCCTTCAGCAGTGTTAGCAAAAGAAACATCTTGGGCCAGAGAAGAAGCAGATAGATAAGGAAACACAGTAGAACTCAGCTGTAGCGGCTCTCCAGGAGAGGAGCAGGATCCCTATATTCTGCTGGGAGACCATCCCCCACTGCACCCCAGCTTCAGGTATCCTGGCTCCCTGATAGTCAGGACCCCTTTTCTCCAGGGCTGAACTGTCCCATTGCAGCTCCAGCCTCCATAGCTGTCCTATTGCAGCTCTAAGTATATCCTGGCTTCCTGGTAAGTCAGGATATCCCTATAACACTACCGTACCACATTCCCCTGCGTCATCTGTAATAGTCAAGCTTACAGGCATTGAAGAGGCTCCTTATGGAGGAGGTTATGAGCTGGACATGCAGGATTCACAGAGAAATGACTACTGAATGTGCTTAAAGGTGAGACCATCCTTTGGGGTTCCTGCTTCATGAAAGAGTTTGCCAGACAATCTGCATGACACAGAAGAAAGTGACTGACAAACTACCAATATAGGTGGAACTGTCTTTGAAATTTCCTGCTTTGTGGAAAGGTCTGCTAGATACTGTGGGCCAGTAAGCTAAAGATGGATGCCCCAATGGTACAGAAGAACTTTGGTTGACTGTCCAGGCAGCAAGATGTCTTTTTCAATTCTAATAATTTAGGACTTTTCATAACAGTGAGACATATCTGCTCCTGGCAGCACCAATCTACTTCAAGAGAATGAAAGATAAAACCTTTTTATTTATTTAAACAAAAAAGGGGAGGTGATGTGGGATTCCCCTCTGTATGCTCTGAATATCAATGATAAATAAAGAAACTGCCTTGGCCTGTTGATAGGGCAAAACTTAGGTAGGTGAGAAAAACTAAACTGAATGCTGGGAGAAAGGAGGCAGAGTCAGGGAGAAGCCATGTAGCCTCACTGGAGACAGACACATTGAAACCTTGCCAGTAGGCCATAAGCCTCATGATAAAATATAAAATAATGGAGATGGGTTAATTCTAGATATAAGAGCTAGCTAGCAATATGCTTAAGTAATTGACAAAGCAGTGATTTAAATAATATAGTTTCTGCGTGGTTATTTCAGGGCTGAGCAGCCAGGAACCAACAAGCAGCCTCCTTACAACAGGGTTGGCTCAAGCAGACCTTGCCCAGCACAGTAGGTGGTGTCAGATGGGTGTGCAGTAAATGGTATCCCTCTTATCTCCCTAATACCTGTATCATACCTCCTCCTCCGAAGGCTCAGGGGTCATCACGGAGCAGAGGGCAGGAAGACTCTAAGAGTCCGCCGCAGTGGACGACTAAAGCGAAATGGTGTGTTCCAGACAGGGCGAGGCGTTCACACAAATGAACTCACAGTGGCTGTGACTACTGCATGTGCAAGATAAAGCCAGACAAAATCCCAGCATGGAGGGGAGTGTGGAGCTGTGGAGCTGTTGGCCGTTGATGGTTGCTGGGAGAGCAAGAATGGGTTTTCTTCAAGGATGCCGTCCCCAAGAGACTACCTGTACTCCAGGGGACACAGCAACACGAAGTGGACACAGTGGGTTTAAAACAACAGAAACGCAGGAACTTGAGAGGCTGGTTGGCCCAGTGGGGAAGGAACTGGAGATGAAATGGAGAGGGGGTAGACTTTCAAAACATTACAAATGCATTTATTAAATTCTCAAACAAAAATTCCTCCACTAGTCTTTTCTGTCACCACTGAGGTTCACACACACAGCAATTATAGTCACCGTTTGCCTTTCCGAGCAATGTTTAAGGTTATTTAGCAGGTCACCCCCCTCGCTGCACAGTAGACCCTTAGGGGCTTCAGAAAGAGCTAATGCCTGGGCTACATACCAGGGATTCTGGTTTAATTGACCTTGGGTGAGGTCCAGGCAATGGTATTAAAAGTGAAAAAAGATCTTTTTAGACGACTTTGGTGTACACTCAAGGTTGAGAATTACCGAAGAGCAATTTAGAATTCCTTTTGCCTCTAGTAGGGCTCAGGGTCTGGGGAGTTCTCGCTGAAGTTAGAAACCTGTGCAGAAAAGCGTGTGGGCCTTTGACATGCCCCTCCTCTTAAGTCACGGCTCCTCGGACTTCTCTGAGGTATTTGTTTACTGAAACGCTTTGGGTTTCATTTGAGGACTGTTTTCTTTGCCGGAACAGTGAAATAGAGTTTCTGCTTAAAATAGATTTGTTCAAACTGGTGGGAAGAAGCATGCTGCTCTGTGGACCTTGGCTTGTTTTTGGTGCTCACACACCAATCTGGGGTAAGGGAAAAAGGCAGAGGGCAGATTCACCCAGATGCTGCTGGGTTTACACATTACCTTCTCCACTGCCTGTTTTTCCAAAGGATGTTAGCAGAAACTTAGGATAGGTCAAACATTTTTTTGTTTAGATGTGTTGGTAGTGTTTCTCAGCCCCAATGATATAAAACTTTCAATTCCCAGCAACCACACAGTAACTTGCAGTCATCTATAATGAGATCTGGTGCCCTCTTCGGGTGTGCAGGCACATGTACAGGCAGAACACTGTATACATAATGAATAAATCTTATTTTTGGGGGGGAGGTTTGAGACAGGGTTTCTCTGTAGCTTTGGAGCCTGTACTGCAACTAGCTCTTGTAGACCAGGCTGGCCTTGACCTCACAGAGACCCACCTGCCTCTGCCTCTTGAGTGCTGGGATTAAAAGTGTGTTCCACCACTGCCTGGCAATAAATAAATCTTTTTTTTAAAGTTTCCATACTCCAAAGCCACAGAGAAACCCTGTCTCGAAAAACCAAAAAAAAAAAAAAAAAAAAAAAAAAAAAAAAAAAAAGTTTCCATAACTCTTTGCAATAGATGGAGACAGTACAGAAAACCACAATCAATCAAAATGCAGGTTGTGGAATCCAGTCCCAACAGATACATCTACAGAGCAACCCTCACACCTAAAGATGCAGGGAACATTGCAGAAGTGGGACAGAGGATTGTAAAAGCCAGAGGATCTGGGAGTTTCCTGTGAGATTGTGTCTCCTAATGATGTCAGCAGCGACACCCACAGTCTCACCAATATGACTACCTAAATATGAGCTGAACAAGGACATCAATAATTGGACATTCTAAAGTTGCTGGATCCCTCAAACCTTCACAAAGAGCTGCAGGCAGCTAAGGAATGCTGAGAGAGGGGGAACAGTCTTCCCCAGGGACAAGCAGAGCACTTGGTTGTCCAATACCTAAAGGTCAGCCCTGAAAACATACACACAAGTGACATTATACAGACTGAACAGGTTATATTTAGGAATGTATAAGTATATACATATGCATATATATGTACACATGTCACAATAATAAGAAAAGAGGCCATGAATTAGAAAGAGAGCAAGGAGAGGCACATGGTGGGGCGGGAGTGGAGGGAGGAAGGAAAAGGAGGGAATGATGTAATTATATTATAATCTAACAAATTAAAAAGTAAAAAATGGTTTCTGTGTGTTTACTTATGGAGGGAATGGAAGACAAAATAAATCTAGGTAGAAAACACCAGGAATCTAAGAATAATATTTCTGTTCTTCACTAGTTTTTGTTATATTTTTTTAAAAGAGCAATCTGTAAACACCCCCCTTAGGTTTATCAGTTAGTGATGTGAGCCTTGCAAAGGGCACTATGAGGAGAGGCAACTATTGCCCTTGACAAGACAGAGTTGTTACTCAGATCTCCTCAGCTTTGAGGAGGTCTCGGCTGATTCTGACAGGAGTGGATAGGGTGGACTCTAACAAACAGTCGATAGCACTGGCTGTTGTGCTTGGTCTTAAGTCCCAGACCTTCGAGGGCTTCGGTGGGATACCAGGGCTTTCCTGGGTTCCTCTGAATGGGAGGACATGAGTTTCTAGTTAGCTTCTTTCGGCCTCCAGCTGTTGTTTTCCATCCTTGGACCTCTGCTCAGTGGTCAACAAAGTGTTTGACAGAGCATGTGTAGAGAGTTTGGGGACCCCTCTACCTATGGCTTCTGTATGGTGTTTCTCTGCTGTTTGTGGGGCATCCCTATTTTTAGCTTTCCTCATTAGGAGTATGTTCTCTGGGCACAGGAGCCCAGATAAATGTGTATCTCACCAAAGGTGGTTTCTTACCTTTGAAGTCTGAATATCCTGTATCTGTCATCAAAAGATGACTTTAGATGCTGCTGGCCAAAAGTTATCATTGAATTGGAGGGACAATCTGTAGCCTGAATTTTCCTGTCCTGACCACCTGCTCCCAAATAACTGACTCAGAGACTTACTAAAAATTATAAATGCTTGGCCAATAGCTCAGACTTGTTACTAACTAGCTTTTACAACTTAACCCATTTTTAATGATCTATGTGCTGCCCCAAGGCTTGTGGCCCTTACCTCTATCCCATTTATATGCCCAACTCGTTCTCAATTCCTCTGACTCCCCTTCCTCATCCCATCATTCTCAGGTTGGCTTTCCTGCCTAACTTTATCCTGTTCAGCTATTGACCAGTCAGCTTGTTTGTTAAATCACAGTGACAAATCTTTACAGTGTACAAAGGAATTATCCCACAGCAACAGTCTATGTTAAGAGACACTGCTTGATTTACGATGGGTTTACAGCCTGATGGACACATCGGGGATTGAAAATGCTCTAAGCTGAGGATGTACATCATACACTGACACAGTGAGCACCACGGCTTGGCCCAGCCTTCCTTAAGTGTGTTCAGAGCGCTTATACACGGAGCACAGCTGGGAGAAAGTGAAAAGTGGGACAGCTGGGTGGGTACACTTCCTCACCATCAGAGGTTGGGACCTCCTCATTGAAGGTTGGGGACCATTTGTACTTCACCCTGGCCAGACACTAGCACAGATGCAGTTGTGAAATGCTGGGGGTGGGGGCATTCACGCCACTGTTAAACCTCTGTCTACTCCTCTTTCCCCCGCCCGTCTCTCCAGCTCTGGTGCCTGCGTAGACATGCAGGACACAAGAAGAAACAATCGCGATGAGAAGCTGGGATGAAAAGGCAACTCTCCCGTAGGAATACATGCACCTTCTCTCTGAACCACCTGAATACTGAGTGACTCTAACTCAGGCTGCAATAGCTAAGACCTTCAGCCCCACTCCTTAAGGGATGAGCCAGCAGCTGCCGGAGGAGCCCAGGTGATTCTGACGGTTATCTGGGGGCCGGAAATCATTAATAGAAGACAAGCGGCCTGGAGTGTTTCTTGAACGAATGAGTGTATATGTACAAGTGGCTACGGGGAGATCATTCACACATGGACAAATTGCCTGCTCTTTCACAAGCTGGCTTTCCTGTAAATTGAGTTGTTGAAGACTTGTCCAAGTGCTTTGGAAAGCTTCAGGCAGTGAGTTTCGACACTGATAGATGATGCCTTTATTACATGGGGAATAGTTCAGGACCAATCCAGAAGTCTGAAGTCCGTGGAGAATGTGTTAAATATGGGATATCCTGTTAGGGTTTTCGTTCTCTCATCAGTCTTGAAATTTGTTTGGATTCCAGTTTATATGCCCCTGAAAAGGCTTTTATTTCCCTGTATCTGTCATTTTTAAATACCCTTAACGTAGGAAACAAGGCTTGCTTAACTTTTGAAGTGTTTTGCTTGGATTCAAAAGCAGCGGAATTGAAATGCTTTATAAAGCCTGAAAAATAACACACAGAAGTGATTCTAAAATGACTTTGAAATCCTCCCTTTTTAATAAGAATCCCTGTCCTTTAGGAGGATAATTGTTTAAGAGGAAATAATCCGATCCTTGGCATTAACATTAGACATTAAATGTTCAAGAAGAAAAAGAAAAAGCACTTGAATGTAAGATGAACAAATAAACATTGAATTTCAGAGACTGCCCAGTAAGAAGAGAGACATGCTTCATCCTCTGTTGAATGAAAGCCTTTGGGTCAGGACTGGAAGACCTTGCACAGCGGGGCTTACAGGGAGGTGACAGGATATGGTTCTCATTCTCCATGTGCTGAAGGTGATATGTGTCCCTCTGTAGATGTCTGGAAGCTGCGTCATTATATCTACTTCACTGGGGGTTAATTGCAGTCAGTCTTATGAAGTGTGTGTGTGTGTGTGCGCGCGCGTGCGCGTGCGCGCACAACCTGTGCATGTGAAGGCAAGAAGGATGTGTTTGTATATGTTCATGTATGAACAGATGCACATGTGTACGGATACATACAGATGTGTGGGGAATGCATGGGCATGTGGAACCCAGAGGCTGATCTAAAAAAAAAGAGAAGAAAGAGAGGGAAGGAAGAAAAGAAGGAAGAAAAGAAGGAAGGAAGGAAGGAAGGAAGGAAGGAAGGAAGGAAGGAAGAAAAGAAGGAAGGAAGGAAGGAAGGAAGGAAGGAAGGAAGGAAGGAAGGGGAAGGGAGTAGATGATAGGTGATTGTCAGTGGGTCTTCTATCTATCTGTTGCTTTCATTGGTTAATTAATAAAGAAAACTGCTTGGCCTGATAGGTCAGAACATAGGTAGGCGGGGAAGACAGAACAGAATGCTGGGAGGAAGAAGGCAGTGAGACAGTCGCCATGAAGCCAGCCACCAGGTCAGACATGCTGAATCTTTCCCAGTAAGCCACCACCTTGTGGTGCTACACAGATTATTAGAAATGGGTTAAGCAAGATGTGAGAATTAACCAATAAGAGGCTGAAACTATTGGGCCAGGCAGTGTTTAAATGAATACAGTTTCCATGTAATTATTTTGGGTGTGAAGCTAGCCATGCGGAAGCTGGGCGGGACGAAAAGCAGGCCTGCCCGCAGCTCCTTCTACAAATGGCACCCAGACGTGGGTAACTGAATCCACAGAAAGCCTGAGAAGGTTTTAGAAACAATAGAGTAAAGCATGTTTTCTTGATAGCAGCAATTTCTCGGGTCTGCTCTGCTTGCTAGAGGCAAGCAAACACTCTCATCTAAGAGAGGCTTCCTGACACAGCTTTAGCTGCAAAACCCTGCAGCTTCTTTTTCCACATTGGAAGTTTTAAAGTTTTGCTCAACTCTCCTACTTCACTTAGTCATCTGCCTAGGTGGTATGGTTAATTAAAGCATAGGGAGGTAGTAGCTGGGATGGAAGATGTCTGAGGGAAAGGGTTTAAAATGGATACACTAAGCTAAAATTGTGTTGTCTCTTTCTACCTCTCCCGAACATGTTTTGTGAAAGGAGCCCTCAATTCCATTTTTATGACGTTCTTCCTTAATCCCACCTCCTTCTTTCCACTTTAGAATGCTAAATATTCTTCCTCTCTAGAGACTCAATTAGGTACATCTTGAATTTATTTTTTAAGACGTAAGAAATCTTTTTTTTCCCTCCATAAGCTGCCAGAACCATTTATATTTCAAATGAAAGGCAACCCTTCTCCCAAGGAAGGGACTCAAACTTCCTTTAGGGATTATCTAAACAATGTCACGTGTCCCCTTTTCTCTGGTCCATCTTCACATAAGAAAGCATAAATCATGGAGCTTAACAAATAAACACGACTGACATGTTATTTCTCTTTCTTTCGAGACCCCGGTTCTTTAATCTCCTGTTTCTTAGAAGCAGGCTCACTTGAGAGCGCTGAGATCCTAATGTATATACAATGGGATTCTGTGAGCACGAAGGGACGCCGATGGCGCAGAGGGGTAGAGAGACTGTGTAACTCGACTACATGAATACCTCTGCTGTTTTGCGTCTCTTGTCCCGCTTTGGTGTAAAACCCGGAAAGCATTCCTGCCGAAGGGAGGAACAGCAGAACTGAAAAGCAGGGCCCATGTGGCGCTGGCAGGGCTCTGTGCCAGGAACCCGAGACTTTCTTTCAGGCACGATGTTTTATTGTTAAAGGTTTATAAGAATTTAGCTTTACTGACTTAGAAACAGAAGAAAAGGCACAATGTTGCCCCATTCATTCTTCTTCAGTATAAACATGGTATCCGGGTAAAGCGTTCTTGGCATAACAAGAAACACAAGGCCCCTGGACTAACAAAAGAGGAGCCATTAACGCTCACCTGGCCCCCAAAGGCTTCTTTCCATAAAAACTAAACTGTTATGGCTGGCACTCTGTAGCCAAGATTGGTTCTGGATGTTGGCAGGGACTTTTAATTGGTGCAGAGGAGGTCTATCAAAATAAAAGCAATCAAACTGATGGGAGGATGCCAAGAAAGGAGGGGCTGGTGTGTGTGTGTCTGTCTGTCTGTCTGAGTCTGTTTCCGGGAGGCTCCCTGTGACTAGGAGTCTGTGTGTGTGAGTGTTGATTTGTGAGTCTCTTCAGGCAGTCCAGGGCTGCCTCTGGAGGTCTAAGAAAGCCAAAAGGTGAATCTTGTTCCCAAAGAAAGTGAATCTTACTGTGGGTTTATCTTGTTTCCTTTGTGTACGTGAATTCCCAAGATTCGGCATTTAGGTTGCAGCCCACAGCAGCAAGCTGGGCTTTAGGCGTAGGTTACGTAGGTTAGTTAGCAGCTTGGCCCATAACTACCTTAGAAGGCCAAGGTGCTTAGTGAATCCAGATTACGGGAGCTTTTTCCCTCAGGCAACGCTCAGAATGCCTCCATGCCAAGGTGAAGTGCTTGACCAGGAGAGGACTCACCAATGAGGTGGTGAGGATCAGAAACTCCCTCCGCTTGCAAAGACAGAAGAGGCTGATGCCATGGAGTAGAGAGTGCAGGTGTGTGTGTGTGTGTGTGTGTGTGTGTGTGTGTGTGTGTGTGTGTGTGTGCGCGCGCGCGCGCGCGCCCAGGGCAAGGCGCTCCAGGAGGCTGCTGGGAGAGCTGCAGTCTTAGGAGGCTGGGCTCTCTGAAATGATGCTTTGGGAATGTAAGAGTGAGATTCTCTGGCCTGCAGAGTCATTACAACACGCACGCACGCATGCCTGTGTGCTCGCGCACTTGCACACACACACACACACACACACACACTCACACACAGACACAAGCACTCTTTCTTGGATCAGAGTTGAGCACTGTGGGAAAGAGCCCCACCAGAGACACTTTCAGTTTGCTCAGACTGCCTAGATGACTGAGGTGACCCAGCCCTTGCTGGATCGCTAATTCCCTGGAGCTGAGAAAAGAAAAAGATAAAAACAAGCAGCCAAGGGATATACAGTATTTACATTAGAAGAATTATAGTCTCAAGAACTCAAAACACCCCCCCCAAACAGAGAGCTTTAACTACTTACCCAGCTGAGAGAGCCTCACCTGAGCTCACCTCTCCACCAGGATGGTCCGCTCACTCGTTCCTTGAGATCTTTATCATGGCTCTTTCCTCGCCCATCCCTTCCCTGATGTGTAACCTGAAGCTGTGGGCACCTAGAGAGTTAGGGAGGACAGAAAAGGAGAAACAGACAAAGCAACAGAGAAGACTTATCCCCACCTAAATCTTCCTACAGAGCCCCGAATTCTAGTTGGGAGAAGATCTGACTTTGAATGGAGTTTGGAATCTTCCTAGAATGCAAAATTGGGCAACTTCATTTTGTGACTTTGATTGGAGGATGTTTTGTTAACTAGGAAGGAGCAAGTAACTGTGGGACCTGCCTAGAATGTGTATTATGAGTCTACTTATCAAAGAATTAATAATATGACAATGTGATTATACATTAGCATTGAGAAACTCGGGGAAGGACTTGAGATTTCCTCCAAGAATTGAGGAACAATTAACCTCTGACAGTGTGTGTAAATGGGCAGTGGAGTAAATAAGTTTAAAGTTGTCTTTAAATTTTACCAAAATTTGAAAACTTACTTTGTTATTTTTTTTTTTAAAACATAACTAGGGGCTGGAGAGATGGTTCAGGAGTTAAGAGAGCTCACTGCTCTTGCAGAGGGCCTGGGTTCTGTCCTCAGCTCCTCCAGAGTGGCTCACAACCACTTGTGACACTAGTTCCTTGGGATCTGATGTCCTCTTTTGGCCTCTGTGGGCACCGGGCACACACATGGTCAATATATACACCTGCAGGCAAACCACATAAAGAATAAAAATAATTCTTTTTAAATATACTTTTAAAACCACATTTAATATTGCTTCTCTCTTATCTGGCATGGATATTTTCTGCTCCAAAAATGCATTTAGGTAAATAAGTGATTTCCAAAGCAGCCTAAAACATAGAGAATTTAATATATGAGAAAACAAAAGGTTGCTATGGACATCTGCAAGAACTGTAGACTGTGTGTTACATGTGGCTGTATGTGGGACAGAGATGTTCCCCAAGAATCCTAAAGGCAAGTAGGAGGCTTAGAAACAAGAATTAACACAACCATTTTCAGGCTGTGGAAGAGTCATTACATGTGGGGCTGTGGACGGGAGACACCCTGCTGCTTTAGCAGAATCTCCTTTTAAACATTCCCCATCCGTTTATGAGGTCACTTCTAGGGTTTGGTTTGGTTTTCCTTTAATGAAGTGTTAAGTTCTGAAATGCCCTGTTAGCAGCCTGTTCCTGAAGCAGATTGCCTTAGAAAATGACAGGGTGCCCAGCTCAGCACAGCGACTTTCCACTCTTGAGGAGAGCGTTCTGAGGTCAGGGGGAACATCTGTCCCAGAGGGATGCAGGCTGGTAAACTGATCTGCAAAGTTTGCTTGTGGGTGTGGAGGAAGGAGAAGCAACAGGACACACAGCTCTCAAAGGCGCCATTTCCTAGCGTGGCCTAGCGTGGCTTCTTAGGAAGGCAGCAATTAATATCAAACCTGCAGAATGGTTGACAACTGCTATTTTGCCTGTGTTTTTATTGGACTAATGCCTGTCCATACATTCAGCTTCAAGAGAGGGGCTCTTACCTATCATTTAAAATGCCGAGGAGGTCAGCAATCATTTGAACGCTTTTCTTTCCCATTGCCAGTTTCTGTCTCTGGGAAATGGTGGTCTGTGAAGGCACAAGCAGGCTGTGCTATGTCTTAGCATGATCTAGGCCTGACAATGCCATCCTTGAACTTTGGAGGCACTGTGTCTTCTCCAGCATGGGAGGCACCCAGTTCTTTGAGCAAACCCAGCCAGAGTCAGTGACCTGAACTGCAGTGAACAGCTCTTTCACTCCGGGCAACCAGTTTTTACTGGTAAAAGCGTACTCCAGATTGCAAACAAATGTAAGCATTCCTACATGATAGCAGTGCTGAGTGGAACATTCAAGAAATCAGATTGAAGAGGCGAGCTCTAGCGGTTGGTCTTTATCATGGGCCCTTTCCCCTGGTCAGCACCAATAGTACTGCCAGGCTGCCCTATGTTTAAAACAAATAAACTGATTGGTTGTATGTGAGTGTGTGGGCGGGAGTGCACACATGCGTGTATGTGCACACACGTGCGTTTTCTTGTGTGTGTAATACAGTACGTACAGCGTGTATGTAATTCACATGTGCATTAGAGGCTGTAGGTCAGCATTACACATCTTTCCTTGGTCCCTCTGCACCGTTTATTTTTTTATGAGGCAGGGTTTCTCACGAACCCGCCATTAGTCAGCTAATTTGGCTAGCCAGTGAGCATCAGGAATGCCCCTGACTCTGCCCCACTGGTTCTGGGGTATTACAGGCTTGAAACTGCCTGTTTCAAGGATTTTTGCTTTTGTTCTGAGAATTCGAACTCAGGTCCTCACGCTGCACCATGGGCACTCTGTCTACGGAGCCGTTGCCCCAGCTCCAGACCGACACTTTTATTTGTAAACACCGACTAGTCAATAAGGAGACAAGGTGTGCAGCCAGAAGTTCAGGACTTCTAGGTCTTTTTAAAAATGAATTGCTTTTATTTTGTTTGTGCATACACATGTTCGCTTGTGTGTAGGTGAGCGCACATGCGCAGTGTGGAGGCCGGAGTTGATGCCCCATTCTCCCCTCATCTTTCTCTATGTACACATTGAGCCTAGGTCGCTTGCTGAGCCCAGAGCTCACCGATTCAGCTGATCTCGCTAGCCAGCTTGTGCCAGAGACTCTGCCTACTCCTATGATCTGGGATTATAGATGGCCCATCATGCCCATCCTGTCTTTTGTGGTTCCTGGGCTTCGGAACCTTAAGTCTTTATGTGTGGGGGCAAGGGCTTCATCATCTGAGACATCTATCTCCTCAGCCCTTTAATATTATTTCTAAAGTTAGCATGCAAAGTCGTGGGTGTCTTTATAGTATCTTCACGTACTTTGTTTTGATTTGTCCCTCCGCTGCACGGACCTCTCCTGGATGCCTGTCTCTACTCTGGCCCCCTTTCTTTCCAGCAGTCCCTGCTTCTGCTTTCATTTCTTAATCTGGTGCCCGTAGGCCCTGTCCTGCTCCTTCCTCACAGCTCGCTTTTCTGCCACTTCATTTCCACCCTCTGTCCCTTCAACAAGTAAGGGAACCTGTTGTGAAAACCAAATGACTCCTGGCTTTTCTGTTTTGCTTCTATAGCTTGGTGACTAGAAAGTCAGGACAGGCCTTCTCCTTGGAATGTCTAACTTGGAGCCTAACCTTTCTCCCTCTAGAGAGAGCTGAGGAGGAGGAGTCCTTTCAGCAGGCCTGTAGCCCAGTACACAGCTTCAAATGACCACGTGACACACACACACACACGCACACACACACATGCACACACACACCACACACACACGCGCGCACACACACACATGTACTCACACTTTACTAATGGGAAGGCAGCTTTAAAGGAAAGGCAATGGAGTCTTTCCATTCCTCTTAGACTGTGGTCCAAGGTGAGTACATTAACTGCAGAGCTTTGGATTTACCTAATGGTTTTCAGAGGCCAAACCCATAGCTTTGATGAATGCTGCTTCCTAAGGCCCATGATGTGGACTCCAGTAAATCATTAGGACAGTTTCCCGTTGGTAATATATTAAAGCCATACATTACAGGCTACTGGGGCTCAGGTGATGTATGGCTCAGGTGGTGGTGGGGGCACACGCCCAATTGCTCAAAGGCTGTTTGTGTACACTGAGGACTAACCTAAGCCTGTTTCCATTCTTGCATAGGAACCTGCTTGCGGCACTGAAAGTCTCTGTAAACTTTTCCCTGCCCCCAACCCAAATGAAATACTCCCCCGCTCTGTATGAGTCCTTTGTCCCAAAGGACCCATGCTCTGCTCAAGTGCAAAGGCCTTAGAGAAATGGTAAACAGAGACTAAAGGGGAGTTTCAGTGTTACATGCATGGACCCCAGGTCTTCCACTTCAAGGTCCGTGGTCTTGAGCAAGTCGGTCATTTCAGTTTTCAGTAAGCTAGGGAATGATGTGTGTGTGTGTATGTTTTGTGCCTAACTTTGAGTTTTTAATATTTATTTACTCTGTGTATGTGTGTGCGTGCATAGAGGACAACTTGCCAGAGTTGGTTCTTTTTCCCCATGATGTGGGTGCCAGGGACTGAGCTCAGGTCTCCAGGCTTGACTGCAAGCACCTTGACCCGCTGAGTCATCGTGCCAACTGCCTCTGCCTCCTGAGTGCTGGGATTAAAGGCCTGCGCCGCCACTGCTCGGCATCACGCCAATTTCTATGTCCAACTTTGGAACTTTCCACCCTAATTCCTTTCTCTTGAGCTTCTTTAAGTGGCTGGGTTTACGGCTCTGAGGCTGATGCTGATGCTGCGTCCTCCCACTTGGAAAACACAAAGCAGAGTGCAGGGCAGTGAGTGGACAGCCCCTCGCCCATCAGTGACAGCCTGTATGAGACAGAGCCCAGTGCCGTGTGCGCAGCGTGTCCGGTTCTCAGGGAGACAGGGAAAAATGATCAACTAGTTTTTTCACCCTGTGTTTCTGGCCGTTAGTGTTGCAAGTGGTGGGGGAGGGGGAGTAAAACTAGAAAGACAGCCCTTCCACCAAATTTAACTGAGATCATTTGGTTTCCGGCATCCCAGGCGGTCTGTGCCCACATTTTGGTCTCAGCCGAAGCTCCTTAGTATGATCTCTGTCAGCAGAACCCAAGTTGCTGTCCTAGTCTGTTCTACTATCATGGGTACCACAGAGTGGGCGGTTATTAAAAGAAATAAAAAGAGGAAGAAAACAAAAGCAATGTATTCCTTACAGTTCTGGAAGATGAGGAGTCTAATGCGAAGGGGTGAGTGGCTGGCATCATCCCATTGGCCACATCATCCCACTGCAGAAGGAAAGAGGGAGAGGGACAGGGGGGAGCGAGGGGTTGGGCTCGTGCTTTGTAGACCCCTCTTGCGATATCTCACCTACTCCCAAAGCAAGACCGTTAATCCATTGTTGGGCGCAGTCACCATTTAAAGATCACTTTCCTAGATACTGTTGAAGTTGAGAGTCTAACAATTCGGGAGATATATCCACACCACAACATCCACAACACAAAGGCCTTTGAAATTTATCCAACCTGGATTTTTTTTTATCAATTTCCACACACTCTGTGTGATCAACTTGTGGGAGAGAAATCCTAATGATTGTGTCTATATCAATAATGCAAATAAGGAATTTTTGTATAATTTCACTAGACTGACATACTTAGTCTTTATTTTTTTTTAGAATTGTCCCCCTGTTTGATCATGTGTATACATAATTATTGCTTAGGAATATCACTGGTTTAGGTAGGCTCAATCAATAAGTAATATATGCTATAAACTTCAAAGCAATAAAAGTCTGTGGAGCTAAAAGTGAAATTCTCACCTCACCCAAATAAGTTTTAGTTCTTTCAATTTTTTCCCCAGAAATGATATTAACCAAAATGCTATTTGTACTCCATTGCATTTGCTTGCTGTATCTTACAGAGAACTTTCCATGGTGGTCTTGAGCAAATGTTACAGTCTGTCTTGCTTCTCTTGATATTTTTATAAATCCTTCTTTGTGCTGCTGAATATTCTTGTAATTACATTGGGAGAATGAGTGTGAACTGAATCAAGCCCTACATGGTTATTTGTGCTACATAAAACAATATACTCACAAGAGGCATTCTCTCAAGTAAGTTCATTGTTGAGTGTGGTGTCAGGCTCAAGGCTCAAATATTTACATGCTTGGTCACCAGTAGGTGGAACTGTTTGGGAAGGATTAGGAGGTGTGGCTTTGTTGGAAGAGGTGTGTCACTGGGGGTGGGCTTTAAGGTTTCAAATTAGCCTTCTCCCCCTCCTCCTCTTCCTGCCTCAGCTCATGATCAGATGGAAGCTCTCAGTTACTGCTCCAGTACCATCTCTGCCTGCCTGCTGCCATACTCCCCACCATAATGCTCATGGACTCATCCCCCCCCCCGAACCATGAACCCCAAATTAAATGCTTTCTCTCATAAGTTGCCTTGGTCATGCTGTTTTGTCATGGCAATAGAAAAGGAGCTAATCAGTGAGTCATGGAGTGGTGTAACGAAAAGAAAGCTGGTCCTTCCATTCTGCAGACCAGGCAAACTAAGCCTCCCAGTCCCTTCTCCATGTCCCACAGGAAGCAGAGTGGCCGGGTAAGTCTGACACTACTAAGGAAGAGCCAGGCTTCATGACAATCCTCTCTCCCCCCCCCCCCCCCCCCCGGAAGTTTCAACTTGGCTTCCATACATCTGGCCAGCGCACAAGAAATAGGACCACACTTGGTCAGACACACTCCTGGTGTGCTTATTCATCCACCAGACATCTATTTCATTCTAGGCCTGTGTCCACCTGTACACACCCTGATCTCAGCAGTAAACTGTGTGTATGGAAGGCTTCCTGTGCAACTTTCGTGCCATGAACTTCATGGCTTCTTGCTTAATGTTCATGACCCTCCAAAGTAAATATTATGCTCCTAATTTTACTGCTGAGGAACCAAAAAAACGACAGATGAAGTAACCATCTCAACAGTACCCGCAAAACAGGCTGCAGAGTCTCTCTAACACCCCACTTACCCTTCAGGGAACAGGTACCCAAAAGGGTTCTTTTTCCCCTTGAAGCCAGATAATTGATCAAATAACACTCCACCTTTCCTGCTGCATTGTGAAAGCACTAAGATTATCACTATTTTCAAATGATTTCCAAAGACACATCACGTCATTCAATGAACTTGACAGACCCTGACTGGGTGCCGTCCTCTGGACAGCATGTAGGGGCTGAAGCCTCACAGCCACAAGAGGTGAGGCCGGCCCCAGCGAACGCGGTGAGGAGGAACCACTCCGGGAGTGAAGCCTTGGAGAGCTGCGCCGCTCCCTCCACCTGGCTTCAATTACGGCCTTTCTGTCAGCAGAATATTCCAGATGGGGTGGTTTCTAGGGGGAATTCCAGGGATTGGGTTCTGAGGGGGGAAGGGAAGAAAAGAATCTGGCAGAAGAGGCGGCGATTCGAAGAGCTGTTTGTTAGAGCCCCGCGGATCAGGTATAAAATAATGAATTGTCAACCAAGTGTTTCTGCTAATTGTTTGCTTGTTTCTGAGCACAGAGAGGAGAGCCAGAAACAGTGGCCTTTCCTACACACCTAGGGCCAGCCTGTTTCCAGGATAGAGTTCCAGAGAGGCGGAAGGGGTAGCCCAGAGCAGCTGATGACTGTTACGTATATTCTGGACCTTGAACGGCACGGCTGTGCAAAGTTACCTCCCTCAAACGTAGTCATGGAGACCTCTGGGTCGTTGGAGCTGTTCAGGGACTCCAGGGCTGTTTACAGAGCGAAGCTACTGGAGCTGGATCGTGTCCCTCGTGCACGCTGTAGGCATCTCCTGTTTCTTGGGGGGAAGTGACACATTCTTGGGCCCACTACCTTGTGGGTAATATGGGAATGATTAACATTTCCTGATGATAAGCTTTCCGAAGGACTCTGTTAGCTAATGACTTCTAAAGACACAGGATCTACGGTGTAATGATCTCACGAGGCAACAGAGTATTAGTTATGTATGTAGCATCAGCAAGAAGGACGGAAACACCCCGAATGTGACTCTCATCATCTCCAAGGACAGAGAAGGGTGAGACAAGAGTCAACATGACTTGTACTTCAGGTACCACGTTTGAAACTGGGGTCAGCGGTGCATGCCTGCAGTTCTAACCCAAGCAAAGCCGAAGCAGGAGGTCTGCAAGTTTGAGGCTAGCCTGAGCTAAATAGTTAGAGCATATGAGATTAATTAAGCCAGGGATGTGCCTTTAATAGCACTCACCTTTAATCCTAGCACTTGGGACACAGCATCTCTGTGAGGTCAAGTTCAGCCTGATCACACAGATAATTTCAGGCCAGCCGGGGCTACAAAGTCAGACTCTGTTTCTAAATTAAAAAAAAAAAAAACAAAATAATTTAAAAACCCTCAAAATATTTATTTTTAAATAAGTCTATATTATCCTATTTCCTACAACTAAAACACTCTTCCTAAAATATGTTATGTAATCATAAATAAACATTCCTGTGTTTAGTTCTCTCCAACTGCAGTGTTCTCATTAATCTTGTAAAAGAACAAGGCATGCAACGCCTGAGAGGGAAAAATGTAAATGACGAGATGGTCTGGCATTATTAGAAGCTCCGTTAATGCTGGGGACGTTTGCACTAGGAATGGATGATAATACTTCGCCAATAGTTGGTGACTGCCAAGTGCTCAGGAGCAGCACCTAGTGATCGCGCTGTTGTCTGTTTTCTGCCTCCCACCCGCTCTGCAAATGTGGACACACGCGCACCAGTGGTGTGAGAACACTTTTGCTGCACTTGGAACCTGAGGTACACGGAGGGTAAAGGGACTTTTTTCACTTTACTTTGTGTGTATGTGGAGATTGACCTAGCAGTTGATGCAATGCGGGGAACTGAAATGTAAGACTCCGTTAGTTCATCCCCAGCAGGCCGACCTTTGTGAGTGGCTGCTTAGGCGTCTTGGGCACGCATGCCCAAAGCCGGGAGTCCTGTCTACTGAGGTCTACTGTGGGTGAAGGATTTTACAAAACCCATGTCTTGCTACATGAGATTGTCCCCCTGGGTTAACTAGCTCTCCCGTTGGCATGCCTGACAGCGGGAGTGTGTCAGCTGTGCTAACAGGTAAATGACTTTCAGCAGGATTCCTTGCTGGCCCACTGCCTATGGAGGCCATGTCTTTGGACTTGTGTGCAAGCAGTGGCTCTTGAAATACAGCCTGGCCCTGGGAGCCATGCTGTGGAGGAACTTCAAGAGATTTTGGCTTGTGTGGAGCACAAGGCTCTTGCACTAAGGAGGACCCATCACACACTTGATGTGGCCTCCTTTCCTTTACAGGAACGATTGGTGTGTTGGTTGGCTTTCTTCTGATAGAATACTGGATAAAATCAAAAGAAGAGGTTTTTTTTTTTTGTTTGTTTTGTTTTTTTTTAAATCAGGATATTGAAGATTTCAGGCCGTGGTTGGTTGGTTTATTGATGTTGTTCTGTGGCAAGGCAGAGCATCATGCCTGAGTGTTTGACAGAGGAAGACTTTCTACCTCATGGGAGCCAGGACACAGAGAGGAATGGGGTCCCACCATCTCCTTCAAAGGCATGCTCCATGATGATATTACTTCACTAGCCCCTACTTCCTGATATTTCTGTCACCGCCAAATCACCAAGCCTTTCACATGAGACTTTGGGAACATTCCAGATCCAAATTCTAACACCTAAGAAAGCAAAGAGAAGAGTCCCCTGGTGGCTGTGTGGATTGCTGAATGCACACTCCTGGGGGGAGGGGCAGGCTGATGTTCCCTTGCTAGCAAACGGTGTTTCCTGGCTTTAGGCCTGAAACCAAGTGTGCGGAACTGTAGTCTTGAGTGCCTATACGTTTAGTTGGGTTTTGTAAAAACTACTACTCTGAGCCTTTTCTTGAGAAATGTTTCTTCTAGGTTTTGTTTATCTGTTTGTTTGGTAGAGTGGGAGGTGGAGACTAGGTCTGAGCCATTCTGTTTCAAATAGGCTCCATAGTCCTTTCCCTTTCCTGGCTTGTAGGAACTTCTTTAGAATCTTTCTTGAAGTCTTTGATATTGTCATTTTCCTTCCTTCTCTCAGGATCTCTTGAAGAAATCTCAAGATTTCCTTGCTCAGTAAGTTCCTTAACAAGACTACAAGAGCCCTTGGCATTGAGTGTCTTTGCCTTCAGCCTTATTGAAAAATGCTGAAATGAGGGAAGCCTGTTAGGAATGGCGGGCAGTGAGACTGGAAATGTACTTTAGTATGTCAAAAAGTCACGGCATTACACCTTTTAATAGGAATAAGCAAACTCCCGTGTGCACCCAGAGCTTGGTTGCTTGCAAAGGCTTACATAAGTCTGGTGTGGGAGGCCCTTCTGTCTACGTGTTGCTTTTATTGGTTAATGAATAAAGAAACTGCCTTGGCCTGTTGATAGGGCAGAACTTAGGTAGGCAGGGAAAACTGGATTGAATGCTGGGAAAAGACGGGCGGAGTCAAAAAGAAGCCATGGAGCCTCCGCCAGAGTCAGACATGCCGAAACTTTGCTGGTAACAAACACTGCCACGTGGTGATACACAGATTAATGGAGATGGGCTAAATTAAAATGTAAGAGCTAGCCAATAAGAAGTTAGAGCTAATAGGCCAAGCAGTGTTTTAAGTAATATAGTTTCAGTGTGATTAGTTCGGGGTTAAGCACCTGGGAATGAAACAAGTGGCTCTCTCCTCCTCCAGGGCCTCACTCCACCAGTCAACTCCTCCCTTTTGCCCTGGGCTCCTCCTGCCCTCCCTTCCCTATCCCCGTTTCTTCATTCTCCCCACCCCTCCCCCACACCTCGGATCTCCTCTCTGGCCTCTCAGCAGTCTGAAACCATGCCCTCCTCGCTTAAGCCCCTGCTCCTACCTCTTCTGCATTCTTCTTAAACACTGCACGAATCTGGGCCTTAGCATGTGCTGAAGACTTGGTGGCAAAATGGATCTGGATTAGAATTCTGGTTTCATTCATCCTGAGCAGCCTGACTCTGGGTGTGCCATCCAGCCCAGCGCTTGTCACCTGAAACACGAGTTCTTTTTGCCATTGACCTCTGTTCTTCCTTCCAGACTTGTCTTTCGAAGCTCCCCACAGAGTCCAGTTCTCAATTGCTGCCAACTTGGGTAGCACCCTCCTGTCTCAATCCAGGACACTCCTAGTGGTAACACTTGTCTCACAGATGGCGGGAGCTCGGGCTCAGCCCCTCCCCCACTTATACCTTGACCCTTCTTTATTTCCAGAGTGAAAACAGGTACCAGTGCATTTTTCTCACTGTGTCTCAGTCTCATAATGCACACCCCAGGCCCCCCTCTGACTGGTTGACAGTATAGTGAAGCCACACTTAGGTTTCGAATTTCTAAACAATTTAATGTCCATCTGGAAGAGTTCTCATCTTAAGCGATATTTATATATGTGCATGTGTTTCCCCGTCCAAGTTGGTTCACTTTGCCCTTGATTGTGAAAAAAACCACTTCTGAGTTTAGAAAAGAATTATCTATGCCTTTTGAGTACTAAACCATTGAGTTCCTAGAAGCCACTTATCTTAGGCTTAAAGAATGTTTGGGTATTGTTTTGTTTAAAAACACATTTCCCAGTGCTGAGCTCTGAAAAGATAGTTTCATGGTAACTTCTGTTCTGGGGATAAATCAACAAGTGTAGAATTTCTGTCCTTATGGTGATATTAGTGAAAGCTTTGTTTGTTTGTTTGTTTGTTTGTACTTGCGCCCCTGCCAGGGCTAAAAAGCTGTGGCAATAAGGATGGAGAAGTTTTTAAATCTTATTATTATCATTTCAGTAATAATTCTCAAACTCATACAGTACAGGATCTTTAACACAGAACACTGTTATTAGTTCTGTAGGTGCTCAGGTGACCTTGTGTGTTCATGCTTTAAAACATCACAGTATATGTGAGAGCATGATGTATGTTCACACATGGCTTTTCTCACTGAGATCAGGCTGCCATTTCTATGTCCATAGAAAAAGTTTTACCAATTGCATACGAATGGCATAAAAACCTCAGTACAATTTTAAGTGAACTCATTCATTTTCAGTCTCTCTAACCACAGGATGGCCGGCTCTTCTAAGATTTTGCTGACTAGTGTCTAGTTATTTAAATGGACAGCTCCCCCTGCCTGAAAATTCAGTGATCAATAAATAATTCATTAGCAGTTCCAGGCCACTGCATGGCTACTATTTCTAGGAAAGGACGGGCTCATTTAGTTAGGAGAACTCAGACAATGAAGTAGAAACAGCGGAGCAAAATGAAGGAAACACCGCACTGCTTCTGAATGCTCTCTGTTGGACACGCTATCGGTGTGGCTAGGCTTCAACACCTTTTCCTGAGAAAGAGAGAGGGTCTCATGATGTAGCTCTTGGCTGTCCTGGAACTAGCTATGTAGACCAGGCTAGCCTTGAACTCACAGAGTTCTGTCAGCCTCTGCCTTGAGAGTGCTGGGATTAAAGGCGTGAGCTACCATGTCCAGATGGATGACTTTTTTTTTCATGCTGATTATAGAACTCTGAGCCTCAGATATACTAAGCCAGTGCTGTGTCAACTGAGTGTACACCCAGCCCATCCAATAATCTCAGCGTGTATGTGCCAGTGAATTTAATTGGTTATTTATAGAAATAGGAGTGAACGGCTTTTGATAGAAGCTTGGACTACTTGTCAGTGGCTAAGCAGCTCCACTAGTGAAGAGACTGTCTCTCCCTTCTCAACATCCTCTAACACTTTCTACAGCCTCAAAGAGGGGCCTAGGGACCTTATGAGGAACGTCTTAAAGATTTTGACATTTTCCTGACTATATCAAAAGTTCTTGTCAGAACTAAATATTTGCCTCCACTCTGAAAACAAACCGTTCTATAAACATTGCAAAATGACATCCATGAGTTTGATTGTGCCGTGGGAATACCCTTGCAGTTTGCACTAATGCTGAGACCTACAATTCTACCAGGTCTGGGAGGTTCACTTGCCACAAATTCTTGGTTGTACTTCACATTGAGAGACAATGTCCAATTCCCCCGCCTCCTTGAATTTTGACAAATAGGGTTACAACCAAAAGGATGTTCTTTCACTGCCCAAACAGGCCACAGAAGCCTTAAAATGTCTGCCATAGTCTCTTGGAAAGCTTGCTGAATTCACCAGACAAAAGGTCATTTCAATCAACCTGTGATAAAGAACAGTTGTTCTGGAATTACTACGCTCTGAGGAAGCCTAACCTAGCCACACAGAGAGGCCGCAAAGAAAGAGAGGCCTGATGAGTCCCGGCTCTTCCAGCTTCTCTGGGTTGGACATTAGACTTGTGAATGAAGAAGCCATCTTAGAGCTGGGTGTGGTAGTCAATGCCTGTAGTCCCAGCAGTCAGGAGAAAGAGGTGGGAAGATCAGGAGTTCAAGGTAATCCTCAGTTAGGTAGCAAGTTCAAGCTTAACCTGGACTATGTCTCAAAAGACTGAAGCCAGGGGAGGAGAAATGGCTTGGTATGTAAAAGCCCTTGCCATGCAGGCCTGAAAAATCCAAGTTTTATCATTAGAACCCATGTAAAGGTGGAAGGAGAGGACCAGCTCCATAAAGTTACCCATGACCTCCACACATGTGCTGAGGTATCACACACACACAAATACACACACACACACAAACTGCACATACATACACATGTACACATATACACACATCACATACACATCACACGTATATACTCACGCACACATACACACACAAACATACACATGTACAATAAATAGATATGAACAAAACAAACCATCATGTATGGCCCAGCTTTGGCCATACATAAAACATAACACAGGTATCACACCTGTACCCAATATTCATATAAAGGATTATTACAATTTACTAAGATAAAAATCCAATTTAAACACTAGAAAAAATGACCAGATTGTTCACAAGACGACGGATGAAGGGTCGACAGTCAGGCAAAAACAAGCTTATCAACGTCATTGGTCATGATAGAGGTGCAAATGAAAACACTGGCATGTTGCTTCACACCCATTTGCTTAGTTCAAGTGACAAACATTGAGTATACCAGTGCTGGCAAGGACACCAGGCCCCCAAATCGCATTATACATGCATACTCATAAAAACAATACAATGACTTTGGCCATTTGTTTCTAAAAAAAAATTAGAAATACATTCCAGCCATTCCATTGCTAGGCATTTGCTCAAGAGACGCGAAAACATATGTCCGTATAAAAATGTGCACATCAGTGTCCACAACAGCTTTATTTGTAATCTTCAGAAACTGGAAACAAGTCAACAGGCCATCACCATGGAAACAGTTCATCACCACCAGACGTGGGGATAAACAGCTGTGATAGATCACACAGTGGAAGGCTGCCCAGCACTGGGAAGGAATGAACTATTGACACACGCAACAACACGTCTGAATCTCAGACTAATCATGCTCCATGGCAGAAGCCAGACAGGAGAACGTGGCTTTAAGCACGTGAAATTCTGGAGAAGGCAGACTAATTTACAGTGATTAAAAAGTGTGCTCGTAATCTCTGTGAGTTCAAGGCCAGCCTGTTCTATAGAGTGAGTTCCAGAACAGCCAAGACTACACAGAAAAGTCCTGTCTTGAAAAACCAAAGCAAACAAGCAAAAAAAAATGGATTAGTAGCTGTCTAAGAATGGGGTGTGTGTTGGGGGGATCAGTTATAAAGGTCACAATTTTCAACACACCGTGGGCTGATGAAGTTTTAATATTTACTGTCGGTATGGTTTGTAAATGAGTAGGCTAGCCTGAGGTAATGCCGATGATTTCTACCCTTCATCTAGTTGTCTTTTCCGAGTGCAATTAGAACTGTGACCCAATTCTAATCAATGCTGTAAATATGGCTGGGGGTCACTTCTGTTACTATATCACATATTTTAAACTCCATCTTTGTAGACTCTGTTTTATGACTTTGTGTGATGATAAATTGGCCATACTGGAGATGGAAATGAATTAATTAAGGGTGGTCTTTAGGACCTGAAAGTGGCCAGCCAATAACTGTCAAAGAGTTGGGGCCATAGGGCTAGAGATAGGGCTCAGTGTTTAGGAGTGCTTGGGGGCTCTTCCGGAGGACCTGAATTCTGTTCCCAGAACCCACATTAGGTTGCTCATAACTGTTAGTCTTGCAGCTACTCCTGGCCTCTATGGGCACACACATGCACACACACACAATTTTTTAAAAATTGAATTGAGAAAGAAGTTGAGGCCATTAATCTTTCATGCATAAGAAAGTGTGTTCTGCCAACAACTTGAGTAAGTTTAGAACATATTACTCTCCAATTGGCCCACTAGATGAGACCCTAAGAGAGCAGGCATGTTTACTGCAGCCTGTGGCAGTTAGCAGAGACCAGGGAAAGCTGTGCCTGAAGTCCTGTCCCAAACACACCATGACATGGTAAATCCATGTTATTTCAAGTCACTGCGTGTTTTAGTTGTCCACTGCTGTGGAGAGATGCCATGACCAAGACAACTTATAAAAGAAAGCGTTTGTTGAGGGCTTGCTTACAGTTTTGGAGGCTGAATCCCTGACCATCACAGCAGGGAGCAGGGCAGCAGGCAAGCAGGCATGGGGCTAGGGTAGTTGATGAAAGTTTACATGTTGAGACAGCAGCCATGAGGCAGACAGAGAAAAGAGCTAACTGGGAAAGGTGTGGGCTTTTGAAACCTAACAGCCTACCCTCCAGTAACACACATCCTCCAACAAGGCCACAACTCCTTATCCTTTCCAAATAGTTCCACCAACTGTGGACCAAGCACTCACATATAGGGGGTTAGTCTCATTCAAACCACATTATATTTGTGCTAAATCTCTAGGTAGAATACAAAAGCGACATCATACACATGTCAATGCTAATCAAGCCACATATTTATTTTCAGACAGAGCCTCATGTAGCCCAGGCTGATCTCAGACTCACCATGTAGCGGAGAATGATCTTGAACTTCTGATCCTTCTGCCTCCACCTCCTGAATGCTGGGATTATAGGCATGTGCCATCATGCCCAGCACTGCGAGAGGAAGAAGAGGAAGGAAGGAAAGAAGGGAGGGGGAGAAAAAGTAAGTGGAGAGGAGGAGGAAAGAGAAGGGGGAAGAGGAGGAATACAATTTTGAAGAGAGCTCTGTCTCATAGTTTCAAATCTTATGTGTATGAGTATCGTGTTTGCAGGCAGACACACCATGTGCACGCCCAACGCCGGCAGAGAGGAGAAGAAAGTGTGTTCAGAGACGAAAGAGAGAAGAACTGGAGCTACAGATAGTTGTGAGCCACCTTGTGGGTGCTGAGAAGCCAACTCAGGTAGTCTGCAAGAACAATAAATGCTCCAGGTGCGGTGGTGGTGCACGCCTTCAATCCCAGCACTCGGGAGGCAGAGGCAGGCAGATCTCTGTGAGTTTGAGGCCAATGGGGTCCACAAAGTGAGTTCTAGGGCAGATAGGGCTGTTACACAAAGAAGCCCTGTCTTGAAAAACCAGAAAATAAACAAATACATAAGGACCACCAATGCTCTTAACCACTGAACCATTTCTCCAGCACTGAGCACCTTCTTGCCATTGGTGATTCAGCAGCCACCACTGTGGCTCTCCGCCTGCAGGGTCACTTTCCCTGATAGTAGAATATAACCATACCTCTCTTATGGAGAGGCTGTGGTGTGTGCATAGCCAGCAGAAGCAGGAATCCAAGCGCAGAAGATGTCATCGTAGAGAAAAAGAGCAGAGTCTCAGGGTGTTGCAAGGAGCCTGCCAAGTCCGAATGAAGACTGCGAACTCAGCCACGGTCACAGGTGGACAGGGACCCAAAGGCGGTGCATGCGTGCAAAAGGATGTGGTGTCTGCTTCACATCTTCCAGCCTGGAAAGAGCCCAGTGAAGTCTTTATGTCCTGGTGAAGGTGCTGCAGCCTAGATCCCGCCACCTCCAAATTCCCTGGCCAGCACAGCACCTAACCAGTCAGCCGGTGCCTATGTATTGTGATGGAGGGAACAGAATCGAAGCGGAGTCGGGTATGGGGAGGGCAGAGAGAAGGAACTTGGCATTTTGATAAGCTAGTAGAGAAACTGGGGGAGGGAGCGATCTTAAGTTCAGGGTGACTCCTGCTAAGATATTCCCCATTTTTGAAAGTATGGGAATGGATAATGGGAGGGTCAGCCTGCTCAAGTGCAGGCATGTGGCCAGGGCTGAGCCATTGGGCATACTTTTTCAAGCCTGACCCTGTGCTGGTGGCATGAACAAACAGCACTTCATTCATGGCGGTGGCCTCCAGGGTTTAGAGGTGGCTGCATTGGACTGCAGGGACCTCCCCATCTGTTCCAGGGAGTATGTGGCTTAGGCAGTTGATCCTGCCTGGAGGTCTGGCCCAGCCTGATTCTCCAACCTCCCCAGTTATCCTGTGGTTCACGTAATACATTCCTGTCTGGGGGTGAGTGTCTATAATTTGTAAGCAAGAATCCTCACCCATTCAACAAAAAGCCTTCTGGAAGGCAGAAGGTCGGGTGGGACTTTCTGGTTCAGATGTCATTTTCTCTTGCCTTTGCCTCCTTCCTCTGTCAACTGGGGATTGAACTCGCAGCCTCATAGATACTAGACAAGTGCTCTACCACTACGCTCTGCCAGTGCAGGGAGCTGTCTCTTTACCTGTCCTCTTTGTGTGACGTAAGCGAAGAAACACAGCGAAGACCCCTCCGTGAGTTTCAGCAGATGTGCAGGTGTCCCTGCACGTGTCATGGTCGGCAGGGAGAGGATCCGCACGAGGTTAGAAGGAAAACCAGTTCAGTACCTCTAGGGCCTGACTCCAATTTATTTTAGACATATTTAAGTCTAGTACAATTTTGGGGAAAAAATGTCCTGGTAACAATTACCCCAATCCCATGTGAGCAATAAAGCGTAAGGCATGACGATGTTGAAACTCTTTTGCAAAGTACATGTGAGCTCTACCATGAAGATGGGTTCTATAACTTAAAGCCCAGGGTCTGGTGTGGCCTCTGACCCAGAGAGGTCAGCAGGTTCTAAAGTACACATGACATCTCCTCTAAGGATGGCTTATATTGGTGGAGAAACAAAGCTAAAGTTGAAGGTGGGGGGGGGGGGGAGAGGAAAACAGGGACAGGGAGAGTCTGCCTCCTAAGGAGCATGCGTGATTTCAATACCACAGGCTTACTTAGGCCTACCCTAGGGAGTTGGCTGTGGATTTGGTTAACTCCTTCAACACAGTCCTTGGCACAGGCCAGGAGTGCAAGAAATGCTATGTGGAGACAATCCAGTTCTTTAGAAATACATGACAGCTCTTGCAACCTTCCCTAAATTTTCCTCCCAAAAGTACCTGGTTCAGTCTCTGCTGTTTGAATGAAGCCTTAAGTGTACATTGTTGAGCCAGCGAGAAGGATGAAAAGAATCAACGCCACAGGGTTGTCCCCGGATATCCACACATGCACCCAGGTGCCTGGGCACACAACACACACAAAATAAATATATGTAAAATTATTTTGAAATATGTGCTATTGTTCGATGGGTAGGGGTGGAGGGAGAAATAGGAATGTGTCTGGGGACTTTTTTATTTTAAGAATGCAGCTGAATGCATCCAAGCCGGGCGGCGGTGGCGCACGCCTTTAATCCCAGCACTCGGGAGGCAGAGGCAGGCGGATCTCTGTGAGTTCGAGACCAGCCTGGTCTACAAGAGCTAGTTCCAGGACAGGCTCCAAAGCTACAGAGAAACCCTGTCTCGAAAAACAAAAACAAAAACAAAAAAAAAAAAAAAAAAAAAAAAGAATGCAGCTGAATGCATCCTTAACACTGGGAGATTGTGTCTCCGAGTTGATTGATAAAAGTAATTTGCTTGCTGGAAGGCGGTGGCGCACGCCTTTAATTCCAGCACTTGGGAGGCAGAGGCAGGCAGATCTCTGTGAGTGTAAGGCTAGTCTGGTCTATTAAGCGAGTTCCAGGGCAGCCAGAGATATCACACAGAGAAATCCTGTCTCAAAAAACCAAAAATACTAAAAAGGTCACTTGCTCATTTGTACCCGGGGAAGCTCTCTCTGTAGGGGGAAGGGCTCATGGCTGTACCAGGAGCCCCTACTCGCTCCTGCTGGGTCTGCAGCGGGCCATTGCCCGGTAACAACTGGACAAGTTACCAGGCTCAGAAAGGAGTGGAAGGAGTGAACTCGGTACGAAGTTCAAGTCAAGCCCATGCATGAGAGCATAAAGAGATTCATATAACATGCTTGCGATTATGTATCTGATTTCTTTTATGAAGTGTGTTTTCTAACTTATGCCAATAAGGCTCAGGAAGCAGTAGGATGGCAAAATGAATTTTAGAACTTGAAAGGAATATATATATATATATATATATATATATATATATATATATATATATATTGCATTCAGTCTTCAAAGCTGCTTGCCCAGCTGTGGAAGGCCACCCAATTAGTTAAGAAGAAAAGGCATTTGTCATCATGGCTGGTTATTTCATGTGCTCTAAAATAGAGGAAATGGTTACAATTGCCTTGCCAAGGGTGTTCAACCCCCCTATTAGACTGAAAAAAAAAAAAGGCATCTTCCACCGTCAGACAGCACTAAAAGATGTAATAAGGAAACTGGTTTGCTTCGCACATCTGCTAAGAACATCTGGCTCTGGTCTGAGCCTGGTAACTTGGGAGTTTGCTGGTGGCCCACAACCTGCAGAGGAGGCTAGCCTCACGTTGTCAGGCTCGTCCGTGGAGCTTCCTGGTGGCATAACCACTGGGCCCATAGGGAAGCAGAGAGCATCAGGGCATTTTTGCAGCTGCCATCTTGTGGTGCTGATATCCTTCCCTGACTGTAGACTTCAGAGATAGGCTTCTAGGGACACAGGCGCTGGTACGAGAATACAAAGCAGCGGAGGTCTGCGCCCGATGGCTCCTCATCTGAGCATTGCGAGATAACGGGCTCCGACTCTATAAACTCCGGCATCATTTCATTAGTGGCACTGGGTCATGAAGAGTCATGCCCTGTGACTATCTCACTCTCCAATGTTGTGACCACAAGGATAGCTTTCATCTCAGTCATTCGTCTGTGATGTGATTCCCACCCTCCCCATCGAGAGGCAGGCTCACTTCTATCCTCTTTAGTCCAGACTAGCCATAGTGACTCACTTGCAGCTGATGAGATGTTTAGGGCAGACCTCTAGCTCCAAAAATATTCACATTAAAATTCATTACAATTCATAATGCATACAATTTTAAAAAATTATATTATAATTTGTTACAATATTTCAAATTAAAAAATATTTACATTATAATTCATAATGTATGAAGTAGCAATAAAAATAATTTTTTGGTCGGGAGTCACCACAACATGAGGAACTGTACTAAAGGGTCACAGTATTTGGAAGGTTTAGAACCACTGTTGTAGGATAACTTCCAAGATCAGGCTAGCTGCCGTTCCTGGAAGGCTTGCTTCTACGCATTTTCCCTCCTGAAAAGCTATCTCCCACGACCAGCAGGAAACCTGAGCTGGGAAGCCTAACTCATGTGGAAGGCCACGGGTGCATGCTTGTCCCTGTTGATAGACCTCATGGAATTTGACCTTTCTTCTTCTTCTTCCTCGACTCCAGTGAGGTGGTGGAATATCATTCATGACGCGGTGGCCCAGATACTAACTGGCTTAATAAAATGGCGGAACCATTTTATTAAGAATTCCTCTTCTTGCTCTTTCCCTTCTCCTCTCTCCTTTCTTCCTCCCTCCCTCCCTCCCTTCTTGTTTGAAGTAGGGTTTCACTATGTAGCCCCTACTGGCCTCACACTTGCAATCCTCCTGCCTCATCTTCCCACGTACTGGAACAGATTCTCTCTCTTGCAGTTGCTAGAAATTGCCAGGAAGTCCTCAGTTAGTAACTGCGTGGCCACGTCCTCTCTCCAAGTTCTGGCTTGTGTATGCCATCACAAACTCTGAGTTCACTTATGCATCTGCCTTGTGTCTGAAAGGCACGGTCTCCTTGCAGTCATGCAGGCCTCTGGCTCTCCCACAATGATCCCGAGCCTTGGGAGGAGGCGGGGTGATACAGATGTTCCACTTAGATCTGAGCACTCCACAGCTTCTTATTCTCTGCCCCCTGACCAGTTCTGGGTGTCTGTGTTAATTACCACCTCCTGCACGAGGAAGCTGCTCTGACAAGGGTTTAAGTGCCAATCTATGGGGGAATAGGGATAAGTTGTTAGGAGTTAGTTTAATAGTATGGTTCTGTTTTTAAAAATAAAAGCAATTTTCGCTGGGTGTGGTGGTGCACACCTTTAATTCATTCTTACTTGGGAAGCAGAGGCAAGTCAAATCTCTGTGATTTCAAGGCCAGCCTGGACTATTAGTGAAGTTTAGGCTAGCATAGCGAGACCCTGTCTCTAAACAAACAGATAAAAACAAAACACCTTTGCTTCCTGGGTGGGAAGAATTTCTTCTACAGCACATGCACCTTCAGGACACCTGGGACTCACCTAAGGGAGCTCAGCATGTTCTTCATTCTGTTTATTTCCAAAGTCCTGTTCTTAACAGAACTTGTTCATTGCTATAGCACCTCTCACTTTTCCTTCCAAACCTGTGTCATTATTTTAACATTCTGTAAAATACTTTCTAGCACTAGGACCGAGTGCAGAGAGCATCCTGACAATGTGTGTGACTCACTGCCCAGCCTGAACACATCTTTCTCTTTTCCTACCATTGCTTTAGGTCCTTTGGTCTTAAAGAAACCTCATATGATGCCCCAAAGCCAAGGCCCCTTTGTGGCTTCCTTTTCCCTGTCCGTCGTTCCTCTAACTGGCTTTAAAACGCTACTTCAAGAGTGGTAGCTTTGTTCCCGAAGTTTCTCTCACACCAGAGACACCAGATAGTCCCGTTGACATCGTCACAGTAGTGAAGGCGACATTTTAAAGGAGTGTCTGGGTACCAGTCTGTGCTCACAGGCTGACAGCAGCCCCTCACCACCACATACCTCACCAATAGCGACGGGCAGTGAGTCTGTGCCCTCTCTTCTTTTGCCAGTGTGCCGTGGTGCCACCTTTAGTGGTCCCTTTGAGCTCTGAAATTCTCATATATTCCATCATTCCACCTGTGCTCGGTTTAGAGTCTAAACCACCACGTACCCAACAGCAAATCACTACGCTTTGAGTAAGTGAAATGAAGAGTGACAATGAAGTTATACACCCAGGAACTTCCAGTGTTCCTTCACTAAAGAGAGCAGAGCCCTTTGTTATAGGTGCAGATCTGAGTCCCAGAGACACCATTGAGATTTCTAGGTTCTTGGGTTTTGGAACAAACACTTAGACCAGGAACAAGTGGATAGCTGCAGAAACACAGACAATTTATTCAGAGAGGCACTCCCCAAATAGAAGTGTGATAGGAAGCTGAAGCAGGTCTAAGACTCAAAATTCCCAGGCACTCAGTGTCAGGCCTTTATAGGTCATTTTAGAATACGCTGTATTGTTTAATTGCCACATGCTCTTTAATCTCACTGAGGAGAGAGGCGGGGTTTGCCCCCTGATGTGGGATTCCCCTCTGTATACTGTTAATATATGTTTTATTGTCATTGGTTAATAAAGAAGCTGCTTTTGGTCATGGGTTAATAGAGTAAAGGCAGGCAGAAAACCCAGACAGAGGGCTGGAGAGATGGCTCAGAGGTTAAGAGCACTGGCTGGTCTTCCGGAGGTTCTGAGTTCAATTCCCAGCAACCACATGGTGGCTCACAACCATCTGTACTGAGATCTGGTGCCCTCCTCTGGCGTGCGGGCATACATCGAGGCAGAATGTTGTATACATAATAAATAAATAAATCTTTAAGAAAAAACCCTGACAGAGATATACAGAGAGAGTAGGCAGAGTCAGAGAGATGTTATGTTGTCATGTAGCCGCTGAAGGAGACAGACAGACCTGGGAACCTTGCTGGTAAACCACGAGCCTTGTGGTAGTACACAGAATAATAGAAATGGGTTAATTTAAGACATAAGAGCTAGCTAGCAATATGCCTAAGTAATTGGCCAAGCAGTGTTATAATTAATACAATTTCTGCATGATTATTTTGGGTCTGAGCTGCTGGGAATGAACCAGCAGTCTCTGCCAACAGTTCTCTGGCCCCAGCTTCAGACCCAAGCATGTTTATTTCATCCAAGTCCTGGGACAGGCTGTCCCTATAGCCCTGTGACAAGGAGAGAGCCAAGAATAAAATTATCAAGTCCAGTGAACCATCTCCTATGGACCTTATTAGTTGCCTTAGGATTTCTATTGCTGTGAAGAGATACCATGACCATGGCAACTCTTACAAAAGGAAAACATTTCATTGTGGCTGGCTTAGAGTTTCAGAGGTTCAGCCCATTATCATCTGTCCCACCAGCTAGCTCCCAAACAATGACATGGAGACTTCTTATTAATTATCAAAGCTCGGCCTATAGCTTAGGCTTGTTCTTAACTAGCTCTTATAACTTAAATTAACCCATTTATATTAAAATCTATGTTCTATCATGTAGTGTTACCTCTCTTCCATCCTGACCTCCCATTTCTTCTTTGTGTCTCCTGGCATCTCCTATGTACCTAGATTCTCCTCCTTCCTTTCTCTCCCTGGAAATCACCCCCCCATACCTCCTGCCTAGCTATTGGCCATTCAACTTTTTATTACACCAACCACAGCAAATCCATCTTTACACAGTGTACAAATATCCCATAGCAGTCATCATGATAGCAAGCATGGCAGTGTGCAGGCAGACATGGTGCTGGAGAAGGAGCCAAGAGTTCGACATCTTGATCTGCAGGCCCCAGAAGGATGAATGCTACACTGGGCAGGACTTGAACATATATGAGACCTCAGAGTCAGCCTCCACAGTGACACACTTCCTCCACCAAGGCCATTACCTATGCCAAAGAAGGCACACCTCCTAATAATGCCACTCCCTATGAGTCAAGCATTCAAACACCTGAGTCTATGGGGGATATTCCTACTTTAACCACCACACCAGTGTTAGTCCCATGGAGAGATTGCTCTGTCCTGCCTGACACTGATTCCAGCACGATTGTTTGTTTCCCCCACTGAGTTCGGCTTGATACTGTAAGTGCAGGATTTGATCTTACCTTTGTTTGCTCTCTCAATCAGGATGCTCCAGTTTTCTCTGCTGGATGCTGTTTTGCTGCCTGTCACTGTTTCTATCTGCTACCTGCCATTCGCTCTTTTACTTTTGTGTACAATGTACTCAATAAACTTCTTCATTCCAAACCAAAATTATGGCTCTCAAAGATAATTTTCTGGACCACAGAGAGCAGTCATTTTCATAGATCTCACCTCATATTTATCTGATGCCCACTGTTTTTGAGCATGCTCTGTCCTTTATTGGGAGCCCTTGTTGAGAGGAGTTTCCAGTCTTTCTGTAGGGTGTTCTTTCTAGGTTAATCTTGATGTCTCCCACTCCCTCACACACCTACCTTCCTGCCACACTTTGGTGATCCAGGAGATGGGGGGAAAGGGCAAATTTGTGTCTTCCTGTGTCTTAAGATACATAAATCCTCACATATACAAAAGCACTGTAGTGACCCAACTGTTGATCTGAGCTGATGCCAAGCAGCCCCCTTACCAGCTGTGTGAAGCTGTGGAACAGCCTTGGCAGAGCCTATTTAAGACAAGTGGAGATGGCTGGGCATGTTGGTACTCACCTTTATTTATTTTTTTAAACATTTATTTATTTATTATGTATATAATATTCTGTCTGTGTGTATGCCTGCAGGCCAGAGGAGGGCACCAGACCCCATTACAGATGGTTGTGAGCCACCATGTGGTTGCTGGGAATTGAACTCAGGCCCTTTGGAAGAGCATTGCCTGCTCTTAACCTCTGAGCCATCTCTCCAGCCCCGGGTACTTACCTTTAATCCCAGCACTTGGGAAGCAGAAGCAGGAGAATCTCTGTGATTTCAAGGCCAGCCAAGGCTACACAGTGAGAGACCCTGGCCAAAAAAAAAAAAAAAGGCTGTAAATTAAGTGGAAAATCTGGAAGAAAACTACAGATGATATAATGCAAGAAATGACTTATCTTTGATGTGGAATCTATTAATTCTCATCCTAAAGCCACAAAAGAGGAAAGGGGCGTAGGAGATGCTAATTTAAATGACACACCCAGGTTCCCAATATTTGGAAAAAGGAGCTCCGTTTCTCTAGAACAGAAAGTTGCACTTCTGATTTTTTTTTTTTAAAAAAAAATTATTTACTTACTTATTTATTTATTTAGTGGAGGGGGCGTGGCTTGGCAGCAGGCGCCTTTGCTCGCTAAACCATCTTGCCCACCTGCGTTTGACTTTGAAAGGCTTTTGTGATAAAAGGGCACTTTCCCTTCCCCGCATTCCAGGTGCCATCCGTTCTCCAGGGCCCACTCACTGTCATCGGGGTGATTCTGGCCCATGCACACAGGCACGGTGCCAGCACTCGGGGCATGGTGGTGTAGTGGGGGAGGGGGACCACAATCGTACCTAAGTAGACCGCTTAGTGAGGGCCTGGCTCTGCCCAGAGTCACCCATGTGGCCGTATTTCTTGTCATTGCCAGGCAGGTGTTATCATTATCCCCGAGATCATGCCGAGGAAGCTGGGAGTGACCCAGAGACGGGGAACCAAGGGATAGGACTGCTGTGTTCCTCTCCACCCAGCTCCAGTTCAGATGCCATAAAACCTCCTCAGCAGCCAGACACTGCTACTAGCTAACTGTCTGGCAAAGGCTGCATTGTCTTTGGAGCCTTAAACAGAACCCTTTTAATTGGAATTGCTTCCTAATTCGGCTTCCTATATCTTCCTTCCCCTCCCACAAAAGAAGCCATTGTGTGGTCTCAGGAACATGCTGCATGCGCCTTTGATATACTTTGCATGTAAATGTAGGGGCAAGACTCATTTGATTCATTATATCCTTTATTGATGCGCCTGCAGCATTTTATTGGAGGTTTTTGTGACCAGAATTCCTAACAAAGGAGGGAGCCAGCTTTTAGGCTGGCAGCTCCACCGAGAGAGGATTTACCACGGCAGCCTCTGAAGGGACGCGCCCTCCTTGCTATTGTAGTCTCCAGGCTGCTCAAAGGACTGGGTGTTTCCAGGGGCTGGCACTGTTCTCTGGCAGGTTGATGTGTTATCAACGGGAGATGAATGCAGGGTAGCCTTATGTGTAGGGTGGGGAGTTTGCTGAAGCTGTCAGGGAAGCAGTTTGTCTGATGATACCTTGTCTCTGGGAAGAATGTGCTGGGTGCTCAGGACTTACGCAAGCTTTGTGTATTTACTCCATAGGAAGCTGATGTCCAGCCTCTCCACCTGTAGAGACGGGCTCCCCGGGCTGTAGAGAGGGGTTAATTATTCTCACTCTTCACTCTGCAGGTGTGCCCTGGTTCGTGGTAGGGCTGTAGTCTGATACCCTGACCCTGAAGTGAAACACAGTAACACTCACAACCTGCAGGAAATCATAGATGATCATAGACTATGCTGTCATCTTCTCGCATGGTTGTGTAGCTGCCTGTGCAAGGATCATACTGAATCATGGTAGCTTGGGGTGGCCTGGGACAGAATTCAAACCTCAAAATGGGCAGTGTGGCTTCTGTTGGATGTCTGTTGCTTTTGCACCATGATAAAGTCAAACTGTTGCAAGTTGGGAACTATCTGTAATTCTGAATGACATACAGATTTAAAATGGTATGAAGCCTTTGGGCTGGAAATGACAGAAATGTTCTGTTGCTGGGGAAACACGTCTTTCTGGAGGCTTGTTCATCTTCTTCAGGAGTAGCTCAGTTTTGAATAGCTGGAGCCTCTTCAACCCTTATGTGCTAAGTAGCAACAGCAGATGAGGACTAAATGCTGGGATTGTACTGCATGTCTGTGTTTACTCTTCCCAGGAACAGACAGAATCAACATTGATTTTTCTCAGTTGATAGGTAAGAGATAGGCACAGAGCGACACAGCTAATATGCCAAAGGCTTTATCAGCTGGAGCCTGGTAGGACACATGGCTTGGGGATATAGCTCTGTGACAGAGTGTGTGTATGTAGCACGTGGGGGGTCCTGGCTTTCATCCCCAGCAACAGTCCCCCATCACAGGGAAGATACTATTTCCTAATATTTGAGCTTTCTTTCATTAATACACTGGCCTAAAGTTCTGTCCCTGTCCTACCCAGAAGCCTGTGGGGCCTTAGCCTTCCTGGTGGATACACCTTCCCTTTGGCCCCCTTCAGCCTTCTCTTCTTCAGTGTCCTTCCAGCATGCCCCATCTGGGACCCCCGCCTCGCACCAGCCAAGGTTTCTGTGCTCGCTCCAGGAAAACGAACTGAGCGTAGCTTGTCCAGTTCTCCCCTTCAGGAAATCCTGCTGTACGAAAATCCCTATTGGCAAAACAGAGGCCTGGAGTTGACTATGTATCCCACCCAGAACTAGTTTGTTTGGCTGCAGAGTTCCTTCCCGATGCACTGAGAACGAGGTTCAACTGATGGCCAAGTTGACTCAGCCTTTCTAGGACCAAAGCATTAACCACAGCTTGCTTTAAGTCAGTTCTTTCCGTTCTGTGCGTCTATCTCTTGCAACACAGGAGAGCAGATACTAGAAATTACGGAGGAGTCGCCAAAGCTTCCACATCCCAGTGGAGCTTGATTCTTTTCCATAAGTGGAGTACAAACTGCAGCGCTCTGCAGAGAGCTCGGGACTCACACGCTTCCGTCTTTATCTGAAAGATCGTCGTCAGTGTTGACGGGCTGGCGTGTTGCGCAGGACAGGCGCAGTAGAGTCTAAGTAGGATTAGCCTTCAGAGACGCAACGGGACAGCCAGAATGGCTGACTCCTGTACACAACCGTGTCGGAAACTAATAGCTTCGCAATTGTGTTTGTTTTCCTCCTTGTTCTGCAATGAGAAGTCTGACTTACGTAGTAAAGCAGCCAGGACTCTGAGTGTGCGTCAGATGATAATCACAGGTGGGTTAGGTTTTATTTCCCACGTGAAAAGACATCGTTTATTGCCTTTCTTGTTGCTTTCCTGTCGGGAGACAAGCTTAGCTGTGTGCACTTCCAGTTAGCTGTAACTAAAATGCCACCCAGTCTATAGCGTCTCTGATTGATAGATTGATAGGTTTTTCTATTTGGCCCTTACCTCTAATTTTGGTCCTTTCTTCCTTTTTTGATTGTTTTTTTGTTTGGTTCTTGAGCCAGGGTCTTTTCCAGTTGCTTACACTGATTTCAAAACTGCCGTTCTCCTTCAGCCTCCTGAGTTGCGGGATTGCAGGCAGTTGCCACCATAGCTGACTTGGCTCTCTTAAGTGTTCTGTTACTGTACAACTAATGACCTGAAAATCATTCCAGAAGGGAGCGGCTCTACTCAGGCTGAAATCAAGGCGTTGGCAGCCTGGGTCTTCTTGGAGGCCCAGAGTCCTTCCTTCAAATAGGTATTGGCCAGACTCATTGTCTTGTAGCTGCGGGATTTAGGGAAGTCTGCTGCTTCAAAATCATCATTTCTGACCTTCAGTGCTCCCTTTGCAGGGGTCTGATTGGGTCAAATCTACCCATATAATCTCTCTTAGATTAATTTAAAGTCAGCTGTCTTAGTTACTGTTCTATTGCTGTGGAGAGACTATGACCAAGGCAGCTTATAAAAGAAAGCATTTAACTGGGGATGGCTTACAGTTTCAGAGGGTGAGTTCAAGACCATTATGGTGGGGAGCATGACAGCAGGCAGAGAGATGCGTCCCTGGAGCAGTGGCTGAGTGCTTGCATCCTGACTCACAAATCGGAGGCAGAGAGAGCAAAATTGGGTCTGGTGTGATTTTTTTCTTTTTTCTTTTTTCTTTTCTCTTTTCTTCCTCCCTCCCTCCCTCCCTCCTCCCTCCCTCCCTCCTCCCTCCCTCCCTCCTTCCCTCCCTCCCTCTCTCCCTTTCTTCCTTACTTTTTTTTTAAAAAACAGGGATTTATCTGTGTATCACCTGGCTGGTCTGGAGCTCTCTCTGTGAAGCAGGCTGGCCTCAAACTCACAGAGATCCTCCTGCCTCTGCTTCCCAAATTCTGGGATAAAAGGTGTGCTCCACCACATCCAGCCTTTTGGCTTGGGCTTTTGAAATCTCAAAGCTCATTCTCAGTAACACACCTCCTCTAACAAGGCCATGCCTCCTAATCTTTCCCCCCCAAAAATGGTTCCACCAATCAGGGACCAAGCATTCAAACAGATGAGCTCGTGGGGGCCATTCTCATTCAAATGAGCTGAATCCTGACCTTCTGTATGTCTGAAAAGTCCTGTGTAATGTCACAAAACCATAAGGGGGATGTCCCATCGTCTTTACCATATTATGCTGGTTAGGAGCAGTTTCCAGGTGTTGTTCCCTGAGTCGTTTTAGGATTCGTGGACTAGGCATGGTGGCAAACATCTGTAATCCGGGCATTTGGGAGGTAGGGGCAGGTAGAACAGGAGCTCAGGATCACGCTTAGCTAGAGACTTCAATGCCAGTTTGGGGTACAGCCTAAGCGTCTGCCCCAAAACAAGAACATTAAAAGCTGAAAGCAAACAAACAAAGAATTCTGCCTTCCACATCTCCTCTCTGGATAAGAACTAGAAAACAAGGCTGTTGAGTCTCTCTCCTGTATTCAAGACAGTAACATGAGGTTAGTATCCAACAAATGCCCTGCTTCATGTATTTACATCACAAATCAAGTCCCAAAGTCACATGTCCATTTCCTATCTTGGACAATAATGACATCAATGTGACTTTAGGTGTGAAATGAAAAAGCATATGTGAGCCAGGGAGGTGACTCAGTGAGGAAAGGCACTAGACACCAAGCCTGACAACCTTAGTTCCCCAGAGCCCAGAACCCATGGGAGGAGAGAGCTGGCTTCTGCATGTAGTCCTCCGGCTCCCACATGTGCACACATGCACACACATAAAACAAACAAGTACTTTTAAAGGGAGAAAAAGCATGCGGATGTTTCATTATTCCTTTCTAGAGTGTGGGGAGAAAAGGAAGCACTGAATGGATGTGTACTGGCCAAGTCTAGAACCGTAGCCTCAGACCTAAGGGAAAAATGGCAAAGCCTTCCCGGAGAAAGTGTGCAGAAAACAACCCACCACAGCTTTCTCCCCACAAGTATTTACAGCCTAAAGACTGCTTCCCTACACAGAGACGCCCAGAGTTAAACCCACCTCCTTGTCGGCAGTGTGAACTAACCCTGCCTCTCTGGTCAGCTGTGTATAGTAGACCGAGCTTCTGGAGTGCCTCGGTTTCTCCACCAGAGAGCCCAGTCTCCCTGATTCCAACTTTTCTGTTTGTCCGTTTTCCTCATTACCTTGCTGTCCCAGCCAGGTCGCTCCCTGGAGTCATACAAGGATGAGGGGCTAGAGCAGTGAGTGGTTCTCACCTGTGGGTGGCGACCCCTTTGGGCATCAAAGGAGGGTTGAGAATCACTACACCAGAGGTATCAGGGAGCCGTGAAAACGTGGTCTATGAGGAGTACTCTTGTTCAACTTCAGGTGGGAGAAAGCAAATGGGTTTCACAATAAGCAAATTGATATAGGCCTCAGGTCCAAGGCATCTGGCTACTAAGCCTGCCTTATGTTTGGAATGAAAGGAATTCTTCCTTCTCCTTGCTATTCTCAAAGGCAAAACAATCCTGACAGCGGTTGGTGCTCACAGTGAGACAGGGCCCCCGACTACGATTTGTGTTCCAATTATTTCTCCATAAACACTTCAGAGTGGGATTGCTTTCATTACATGGGCCCCTTCCCACTTTTCAGTTAGCACTTTCTTTTCCTTGTTTGGCTGGCTCTGGCGATGGTGGCGAAGTTACAATAGGGAAAAGTACGACACAAGCAACACATCTCTGAACAAGAGCGTACTGATCTTAGGTTCCGAATGCGTACATCCTGAGATGCGCTTTGGAGAAGAAAGAATGGGAGAAGGACCAAAACATGTGTGTGTGTCTTCATTCGGTGTGTGCATAATCCATGTGTACTGCCCTGCTCCTACTCTAAGCATGTTCCCGAAGTAAAAGGTCCTGCCATTTGCTGAGCACAACTGCGTATGAGCAGGTTACATACAATCTTGCTAATAATTATCCATCATCTGTTGATCTGTCTATCATCCATTATCATATTTTAGTTTAACACAGACATTATCAGGTTGACTTTGAAAACTGCATACAGTTGGTTTATGTGGAAGTCCTATGTAGTCACAAAGATTGAGGTTGGCCCTCTTGTCGAGGCCCGTGTGGGCTCCAACATAGATAACTATTTTTCCTAACTAGACTGAAACGGAGTCCCTAGGAATAACCAGATGCAGCTTACACGGTCATCCTTGAAGGGCCAGCTCTCTCGTTTATTCTCCAAACAGTTTATATATCATCCCCTCAATTGAGCGGGAAAATACATTAGGCTGTCTCCTAGGTAACCAGGTGAATGGCCTTTTGTCACGTCCACATCCACCTGTTTGTCGGTATGCTAGCTGTCACGTAGGCCATGAATTAGCATCTCTATAAGACATCCTCCAAATTCCGAAAGGAAGGAGCACCAAACATCCTGATCAGCTTTAGCCAACACCTCTCCTCAGGTGATCTACATTAATAACAAAAGAAAATAGGAGCAGCACATCCAGGCTGTTAGGCTGAGACAGCTTGTCTGCAAAGCTATGTGACCACCTCTTCTTCCTCCTCCTCCTTTCTTCTTCCTCCCCCTCCTCTTCTTCCTCTTCCATGAGACAGGGCTTCTCTATGTAGCTCTGGCTGTCCTGGAACTCATTCTGTAGACCAGGCTGGCCTCAATCTTAGAAATCCACCTGCCTCTGCCTCCCAAGTGCCGGGATTAAAGGTGTGCACCATCACACCAGGTTCAATGTCCAACTTTTAAGTAGAATTTTCAGTTACATTCATGGTAACATCAGGTGTGAAAAGACTAGCAGCTGGAAGCTTTACTTGGATTGGATAAAAAAAAAAAACAAAAAACATTGAGCCTTTGTTCCAATCAAAAGCGTTTGTATTTGGAGCAGATGATGACAGTTACTTACACAGAACTGGTGGTTTTCAACAATCCTGCCAAGGGCCACAACAGATAGCATGGAATGCTTTACTTTCCACATGTGAAAGAAAATCTGGAAAATACATTGAAGTATGTTTAAGAGGACAGTCATTTGGTTTGAACCAAAAGTCTGGGTTTTTGAGTGATATGTATCTCTTGACGCTCTAGTAGATAGTTCTGCCAGCATATTCTTAAAGTATTAGCTGTTGGCTATCAGTTAATGGCTGATGGTTCTTCAGCCATCGCGGATGCTAAGGACCCCAGGGAGGATGGTGAATGTCAGCAAATGTTTTCTCTAAGAAGTATGTTTCATTTGTTTCTTAAACTGAGTTTTAGTACTTAAACTCCATTAATTATTCATTTCTATTGATCCCGTTGCTCTCAAAGGGAGTTTTCTTTTTGTAGTACAAATACATTATCCACAGATGAATCATTGTAGATTTACACAGTACAATAGCAAAACCACCACGTGAGAGCTTAATCCCTAGACTCTCTCTCCCACATCCCATTAAGGTGTCCCTGCATCCTGTTTCTCTCTGATCCGGGCATCTTTCATTGTTGTTGGCCCTGGTATAACAGCTGGCACACCAGCATCTGGTGCTCTCATGGTCCCTGAGAAGTGGAAACAGTCAGTGGCCCATGGCTGTGTCTTGATCCCAGGGCTCTGTTCTCTTCATGCAGCCTTAACAAGAGCGTAGTCGTGTGTCTCACGGGAAGAGTCCGGGGAAGAAACAATGTCAGCGTGGGTTAAAGACAGAATCTCATTCAGTTCACATGTGGTTCATACCATAAGATGTGATTCGAGAGAGAGAGACTTCTAGGGTCTTTCAAACAAATCCCAGCTTATCGTAGTTCAACAGGAGCTTAATTGTACTTTACTAAAAGTCAAAAAATCCAGAACAAATGCAAAGCCAGATGGGAGACGAGACAAAAGAAATCAACCAGGATCATCCTGAAACCTAAAATAAAGATGGTGACCATACCAACTGTTAGTGAGGACACAGAGAAATGATTCCTGCTACAGCTACTTTGGAAACTATTTTTGTGTTTCTGATCAAACTAAACTAAAATTTATTTATCCTATAATGTAAATTTTGAGGTGGGCATGGTGGTGCACGCCTATAATCTCAGTGCTTTACAGGCTAACACAGGAAGATCTTGAATTTGAGGCTAACATGGACAAGACCTTGCCTCAAAACGTAAACAAAGAAGAATCTGTGTTATGGATGTGCATTTATCTAAAAGAAGTGAAAACCTATATGTAAACAGAATCACATAACAGGCGTTTGTTTAATTTTTAATGTGTGTGTGCGCGCACATGAGTGCAAGTGGCCTCACAGGCTCAAGCCCTCAGACCCCTGAGCTGGAGTAACTGGCAGCTGTGAGCTGATGTGGGTATTGGAAAACACGCTCAGGTCCCTCTCCAACAGTATTTTACTCTCATAACCATTGAGCCGTCTCTCTAGCCCCCTTGCTTTACATGTCATAGCCCCAAATCAAGCCCTAGGATATTTTGATGCATTAATACAGACGGTGGCAGGTTCTCCCACAGAATGCTATCCTGTACAGGAAAGTAATAACCTATTAAACCATGCTACAACCCGGGTGGGTCCCCAGGCATTATGTCAAAGTTTTGTTGGTTTGTCTGCAGCGCTAGTGACTGAACCGAGGGCCTTGTACACGCTAGACAATTCCCCACCACTGAGCTATGTTCCCCACTCCTATGCTAAGCTTCAAAAGCCTGTTTCAAAAGGTCACATACTACTTTAATCCATTTCTGACATTCTTAAATGAGCAAAAAATTAGAGATAGGTAGGACAGTTGAAGACTATCGGGGCTGGGGACAGGAACAAGGGCAGCTACAAAGAGCCATGCCGGAGTTTCTGTGTGACGAAACAACGCCTTGTTGATTTTGGTTGTGTGGTGTGTGAACCTAGCTGTGAGGGAACTGTACAGAGCCACACACATTTGCACATGTACCCAATGTACAGATGAGTTTTTCCTGTCTGTATTTTTTTCTTTGTTCTGCAATGAACATGTATTATTAACATAGGTAGAGAAGACATTAATGAAGAAATAACAGTTGAACTATTAATGCCAAGGTTGATGGAGAGGAAGAACTAATCCTCAAAAGATGCTATATAGAATCTGACTACATAAAAAGGGAAAAGGGAGGAAGACCTGGGAGAGAGAGAGAGAGAGAGAGAGAGAGAGAGAGAGAGAGGAGAGAGAGAGAGAGAGAGAGAGAGAGATAAAGTTAATAAGAGAATGTTTTCCTTTTGCAAGATTTCAGCTTTATTTATATGTTTGTGTGTATATCTGGGTGTGTTTGCCATGTGTGTGTGGGGGGCTACCCAAGGAGGCTGGAAGAGGGCATCAAATTTTCTGGAGCTAGAGTTATATATCTATATACTATAGATGCTGGGAACTGAACCCTGGTCCTCAGGAAGAACAGCAAGTGCTCTTAACCACTGAGCCATTTCTCCAGTAGAGATATCTTCCTTTTAAGCCAAGTTCATAACTGGAATCTGTCTTTGTAAAGACTAATGTCCCTCAAATGTAAAAGAAGCTATGTAGGGTTAAATGACAACATCTTGTGGGGTCCTGAGGATAAATCTCAGGCATGATCACACCTACTTCTCTGAAGTTAGAAAGCTGAGACTATCTAGGGAGGTGGACTTTGTGTTGTAAAGAGTTGGCTAGGTATATAGGATGCTGAGGTACCACTAGGACCATCCAGCCCTTAGCTAATGGCAGAAATCTAAAGTAAGACAATCCATTATCATTCAGAGCAGAGCTGTGAAGGTTTCAAAAGTGAGTTGAGGACCTCTTGAGGTCAATCACTGCCTCACTCCTGAAGGCAAGGTGTGATGGGGAAACATGGAGATTGGATTCTTTGCTGGGCTTCACTGACTTGAGAACATCCAACAAGGGTCTTATGTATCTCTGTGCTCACCATAGCCTTCCCTACCAATGGATGGTCACCCCTGCTCCTCCTCAGCATCTTCATGGACATCCAGGTACATGATGCATGTGGACCCAGTGTGCCACACACTTCTCCTTTCTTCTTTCTGAGCCCCGCAGGGATATGCTGGCTGCCTTCTCTTCTGCTGCAAATCTGGGCTCCAGAGCTGACAGCAATGGACGTGGAGCGTGTGAGTCTGTTCATGCACTTCCTTCTCAGGTGGGACTCAGTGTTCACGAGCATCTCTGTCCTGGGGCCAGATGGAATCTGAGGACCTGGGGCTACTTAAAGAGGCAGTGGAAGCTTTCTTTGAAACAGCGCTTGGTCCTCAGGTTGGTTTTCCTTCCCTTCCTGGAGCGTTAAGTGGCAACTATAACAACACATTTATTCAGCTGTAAGAGAGAAGAGACAAACTAATTGGAAGCAGAATTACAGATTTTATAATAATTTTTGATAGTATATTGGGGCACTTTCCTGGGTGCGCAATTATTTCTCAGGATCATGATTCTATGAGATTATTTACTTACTTACATATGTATTTATTTATTCCCAAATAGGCTGTCTAATATATAGTCTTTAGTTGGGTTTGTTAGTTGGCTGGTTGGTTTAATTAAGTAGAGTCTCTCTATATAGCCTGGACTGGCCTTGAACTTACAATTCTCTTCCGTCTGCCCCACCTCACTCTCCTGGATGAAAATGACTCTGTGCTTCAGGCCAAGGCCGAGGATGGGGCAGAAGAATGGTGGAGAACTCAGCTGCAATTTAAGGCAGATGTCTGTTACCAAAGCCCTCCCCGTCCCCGTCCCCCCCCCACCCCCACCCCCACCCCCCCCCACCCCCCCCCACCCCCCCACCCCCGTCTCCTCTTTGGTCCCACCCCTGCTGGGCTCCAGCAGGGTAGCAAAGAAAGCTGGAAAACCTAAGTTGAGCTGGGGCTGTCGCTCAGTTGATAGAGTGCTTGCCGCGCTAGCACACATAGTGCCCTGGAGTCTACCCTTAGCCCCTGATAAATCTGGGCAAGGTGGTGCACACCTATGATCCCAGCACTCGGGGTGGAGGCAGGAGGATCAGAAAGTCATCGAAGTTCATCTTCTGGGGTGACAGTAAAGTTAAGTTTAGCCTGGGTCATTGCTGAGGGAAGAGCAGGGCTTCGTCTGTCTGGGAGCAGTCTGCTGTCCTTTGAAAAGCAGCGGATGCTGAGGCAATCTTTTGTGACTGGCAGGATGCAGCGGACAGAGAAAGGAAGAGCTGTCGAGAGCCACTGAACACACGAGGATGGCTCGCCCCTCCTCCCTGCAGCAGCCCATCCTCCTGTTTCTTCCTTGGAGCTATAAACAACATCAGAAAGGGAGCTCACGGCTCTCCTCTTGGCTTCCATATGTTTGAAGATCTACTGGAGGTCAAAGTCCCAAACACTTGGAATGATAATTGTGGCAGCACCACCGTAAGTCCATTGTTTCTTATAATAATAAAATAAATACTAACTTCCTCCTCCTGAAATACCTGCCCAAAGGCTGAGGGTGCAGCCAGGTGTGCCGTGGAGAGTCTGGCTTGAACCCTAGGTTACCCCCAGTTCCACAAAAGAGCTTGCCCTTGGAGCATGTGTTTTGTTTTAGAAAGTTCTGGAGTGGAGCCTTTTATAACTACTGCTATCCATTCCCAGGCTGTAGCAGTCCCTCTGGGAAGCAGTAGATGTTTCTAGCCCGAGGCCAGCCTGGGCTAACTTTCCTTCAGCTCTTCTGGGTTCTTTTTCACTGGTCTTCCATCTGAATTGTTGACTTGGTCTCCAAACGCTCCTTCTAACTTTGGCAGCAGGACTGACACTGGCCCCTCACAAGGAGCTCTGACTCCCGAATGCCAGTAGGCATGTTTCACAGAGTGGCACAAAGGGAAAGTCTTTTCCTACCCTCAGGGTGCTGAGCCTAAAGAAAGGTCCTCAACAAACTCATCACCACAGAGCTGTCTGATAGCACGAGGCAAGTGTTGCAGGGGAGCGGGAGACCCAGGCAGGCTGGCATCTGCTGGGGAGGGTCAGGGAAGCTTCCAGGCTCCACAAGGAAAGGTCTTCTACAAAGACATAGGACAGAACAGAAGAAACATTACCAAGAGCGTTGGGAGTACTAGACTATGTCAGAGATGAGGCTCAGGGTAGGGGACAATGACTCTCAGAGTTAAAAGTCACAACCTTTGTGCTAGGCAAGCACCATACCAAAGAACTGTTCATCACTATGCCCCAAAAGTGCTTTTTCTTAGGAGCAGGGGAGGCAGGGGCATCATTGTGTTGCCCAAGATGGTTTGGAGGGATCCACTTGCTTCGACCTGGGAATTAAAACAAAAGAAAAGAAAAAACAAAGTCCTTGCTTTTCTCTTTCTTATCCCATTTCACCCAAGGACCAAATGTAATGGCCCCCAACTGGCCTCAGTTGCAGGAGGTGAGTAAGGAGGAAAAGCGAGAAATGAAGCTTGAAAGCAGAGAGTCCTGATACGAGAATCTTCTTCGTTGGGATGAAGCTGAGCAGCAGAAAGGAGAGATCTGTGTACATTGTGTACATTGATTGAGGGGACAGGGCAGAACTGGAGGCGTGGTCTAGGTGGTGCTAGACTTGTCAGAGAAGGGAGAGCCAGAATAGAGAAGAAATGGGGTCTTTAAATAAAAGCCAAGAGGAAAGGACCAGAATAGTTTATCTCAAGATATCAGGGTAGCAGTAGCCTTGCCTCGTCTGACTGTTGGCATAGTTCAGCCAGGTGGGCCCATAATCCCTGCACTTGAGAGTTGGAGGCAAGAGGATCAAGAGTTCAAGGCCAGCCTCAACTAGTAAGTACAGGTCAGGTTTGGCTAGTCAGTCTCAGAAGAGTGTGTGGATGGGGCAGGGGAATAACACTCAGTATGATAACTAGGCTGAGTGCTTAATAAATATTACTTTTCATTATCACAACTGGAGAAGAATGATCCTTTTTCTCATTAAAATAAGGTCAACCAATGTAAAAACTCTAATTTTTAATATGTGCATCAATGATTTGTCGCCCAGTAACTATGATTTTTGAAATTAAAAACTCATTTCAGTGTTTGCCTTTTAATTAAGATGGGCATCTCAGCATTTTAAAAATAATTTTTTAAGAACCCCCACCCACCGAGCTGCAACATCTCAGACACAGCGGGGACCCACTACTGTCTTTAAAAAGCCAGCGAACTATTAATGTCGTAATTTTATATTTATCCTGCTAATTATGGTTACGGCAAACCCCAGTTTGTCCACAACTAGCAAACAAACAAAGAAGCCTCTAAAACCTAGAGAACTTACTTGCAAATTTGCATATTAATTACTGTTTACCGCCTTTGCCCCTCTGGCTGATTGCTCCTAACAAAGATCAAGACACACACAGCAGCCTGGATTGTCTGATAGACTGGAGACGACCTGAGATGCTACCCGCCACTCTTTGAACTGGCAAGAAAGGCTGTCATGCTGACTAGCAATGACACGACCTACAGACACAGCCCCACCCTGTTTCAAGAGGTCGTTTCGTGAACAGTCATAAACGTTTTCTGCCATGTATTTTAATACACAGATAGGCCGGGAGGAACTTAGGAAGACGGGATGGTCAGCCACAGTGTTCTTGGTTCGCACAAGACAGCGTGATCAATGGAATCATGTATTGCTCTTGGAGAGGTTGCTTGAATATTCGGATTAAACTGTGGTCACAGTAACCTGTCACAGCTTTCCCCCAAATGTCCCAGTGTCCTGTTTTCCTTGGTCTGGGTGCCAGCTCCCTCAATGTGGGAGGAGCTGCTCATGACCCATCCCTCAGATCCCAGGCAGGTGTTGAACAAACAGGGGCAATCACACATCTACCTAAGGAAGTCTAAGGAGTATAGCAGAATTTTAACTTGGCTGTAACTGGAGACAAAAATCACACTGGCTGATTTGAAGACACCCATCCCTGAAAGACCCTTTGTGCTCACAAGCCGGAGAAAGCAAGAGCGGCTTCCTCTGGAGGCAAAGTACTCCCGGTCCCACAAAGCCCTTGACGGAGGCGAGAGGCCAATCAATGGGAAAATTTCAACCTGACTTAAGCAGAATGCATTATGCATGGTAATCTGCAGAACTCGGAAACCACTCCAAAGGCAATCATCTGGAAACGCAGAGGCTGGCTTACAGGGCGACAGCAGCTTCCTGCCGCGGTGCGGAAAAAACGTTTACCCGGCACCGCGTTCAACTGAACACCACTTCTGTTTTTAATCTGTGAAATACGGGAAATTCACAGATTGTCTCAATAGCCACGTGTTGGGAAACTTCACAGTAATACAACAACAACAACCGCCATCACCGACGGTTGTGGAGTGCTTAATTAGTGCGGGGTCCTTGATGGGCGAAATCTCATCGCGTCGGCGAGGAAGCTAATTTTCATCTTCATGAAAAACAGTGTGACGTTTCCTCACAGAGAGAGCAATCTTGCCCAGCTTCACAGGGTAGAAAGCGACTGGTTGCCTTGGTGGGATTTTTATTTTATTTTTTGGTTTGGAGGATTCTCCCTTGGTACTACTTGGTAGTAAATGCTCTACCGGTGAGCTAAAACCCCTGCCTCAGAGCTGGAATCTGAACCCAGGGAGCTGACTCTCATCTTAAGCATCAAGGAACTGTGGCTTGGTTTTCTAACGCACTGCAGTTTGCTGTAAAGTTGGAACTCTCTTTTGGTGGGGTTTATAGGAGTGGGAACCAAAACTGGACCTCCTGTGTGCTTTCTAGGCAGCGAGGTACCAATGAGCTACATCCTTCAAGCTGGCTTTCTAGTCCAGTTTTTGAGGCTTTGTAATGAATCTCTTTAGAGAGACTAGAGAGACACCCTATTCTTTGTGTCTTTTACATCATGTGTCTCCATCCCATCCATTTCCCCATCCCTTCATATTTGCCCTCTGCCCTGCAACCTCCCCCCCCCCCAAAAAAAAGAGAAGATAAAAAGGAAGCAAAAAGAAAGAAAAACCAGTCTCATCATGGAAGCTGCAGTGTGACCCAGTGAGTCACACAGTAAATGCTTTTATCCATACACCTATACTTACAAGTGTTCATTGCAAAGAGCGGGTCTGGTTTGAGGCCACTATCTGGTTTCTGCTACGCTATCAATGCTGGGCCCTCACTGGATCCTCTTGGATATCCTGTTGTTGCCCAATGTCACGGAGATCCTGCAGCTTTGGGTCTGATGAACCGGTCCCTTCACATGCTCCAGCAGATCACAGATGGGGTGGATGTTGGGGTGGGCCAACTCACAATCCTGGTTACCGGGCTGGGTGGTTGCAGGGCCGGTCAGCCCACCAGCTCTTCCCTGTCCTCACCACCAGGGTGAGCTCGCCTGCATTATCCTGGCTAGTTCATCCCTCGCAGTGGTAAGAGCAAGGGGCGGGGCCGGTTCTCGGGTTTTCACGACCTCAGGTTGGTTCTCCCACAACTACACCTTCAGGGCAAGCTCTCTTGGGTCGCCCAGGCGTGGTGTAGGGCCACGCCCTGAGAGTGCAGCTGCTGAGGGGCAGGGGGACAACTCTTTCTCTCTCTGTCTCTGTCTCTGTCTCTGTCTCTGTCTCTGTCTCTCTCTCTCTCTCTCTCTCTCTCTCTCTCTCTCTCTCTCTCTCTCTCTCTCTCTCTCTCCAGCTCTTATGACCTCAGGGCCAACTCTCCCACCTGCCTCAGGCATTGATGTCTCAGGTGGGTGGGGAAGGGCTCTCCCCTGTTCGCAACTTTGGGGCTGGTTCACCCACACCTCTACCAATGGGGTTGACTCTGTTGTGGTGCCCAGGAGCGGTGTAGGACCTGCTCTCCAGTGCTACAGCTGGTGGGGGACAGGAGTACCTCTCCCACTCTTATGACCTCAGGGTGATCTCTACCACCGCCTCAGTGTTGATTGGGTGGTGTCTCTCTCCTGCCCAAGCTGCCCGCCATATGCCAGATGAGGGGGAGGGGCCAGGTTTCCCATGCTCATCTTCTTGGGGCAGGTCACCTGCTCCCCTTCAATAGGGTGAGTTCTACTGGGCTGCCCAGGCGGGGTCTAGGGTTCACTTTCCTGAGTGCTGCAGCTGGTAAGGGGGAGGGTCAACTCCGTCACCCACCACAAGTGGCAGGGATAAGGGGGGAAGAACTGTTTTCTTTCTAGTTTTTGGCACTATCTCTCCCAATTAAAACTGAACATTGGCTAAGGAAGGGTATCTTACAGCAAAGGTCAGTGAACATGGGCTGTCATCTAAGTATGCTTGTTACCTGTTTTTTTTTTTTTTAATAAAGTTTTGTTAGAACACAGCCATTGTTTACTTGTGTGTGTGTGTGGGGGGGGGGAGATGTTGCTTCTGTGTTTCGATGGCAGAGTTGAGTAGTGACAGTAGTAGACTATCCATGGATAAAACCGTTACTCTCTGGACATTTGCTGTGCTTGTTGATCCCTGGCTTAGAGGACACATTTCATTGATTTTTCTGAACTTAGGGGGGCTGATGCGGTAATGACTGATCTGACCAACAGTACTATTTTTAAATCTTTGAGATTGAGGTGGCCGGATGGCTCTGTGGGAGGAGGCGCTTGCCCATGAGCGCGATGATGGATCTGAGTTTGGCTCCCAGCACCCACGTGGGAGGGGGAGAGAGCTGACTTCTACCTGCGAACACACTAAATAGTGAGTGCAATTAAAAGTTTGAAATCTGGATGAAAGCCCCAAAGAATACATTTTTTAAAAACCCATTATACTGATTTATATTTTTAATCTGAGAGATTATGTGGGGCCAGGAGGAGCAGCCCGACAAGCAGAAGACAGAGGCCGGGCTTTCCCAGAACCCCAAGAAATGTTCTGCCGTCTCCTCAATACTTCGGCACACCCTGAAATATAGCGGGCGCTCACTAGGCAACTGTTAATTGTCAGACACCTTGTAATTATTTTCATATTTCATATATTCTATCCCTTTTTCTGTCTTCCCTCACACAGCAACCTTGCCCATTCACCAAACTATTTCCTGGAATGCTGTTCTCATTGGTTACTCCTCCAACCTACACCTCTGGGGATTGCCTGTCCTCACGTCTGTCTTCCCAGCAGGGATTTCTACCCTCCTGGCCTGCTAATTCTGATCGCCTCCCAGCCCTTCCTCCCCCTCTGCACACAGCCACTCATTTGCCGGGGCAACACTTTCTATTTTTTCAGGACCTGACTTTCAATGCCTTTTGACTGCTCAGGAGGGTGGGCTGAAAGAGATCACAGAGTGATTTGGAAGAGAGCTGCTGAGATCAAAACCAGGATGAAGACAAGCAAAAGAGCCCCTGGCGGGAAGGCCAATTAGAAGCCCATATGAGGTGCTAATTGTATAGGCTAGAGCCAGGAAAATAGAAGGGAAGGGACAACGTGGAGACATACCTGAAATATCTTAAGGAATTTGATAAATTAATGACCCGAGGTAAAAATAATAAAACAAAAGTTGCAGCATAAACGCCAGGCAGACCTTGTTAGCAGAGATGAAAATGGTCACTTTGGGCATAGAAGCAGATAAAAGGGGTTAGAGAAGGTGAAAGGTGCCAAGAAAACGTGGGATTCTCACTGGGCACTTAGTGGCCTGTGAGGAACAAACCCTGCATGTCCTTAGTGGAAACTCTGAGGTCAGGACTAGATGGAAGCTGACACACTCATCCATCCATCCATCCATCCACCCATCCATCCATCCATCCATCCATCCATCCATCCATCTGTTCTTCCACTGAGCATGCACAGTGTGCCAGGTCTGGGTCTAGAGCCTTCGGTGCTTCCATGAATAAAGCAAAGACTCCTGCTTTTGTGGTGCTTGTATTGCAGTAAAGGAGGCGGCAATAAGCAGTGAGCCTGATAAATAAGGAAATTACGTAGTGCGGTAAAGGGCGACGGGAGAAGGCGGGAAGGTGGCTGGAGGCACGGCAAGAAGCTGAGGCCATGGTGGTTTTCAAGCTGACCACAGGCAACACAGTGCTTTCAGTTATCCAAGATTGGTGGTCTGTTATTTAATCTTCTGATCAAGGTGACAGAAGAAGAAATTATGGGGCAGTGACTACTGTGTGATATTTTAATAAAGAGCTTTCTGCATGCCACATCTGGAAGCAATTTGCCAAAAAGAAAGTGGGGGTGGGAGGTGGGGGGAACCTCCTCCAAAATTTCCTGAATGAGTAGTGCAGAGGGGAAATTCTGATGAGTGGGGACCGATAATTTTCAACAATTTCAGTGTTGTTGCCTTTCCTGGCAGGGAGAGCCTTGTTTGCAAACACCTGGGTCAGTAGGAAGCCATGGCCTCATTATCTGTTAGGTTGGCAGTCAGATCTCAGGGCAGGGATGGATGTAGTCAGATCATAGTGGCTCAAGCCTACAATCCCAGCACTCCAGAGGCAGAGACAGGTGGATCTCTGTGCGCTCAAGGCCAGCCTAGTCTACGTAGTGAGTTCCAGGACATCCAGGGAGGCATAGAGAGACAGACAACCCAAACTGGGTCTTTGTGGTGACACAAAGAAATCTAAAAGAACAATTTTTATTATTTCTTGGAAGGTACATTGGGAAAAGGGGAGTTTGGGCAAAGAACAAGGTTTGGACAATTCATGCAATCCTTGTCTGGGCAACATGTAATATTTCTGTGATTCTACAACAGGACCTGGTATGCCAAAGATCTGCTCAGTTTCCATGGTGTTCCATTCACAAGTACTTTTTTTAGGGTCCCCAGAAGATGGGGGCTCTTCAGATAGGAAGGGAGAATTGACTAGAGTGTCAGGATTAAGGTCATGTCAGAAAACCTACAAGTACTGTAATGCAGACATGATATGGGTATTTGATGCACTCCTAAGGTGACCTCGGCTCTGCTGGGAACAAACCAAACTCATGCCTTGCTGTGGACATGAACCAAAGAGGGAGGGAAAGGTGTGCGCATGAGCTCTGGGCACTTTCTTTGCACTGCAGTTTCCAATCAGTGAATCCCCAGGTGCGAGCACAGCGGGATGCAGAAGTGGACACAGTTCCAGTTTTCTGTGTTCACTGAAGCAGCTGCAGCTGGCTGCTGGCAAGGTCAAATCTTGGCTTCCTGGAAAGGCCAGGGAAGAGAGCCGGGCTGCTGAGAACTCCAGCCCTGGCTTCGGGCTGGAAGTGTTTTATGTAAATATTTCTGTGTAGAGAGGAAGGTGTTGTGAGCCCTGGTCTTTGTAAAGGAACCGTTTTCAATTAAAAGGCTCTCATCACGGTCATATCCCTTCTAGAAACAAAGTGTGTTCATTATGACACTTGAGTTTTCTTCTTGCCCTGCCCAATTCAACAGCGATTAGAATCCTAGTAGGTAATAGGTGCTAAAGCTTAGGAAAGGGAATAAATGTGAGCTAAAGACCACATAAAATAATTCAAGAATCTTCGTGGGGATTAATCCCATTAAAGTAATGAGAAAATATGTACATCAAATTGGTGGTCCTCCCTGTCATTCCCCCCCCCTCATACACACACACACACACGTATACACACAGACACACATACATAGGCACACACAGAAGCATACACACAGACACATACAGACACACACACACAGACACACAAACAGAGGCACACACAGACTCATACATAGAGGTGTATTTGGGGACACACACACATAAATACACATACAGATGCATACACACAGACACATGCACATGGAGGCATACACAGACACACAGAGGCACACACAAGTCATACATAAAGGCACACATAGAGGTATGTTTAGGGGCAATTTATACAAGCACACACACAGGGCACACACAGAGGCACACACGCAGGGCACACATAGAGGCACACACGCGGGGCACATATAGAGGCACACACAGGGCACATATAGAGGAACATACATAGAGGCACGCACAGAGGTGTACATGCATAGGTATATGCACAAAGGCAGATGCCCAGAGACACACAGATACAAACACACACACACACACACACATGCACACATGCACACACGCACATGCACATACGCACTTGCACACACACGCACACACACACACACACACACACATGCAGAGCTAGAAACGCTCAGTAGGTAACACTAGCCAGGACTTTTTCCATTGAGCCTGGTGGCCTGGCCTTGTCCCGCTGGGCGCCCCATTGATGCAATGCTGATTAAATGGCCTGGTGCTCCCCCTTGGGCCCTGGGCCACTTTCTGTTTCTTGTCATCGTCAAACAGGCTGAGTAATCTGAGTTTGTTTTAACTCTACTGACCCCCAAATGCCTTTTGTCTTTATCAGACTTCATCCTTATCTTTTCAGAAATGGAAGTGTTTCTCTTTTTTCCTGTTTCCTCATATTTTTCTAAAGGGCAGAAACTGATGAAGATGGTTCTCAAAGTGGAGTGAACAGGAAAAGTGCCCCGTTTTGGTTTGTTTCTAAATATCTATTTATAGACTTTTCTGGTCGTTTCTTCTGGGACCGCACAGATGGGAGTTTGTCTATCTCAATCTGTCTGGGGAGGGGAGCAGCAACTGAACGAGCCAGCCTCTGCCGAGCTCCTGCCTTCCTGGCTGTGTCCTGAGGGAATTGGAGGTGAGACAGGCTTTGTTCCTGCCCTTGAGGAGTGGAAAATCTAATCGAACTAGGGAGGCAACTCTGAATAAGCCAAGAATTCACTTTTGAGTTCTTGAGGTCATATTTTGGCTTCAGCGTTTCTCTATATGTTCTTTAGTTCTAACTATATAAAGGAGGAATTTTTTTTTGCAGAAAAACATCCCTGAATCTCAAATAAAGGAAATTCAATCTAGAACTAATTTTCAAGCTAGTTTGGTGTACTTGGCTCTGATCCTCACAGTCCTTTGTCCCTGACCCTATGATTCAGAACATTAACTCTCACCCCATCCTGCCACCTCTTTTTTGGGAGGCTGGGGTGGAGTCCAGCTCCACAGAGGAGAAAACTAGAGAGCTTGGCAGGAGGATGGATTGAACTTGAGGACAGAAAGCCATTGGTAGCAAGAACAAGGAGAGCTAGCAGGACAGTTGTCAAGCTCTTCTTTGTGGTCACTGCGACACTGCCCCAGGGTTTCTTTGCCCTCCCCCATCCCAGCACAGACTATGGTATACTGAAAGGTGTGTGGGATAAAAAATAAACTGTAGACACAAAGGTTTTTGATAAATTCTAGGGAAAAATTATAACAATGATGATAATATTATATGTCTGGCACTGAGCTTAGTGATGGAGATAGATCTTTTCTTCATGTATTTTATGTCTGCTGGTCCCAACTTTGCCCACATATTCATTTCCAAATGGAACCTGTTTTAATCCCATTGGCAACTTTTTTTTTTTTTTTTGGTTTTTTCGAGACAGGGTTTCTCTGCAGCTTTTTTAGAGCCTATCCTGGAGCTAGCTCTTTTTTTTTTTAAATATTTATTTATTTCTTTATTTTGTATACAATATTCTCTCTGTGTGTATGCCTCCAGGCCAGAAGAGGGCACCAGACCCCATTACAGATGGTTGTGAGCCACCATGTGGTTGCTGGGAATTGAACTCAGGACCTTTGGAAGAGCAGGCAATGCTCTTAACCTCTGAGCCATCTCTCCAGCCCCTGGAGCTAGCTCTTGTAGACCAGGCTGGTCTCGAACTCACAGAGATCTGCCTGCCTCTGCCTCCCGAGTGCTGGGATTAAAGGCGTTCGCCACCACCGCCGGGCCCCATTGGCAACTTTTAACTCGGCTCCTGCGCTTATGGAGACAACATGAACCATTTTCTCTACTTTTACATTTCTAAAATTCCCTGTGGCTATGCAAAAAAGGAGATCACCTGAATAAGCATCACTAACCTAAATGATACCTCAGTAAGCTATTAAAATGAACTATTAAAAAATGAGGGAGTTAGCATCTTCGACCACGGACTCTCTGTGAATCAAATGCAGGCCCCTCAGTGGGGCAACTGAGGACCTGAGAGTTTCTGTACATGGCTCAAGAATTTGCGCTTTCTCCAAACCTAGCTCCATTGGTCCACCAGGTTCTAAGGGCAGAACCTTAGAGCTTGGCCCTGGCATCTCTGCCAACTTCGTATTCTTGAGTAAGTGAATCTACTTGTAGCTCAAAATCAAACAAAATATCTGACAGCTCCAGAGATAGTGGCCCACGCCTTTAATCCCAGCACTCAGAAGGCGGAGGCAGGCAAATGTTTTTGACTTCGAGGCCGTCCTAGTATACATAGTGAGTTCCAAGCCAGTCAGGGCTACATAGTGAGATCCTGTCTCAAATAAGCAGATAGATGATAGATAGATAGATAGATAGATAGATAGATAGATAGATGATAGATAGATAGATGATAGATAGATAGATGATAGATAGATAGATAGATGATAGATAGATAGATAGATAGATGATAGATGATAGATAGATGATAGATAGATAGATAGATGATAGATAGATAGATGATAGATAGATAGATAGATGATAGATAGATAGATGATAGATAGATGATAGATAGATAGATGATAGATAGATAGATGATAGATAGATAGATAGATGATAGATAGATGATAGATAGATAGATGATAGATAGATAGATGATAGATAGATAGATGATAGATAGATAGATGATAGATAGATAGATGATAGATAGATAGATAGATAGATAGATAGATAGATAGATAGATAGATGGATGGATGGATGGATAGATAGATTTGAAAACAACGTGTGTACCTTAGAAAGAAAGCATCTAATGACAGTTTTCCTCCTTAACTGTCCATTCTCTTTCCTATAAAGACAGAAACCTATGGGCTAACCTACTTTAGTTTCACAACTTCCCTGCTAGGTTACCCATAAGCCCTCTTTTACAGGTGAGGAAAGGATCCTGAGAAGGGTCAAAGCCAAATGATTAGGGATGGTAGAGTGGGATATGGCTGGAATTCAAGTCCATTCACTGGAATTCCAAAGCCATTTTAACATCCCATGAGTGCCACGGCAGAATCTGGGTCTTTCTCTTACAGCTTCTACTTAAGGCGAAGAGTGACTCAACCAACTTCCTCCATGAGTTCTGGAAGGAGACTTAAAAAAAAAAATGTCTCTTTATCACTAGTCAATCAATTCTTTTTCCCTGACTTGAGTCTTCCTGGACCAAACTGAACAGCAGTGAATCGTCCCATCTGTTGTCAAGACCAGCCTCATGGACTTCAAAGAATCCTAGCCAAGGAAGGCCTGTTCCAGGGATGGGGGTGGGTCGGGAGATGGAGGCCAAAGTTTAGGCATCTTCTGGGCCCTGGTGCTGCCAATGACTGTGCCAGCTGACTTCACTTTGAATCTAAGGCTTTTCACAACCGCCATCCTTCCTGTCAGCCCCCACACACTCAAGGCCCAGGTCCTGTTTGAAGTGGATCTTTTCCTCTTCACACTTGGTGCTCAGAGGTGCTAGGGTTTAGGAAGCAGCTCTCCATGGGGCAGAGCCCGCCTAAGCCTCAGCCAGCAGTGTGAGTTTTCAGCCTCCCTCAGGTGATAATGGCATTCTGGGTTTTTCTACTGGGATCTCCAGGCCCCCAAAGGGTCTTAATTAAAGTAGACGTGTCAGCCTTGGAGGCAAACACAGTCCAAGAAGTCTACGTGGGAGCTTCTTTTGAGTTCTGGTTCCTTTCTGCCTGGCGTCCAATTGTATCTTCATTCAAGAGTTTCTGCTTCGGTGGTTGAAGACTAGAGCCCCCCAGCAGCACAGCATCTCTCTGACCACTTCTCCAGGCTAGTATAGAAATGAGTGGAGCTAGCCCATTGCATCACGAGTGATGTGTTTTGTTTTGTTTTTGTTTTCCTGGGATGGTTCCAAGGAAAAGGCAATGCATAAACAAGTAAGATAATTAATTTTTGGTTTATTTACACAATGGATGGTATTTAGATGAGAATATTAAAACTGTTTCCTTTTAGAGCAAGTGTCCTCCTTTATAAATTTCAAATATGGGTTTAAAGAGGAAATATTTTGGGCCCAGGACAGGTGACCCACTGAGTAAACACCTGCTCTGCAATCATGAGGACTTGAGTTCGAGTCCCCAACACCCACACCCAAGACCATGACTGTTTGTAATTCCAGCCTTGATAGGGCAGAGACGGGCAGATCCCTCGAGCCTGCCACAATTATAGTTAATGATCTACCCACTCAGCAAGAGACCCGGTCTCAAGATTACGGTAAGGTGGTGAGCAACAAAGGAAGCCGCCTGTAAATCCTCCGGCCCCCACATCTGTGCATGGGTACCCGAACATACATGTGCATGCAGCATACAAAGGGAAAGATTTTTTTTTAAATATTTTATGTATTTATTTATTATGTATACAACATTCCTTCCATGTATGCTTGCATGCCAGAAAAGGGCACCAGATCTCATTATAGATGGCTGTGAGCCACCATGTGGTTGCTGGGAATTGAACTCAGGACCTCTGGAAGAACAGTCAGTGCTCTTAACCTCTGAGCCATCTCTCCAGCCCGGGAAAGATTTTTTTAAAATGAAAATTAAAAAGCAAATATAATCTTCCATAGCTGGAGTATTAATGTCAGAGACCTTCCCTGACAATCTCATGTGGCATTGGGCCCAACCCCAGTACTGAAAAACAAAATTCCCCTTTCTTAGAAAAAAAAAAATTTGAGCATTATAGAAGCCAGGAATACTTTTTTGTGGGCAGAGGAAGTGGCTCAGTGGTGAAAATACTTGCCCAGTATATGCAAGGCCTTGGGTTTGATCCCCAGCACTGGAGGGGGAAAGGAAAGATACACTGATATATGTTTGTGATTTCATTTGGATATGATGTTTTAAATATATAATTTGAGGCTATATCTGCTTTAACAATTAAAAAATTAGTTGATACACAATGACTGTTTATAGGATTCAGTATGATAGTTCAGTACGTAATGTATGTAAAGTATGTAATGATCAGATCATGGCAACTGTCACATACATCGCCTCCAACGTTTACCACTTGGCTGTGCTGGGAACACTATTTTTTAACGATCTATTTCATTTTTTAAATACTACGTGTGTGTGCGTGCGAGTGCGTGTGCCTGCAGAGGTCAGAAAAGAGCGCTGTATCCTAGATTAGAGTTTTAGGTGGGTGTGAGCTGCCTGATGTGGTGCAAGGATCCGAACTCAGGTCCTCTGGAAGAGTAGCCTTCTCCCTTACCTGCTGAGCCGTCGCTCCAGCCTCCTGTGCTGTGAACAGTTGGAAATCCCCTCTACAGCTCTTCAATTTCTACTTCTTCATGATTCCCTGTTTTTAAACTTATTTGTCTTCCTGTCCTGACTCAGTTAATTAATATACCTCCATGCTTCCACACACGATAAAGACTTCATTCTGTTTCACTTTTGTGTCCGGCTAACGCCCCATTGTGTGCAGATACCACGCTTGCTCTCCCCAGTCATCTGTTCAAAGCCGAGGTTGGCGCTGTATCTTGTCCCTTGTCGACAGTTCTGCCGTAATGAGGACACAGGAAGTATCTCCTTGACACACACCCTTACTGCTTGTCCTTGGGGTTGATATGCAGGAGTGGGGTGACTTCTATTTATAGCTTTTGTTTTGAGGAGTTTCCCGGCTGTTTCCCACAGTTGCTCTACTAATTTAATATTCTCATCAACAGTGTTTCAGATTTCCTCTTAAATAGTAATTGCACAATTATTTTCTCACCATTTAATCAATACCACTTCACTTCGCAGACTCAAAGCTCATGAAGCTGGAGACTGTGTCTTGCTTGCCTACCACTGTATCCTTGATGCTTGGCGTGTGCTATGTATTCCATGATATCCACTGGGTAAGCAAATGCTTATTTAAAGAGGTGTAATCTCTTTAGAGCTCGAGAGATGGCTCAACCGTCCCAGACACAGTTGTCCTTCCAGTAGAGCCAGGTTCAAGCCCTAGCACCCGCATGGCATCTCACAACCAACTTTAACTCTAGTCCCAGGGGATCCCATGCCGTCTTTTGGCCTCTGCAGACACTGCATGCATATGGTGCACAGACATACATGTGGGCAAAGCCACCCCCCAAACAATGGAATCAGCTAAATCACACACACACACACACACACACGCACACACGCACGCACGCACGCACGCACGCACGCAGGCACGCACGCACACCACCACCACCAAAACCATCTAATGATGATGGTCTATGTTTGTTTTTAGCCTAGAGAGAGCTTGTTTATGAAATTTTGATGTTTTGCCTGCATGTATATCTGTGAGGGTGTGGGGTTCCCTGGAACTTGGCCACTAGAGTTTGCCACTTAAAGAACCCCCTGTGATTCCTTACAAAGGAATAGTCTGTGGATCTTAAAATCAGACACCCCAAAACTTACCAGTTTGGTGAGATTGATAATTTTAAATAATTGGGGGACATTTTCGACAGAACAAAGTGAGGACAGAAACAAATGCAACCGTTTAAGGAAGCTACCCAGATTTGCCTGAGCGTGAGATGCTTCCTTGCTTCCCAGTGGTAGTGCCAAGGTGTGTTGTTCTGGAGTATTTGCACACTTGGTCCACTGTGTCTGCTGTCTGTTAGGGAGACTGGTAGAAATGATAATTGGGACCTGAGATCCAGGGTGGATGGTACATCAGGGCTTAGCACCGTGGGGCAGGTGAGTCTTGGACAGATTTTCTTCAGAGGTCACAGTGCTCTGGAACAGGGAAGTTTGAGTCTCCAAAAGAGTCAGCTTGAGCCTCTTCAACAGAAGCCTGGCAGTATGAACATCTTTAGCAGTAGCATGCAGCTAAAAGCTAACCTATTCTTCCAGGGGTGAGCTGTATTTGGTCATGTAGTCCAGAGGATGGAAGAGGCCGTTTCTTCCAGTCTTTCAGACAACACAAGCATTGTCAAGAGGTTGCTGTCTGCCCCATCCTTCCCTATTCCTCTCTGCCCTCAAGAGACTTTTTTAATGTGTTCAGGGCCATGATGTTGCTCAGTTTTGCTACCAACTTTCCTTCTGGACGATCTTTTATTTCAATGCCTGCTTTCTTTCCTCTATGGGCTCACTGACGTCTCTGATGGTGGGGTCCAGCTCTAATTAGTCTGTATATGAAGTTTAATTCACTGTGACTCTTTTGGCACTAGACTCAAATGGGCTTTGATGTCTGGCTGGAGCTTTGATCCCAGACCCTCAAATGGTGGTCATCACCCAATCTCAAAGGATTGCACTTTACTTTCTCCCCTCCCATCTGGAGGCAGCTCTCCTCAATTACATCATTTGTCTCTGTTTGGCCGTAAAAGCTGCAAGGCATCATTTGTTGCTTTGCTCTGTAGCAAATCATGCAGCTGATGCTCCTACGCTGTGTGCAATAGAATATTCGCTGCAGGATGAAGAAGTTGCCGAGTGATGCTCAGACTTTGATGGGGTGCTCTTAGGAACTGTTCTGTCCAAGGCTCTAGCTTCAGACTATGATGTAAGAACCCTTTCCAGCCCTTGCTTAGAAAATGTCTTCAAGCATAAACTACACAGTTGCAGTGTGTCCCACCAACAGGCTTTCTTGATTTCCTGCTGGTACCTTTAGCTCACTCTCTAGATCCTTAAGGCAGAAGTTCATTCTGTCTTTATGTCACACTCTCTGGGGGGCTATAGCAGTGTTTCTGAAAAGAATAAGCCTCAGGGAGAGGAAAAGATCCAGCTAGGGCTGAACACCACTTGAAAGAGAGAAATAAGTAGCGCTGGTGGAGGAAGAAGCGCCAGTGACTGCTTAAAATCAAGACCACAGTGGAATGGGAGACCTTGTTCATCATGGAAGGGGGTTGTGGGTGATTACTGCCTCCTCCTAGCCCCCCTCACAAACAAAACACAGAATCCAAGAATAAAGAAAACCCAGCAAACTAAACTAGAGAGGAAAATATTTGGCTGTTAGGTTCAGAAGAGAACAGGGGCAGCCAGGCTAGTCACACTTAATCTGATGACATTGGGAATTTTCCTGGAAAAACAATTACCACATTGAGTTCCTTGCTTCGAACTTCATTTGACAGCCCGAGTTTGTTTTAATTGGCATCTGAATGAACAGCATTGTTTATTAATGTGTAACGGATACTTTGGAAAGCACAACCCAAGTTTTCCTATTCATGACCACTTTATTGGCGGAATCCTCGGCATACATTAGTTTTAATATTTCAGCTCATCGGGAACACCTTTTCATGGAGATGGACAAGCTGCTATGACAAATGGCTTGCTTTGGACTAACAAGCCGGCCTAAAGAGGCATTTGGTGGTGAGCAGGGGTGTGTGTGTGTGCTGGGGGGAGGTAGGAAGGTGAAGAAGTTTGGAGACAGGGCGACTTGTCTGTCAGTTGTAACAAGATTTATTAGCAGTGTGTAAAAACACATTTCAGCCTTTCCCCCCTTGGACTATATAAATATAGTTGTCAGTGTGTGACATAACACAGGCCACAATACTAGGGTCCGCCCAGCCAGAAGGAACCTAATTCAGAACGAGAAAGCAAGAGGTCTGTTTATAAATGAGGGAAACAATGGACTTGCGAGAGTGGCATTTGGCAAGTAAGCCAAAACACTACTCTTGAAGTGTCTTCCTGAAACCAGGGAGCAAAACTAGCTCTTGTCTTACCGCGCTGTGCTTGGCACACAGTAGGCGTAAACCACGTGTGACCTGTAGACTTTGTATGTGTGGGAACGACTGACTATGGTTCCATTTTTTAATATCATGCTAATTATGAACCAAGGCTGTGGTCCCTTTCATGTCTGTGGGAGGTATGGTCAGGGATAAGGAGTGTGAGTGGGTGGCAAGGGAGTTCTTGCTTCTGTTTGTGTCTTTTTCCGTAAAGGTCAACTTAATTCTGTTTGTTGGAGAGATTAAGTGGGTCCTATTAAGTTTAAAAGTATGTTAATAGAAAAACAATTTACAGGTAGCCTGCATCCTCCAGGGCCTCTCGTACCGAGTGAGAACGCTGATGCCGTGAAAGTATTAAAGCAGGCCCTGCCTTCAGGGGGCTTTTATGATGTAGCTGGAGAGAAGATGCACAGTGAACACCTAAGTACACAGACTGTGTGTGCCCAGAACCAGAACCAGATAAGAGCATGTCAGAAGGACCAAACACTCATGCTGTTAACCAGTTCAGAGCTGGGAAATGAATCAATTGATCCTGGAAGATTAGACCACATTGGGGGTGGGGATAGGGTGGGGAGAGAGAATTCCTTGCTGGAGTAAGCAGCTGGACAAAGGTGTAAAATTCTGAAATCATGACTTGAAATGTGTTCTTTCATATAACACTTTGTTCTAACTTCATCAAATTGTGACTTGCTAAATACAATTTTGGAGGTGCTTGGATACACTGCTTTTTTTTCAAAAAAGAGACACGTGGTATAGCTCTATAAGCCAGCTAGTGGCATTTCCAGATACCCAGTGTGGTGTCCCAAGGACACAGGTCAAATCCCAAATGCTACTTCAGGGAAAAATTTTGTAAGTTTCCCTGGAGGGGGAAAAACAAAAACAAAAAAACCCAAAAACAAGCAAACAAACAAACAAACAAACAAAAAAAAACGGAGAGTGATAACTCTCTTTCCCTCTCTTTCTTACTTTTTTTTTCTTTCTTTTTTGTTTTTCGAGAGAGGGTTTCTCTGTGTAGCCCTGCCTGTCCTGGAACTCGCTCTGTAGATCTGTCTGCCTCTGCCTCCCAAGTACTGGGATCAAAGGTGTGCGCCACCACCGCCCAGATGAGAGCCACAACTCTTAAGATTTACATGCTGGTCTACCACGTATGTTAGCTCCATTTTGCTATTGGGTAAATGGAGGCACAAAGAGAGGCCACTTATCTTCCTATTGGTGGATGAAAGAGGACTCTGATGCAGACAGTCTGATTTACGAGTCAGGACTCTAGTAAACAAAGTCTAAGGAACAATAAAAGCCCAAACCCTAGGTGCTCACTTGCCACTCCTCATAAAGTCCAGGCTTTTATAAGAACTGATGGGGGCTGCTGCCCTTACAGCAGCATCCTTCTGCCTGATTTTCAATGCCTTCTACAGCAAAGCTTCCATTGAAAAGCCAAATAAGAGTGTAAGAACAATGTTCTTGCCTTGTTTTCTTTTTTTTTTTTCAATTACAAGTAGAGTTTAAAACAAAGACACCCTCCAAAACCAAATCCACAGAAATGGTGTTCGAGTACCCAGCTGACATTAGCTTTGGATGGCAAAACCCACATCCAAGGGAACGGACTTGGAGAGTGGGCACGTGAATAAGGGGTTAAGTTGCAGAAAGTTGTCCCGGGAGCCCGAAGCCACGGCGCCCGCGGACCGGCCCGCGAGGTTGGCTGTAACAAGATGCCCGTCCCGCGCCCACCACGGTCTCCGGAGATGGAGCCGAGCCAATCGGCGCCTAGGGGACCGCGGTGCCGTCGGACCGAAAAGGGGGCGCGGAGCCGGGGCGGAGCCGGGGCGGGGCGCAGGCGGCCGCGGCGCCTGTCAGGAGCTGAGCGCCGCAAGCCGGCGGCGGGCGGGGTGGTGGGTGGTGGGTGGCGGGTGGCGGGGCCGGGCGTGACGTAGCGTGGCCGGGGCGTTATCAGCTGCGGGGCGGCAGACTGGAGCGGCTCGGGACGCGAGTGCTGGCGGCATGAGCGCTCGCCTGCGGTCCTAGCGCGAGGTGCTGCGCCCGGGCTGGCCGGGCTTCGCCGGGGTCATGAAGCCCGACGCAGCGCGCGAGCCGGAGCCGCTGATTCCCGGTCGGGGCGCCGAGCCCGAGGGGCGCTGGCGCGAGAGGGGCGAGGCGGACACGGAGCGACAGCGCACCCGCGAGCGCCAGGAGGCCACGCTGGCGGGGCTGGCGGAGCTGGGGTACCTGCGGCAACGCCAGGAGCTGCTGGTGCGCGGCGCGCTGCGCTGCTCCGGGACCTCGGCGACTGTCGCGCCTCGCTCCGGGGAGCTGCGGGGGGACGCGGCGCAGCGCAGCCGTCTGGAGGAGAAGTTCCTGGAGGAGAACATCTTGCTGCTGCGGAGGCAGTTGGTAGGTGGTGGCCGGTGGCGGGACCGAAGGGTGGGCTGGTAGCCTCTGGTCGCGGGATCCCTGGCCGTGGCGCTACCCCCGCCTCGATTTTCCCTGACTCCGGTGTCGTGGATGCCCGGAGCGTGTGACTTCCAGGCGTTGCTGGAGGTTGCCTGCTTTGTGTCACCTGAGGAGCTGACGACCTCGCGCGGATGGCGGGGAGGGGGTGGCGGCTCTTCCTTCCCTCCAGCGTTTGGAATTCGTGGAGTCCCTTGGTTCCAGCCTGAAAGTTAGGCTACTGCATGCCCCCTTCCTCAGAGGTTTGCGACCCCCACTTAAACTGCCATTTCACCTTGTGGTCTCCGTAGTTACTCCCTCTCCCCTGGGGGGTGGACAAAAGCGAGGAGGGAGTTTGTGGCTCGGCTAACTGTCCAACATTGAGTTTTACGGTTACAGCGAAGCTCCTGCTGGGAACCGTGCCCCTTCCGGTGCTCTCTCCCCTGCAAGTCTCTTTTCTCCTGGTGCTTAGTTTTAAATAGAAGTCCTTTGTATAAGGCAGCTAAAACTAGATGCAAATACTGGCAATTTGGCCCGAGAGCTTGCCCCCTCCACTCGTATTTTATCTGGCCCGCCAGCTGTGCTTGGTGGTGGAGGTGGGAGAAGAGGGAACCTGCTCGCTGGGAGCATTTATCTTATTGGATTTCTGTCACCGTCTCAGTCATTCTGTGCAGTCTTCATTAACAAGGAAGGAAAAGAACTTTGGACCTTCATGTGTTGAGAACAGCTTTTGACGCCGCCTCAAAATAATGGCGGCAGCTTTGTTTCAGTGACCTCAAAATGTAGTTTTGGAAACAGCAAAAAGATTCTTAACCCGCCCTGTTCTATTAGACTACTTATGCTAGATAATGACCCTCTGAAAGTGATGCTAGGGTTGTCACGTGCTTTCTTGTATTGCCGGTTTTTAGATTGTGTATTTATTGAGCATCAAAGCGTTTTTGCTTAATTCATCTTTTAGCTGATGAAATTCAAATGTTAGCACGCAAGCATATGGCTTATGTCTCCCAGCTTTTAAAGTCATAGGACACGAGGAAGGACTGGCTATTTCTGTGTATCTATTTTGCAAGGATGTGTGCTGTGGTTTGTGCAATAGCTCTCTGTTTTGGCATTTTTACTGTTTCTTTGGTGATAGAACAGAATTGTATGTACGTGAATTTGAGCCAGTTCTTTCTGGTTGTGGCTGGTCGTTTACATTTCAGCGTTGTCTTTTACAATAGTGCCTTTTTGTCTTCACGGATCTCAAGATTGAGCGTGGTGCATTCCTATTGTCCGCTTCAGGGGAGCAAGGCAGTGTGTCAGAAGAATTCCACTGCAGTCAGGGTTTACGGGGCTGTTTTCATTTGTAGACTTGGCATTCTTGATTTGAACCAGATGCCTTTTGCGTTCTTCTGCTTCTCTAGCAATAGGAAGCACTAGATGGCAGTGTGAGTTAGCACAACCAATCTGTCACCTTTGGAAACCCAAGCTGAGTTCAAATCTTGATGGGCTTTCCCTGGAGGGTTTTGGATTCTGCTAGCTCACATTATACTTGGCGCTGGCTATTAGTATTAATTTCTCGCTTTCAAAGGCCCTAAAAGTGATTAAGCCCCACTAAGCAACTAATAGAAAACAAAATTCTGTAGGCCATGACATTTGGCCAGAAAACCTCACCTAAGAAAGATTATAGTGTACTGTAGGAAATCTCTTACTCTGACTTCAAGAGCCTTCTGTGAAGGACTTTCTTTAAACTGGCTGTACTCCAGATGATTCAAAGCCTGTACAAATTCCTTGCCCTTCCCTATTAAAAATCCACAGTTTGTATAGATTAGCAAAAGCCAAGAACAAGTCTTGTCCTTTCCTACAGTACTGGGCATTGAGCACAGAGGCTAGTGCACACCAGTCAAGCTCTCTACCACTGAGCTACAACTCAGCTGTATAGAGTTTTAAAATTTTGTTATTGTGTGTTTGGTGTGTGCCAACGAGTGCAGCTGTGCACTGCATCATTCCTGTGGAAGTTAAAGGACAGTTTTTCAGGAGTTGGTTCTCTCCTTCCAACGTGGGCTCAGGGCACTAACTTCAGATCAGCATGCTTAAGCAGCAAGCATTATTTTATTCACTGAGTCAAGTGCTGCTGGTCCTATTTTAATGAACAAACTCTGCATCACCAAAGGTTTAAAGATAGGGCATGCCTTGCATTCTCGAATTTTTGACTTCAGATTATCCGGTAGTTTGCTCTGAAGGGCTCAGTGACTGTCTAGATGAGTGGCTTCGTAGACTTCCTGGTTCTGTCATCCAGTGTGCCCATTCTCTTTCCCTGCTTCTTCCCCATCAGAACTGCTTGAGGAGAAGAGATGCTGGTCTGCTGAATCAGCTGCAGGAACTTGACAAGCAGATAAGTGACCTGAGACTGGATGTTGAAAAGACGTCTGAAGAGCAGCTGGAAACGGACAGCCGGCCCAGCTCAGGTGAGCCGGTAGGCGCCTCAGAGAAACGTCCCAGCAAGTGGCAATGGAGCTTGTTTCCAGTGTGAGAACTTTTGATGAGCAGCCTGCCATACAGTTGCTCGAGAGAGAAATAAATTCAGTCTACAACATTTTTAATAACGAGATTGAGCTGCCCAATGTCCCCTGAGTCCGAAACCCACAAAGTTCTATTCAGATTTCTGGAGGAGCAAACAGATCTGCTTTGGAACCTGAGAAAGTCAGATCTGGGATAGAAGATGAGCAACACTTCAGCTTCCTGAGATCACTGCAATTTCATCTACTTTTAAGCCATTTGGCTCCTAAGTTTCTTTTTCTCTTAAAGTTACTTACGTATTTCCTTCAGTTTTTTGGTAGCCCAGACTGACCACTCTTGTCTTCCAGCTTCAGCCTTCTCAGTGCTGGGACTATAGGCATGAGCCACCACACCCAGAGAACTTAGTTATTCCTTTTGAAACACTCTTGATGAAGGCGAGGTTCTGTCAGATTTACACACCTTTAAAAGTGGAAGATGAAGGGAACTTTGAACTATACCCAGAGTTATATAATTTTTGCCTTTTCTAAGGAATATTTGAAATAAAACCCTATAACCAGGACCCTAAAATCTACAATGTATGTGATATTCCCCAACGATCTACAGCAGAAACCAGCTTTTCTTTTCCTTGATGCTTTACCCTTTTGTCATTTTAGACATAAACATGTATTATTGCTTAATATGATCTTAATTTCAACCGTCTTTTTACTTGTAGGGTTTTATGAGCTGAGTGACGGGGCTTCAGGATCCCTTTCTAATTCCTCTAATTCCGTGTTCAGTGAGTGTTTGTCCAGTTGCCATTCCAGCACCTGCTTTTGCAGCCCCTTGGAGGCAGCTTTGACTATCTCTGATGGTTGCCCCAAATCTGCAGGTAAGGATTTTTAGCATTGACAGAAATTTTAATTGGGAGAAGTCAGGGGTCTTTAAAATTATGTGGCTTCAGCGGCTTCCTTGATAGAAGGACAGTTTGGTCAGTGTGCTGTATGCAGTCAGTGCCACAGTTCCACACAGAGCCTGTACTCTGGTCTACATGCACATCTAAACTAACCAACTCTTTGGGTGCCATTTGGCTTTATATTATGGAATTAGAAAGACACTTTGCCTTTAGAGGAACTGTCCCTTTATTAGAGATATATACTCTGTTTCTTTGCTGTTTAACCCCTCCGTCTGTCTGTCCCTCCCTCCCTCCCTCCCTCCCTCCCTCCCTCCCTCCCTCCCTCCCTCCCTCCTTCTGTCCTTCTCTCATTCTTTTCATGCTGGTGATAGAATCTAGGTTCTTGCATATATTAAACATATACTATACAGTCTACAGACCCATTTTACATTCCTTTTTGTGTTTCTGGGGTACCCTTGGCACACTGCCACTGGGCTACATTTCTGGTCCGTTATTTTCTTTCAAAAACTGTCCTGGAACTCTTTTATTCTTTAAACTCACATGAAGTTACATATGCCCATCAGTCTAACCAGGGGCTGTTGATACTGGGAACAGTGGCCCTTCCATGTTTCTCAGAATACCCCACATGGTGAAATTCCCCATAATCTGTATATTATAATTCGCCTCAGGCTTTAGAGATAATCATAGTATTGTTAGTGATGGAAGAATTTGTGATGCTCTGCATACATTTATCTTCTTTGAATCCTCCTGACACTTCTCAGGGTGTAGTTGTTACCCTTTGGGTGTAGTTATGTATTAAGAATGTGAGGGCTGGAGAGATGGCTCAGCAGTACAGAGCACTTACTGCTCTTGCAGGGGACCTGGGTTCAGGTTCCAGCACGACCATCTGTAACTCTTGTTCCAAGGGATGTGATCTTCTTCTGACCTTTGCAGGCTCCACTACACATGTGGTACATACACTCAGGCATATACACATAAAACTAAATATTAAAAAAGAAAATGAGGCCAAGTGAAGTCATTTAAATGATTTGAGGCTATATATAGTTGGACACGGCAGGATTCAAACTCAGGTCTAATTTATGCTGTCCCACCACTCTATGTGAATTCAGAAATGGTTACAGTCAACCATCTCATCTGATTAAAAAAATAAAATAAAATTGTGGCTTATCAGCCAGCTATTGCCAGAAGCTCCTGCTTGCTGAATGAGAGTTGTCCCTGAGCGGGAACTCCCCCTCCTTCCTGCGATATTTTGGTGTAGAATAGCAGAGAAAATCTGAGGGTTAGAGCCGCTGGAGGAGCAGGGATTGCCACTGCCCTCTATGATTTTCATCTGAGTACAAGGATGGATTTTTGAGTCCAGGCAAAACAAACATCACACTGAGCAGCCGAGGTTGCTAATTGGTCAAGCCTTTGCACTTGTACAATGTGTGTTATCAGCAGCAATCAACCACTCGGGATGAGTACAGAGCCCTGTTATCTAGTATCTGGGCCCCAAGTTCATTGCTAATTGCTCCCCATCACTCTCCAGATCTGGTTTCAGAGGGAAACTTTATAAACACATTAAAAGGCACTTTGGGCAGGTTTTCCTTGAAGACAGACTCCTGGCTCTTCCAGATGGCACATCACTACATAATGAGACAGTTGGGCTGGGCCTTGGGGACCGAGCTGTTCCACTCTAAGTCTAAAGAAGGCAAATGGAGACTCAGGCGAATGTGACTTTAAGACAAAAAAGTGGGTTTAAGGTTCCAGGGGAGAGATGTTGGGAAAAAATGTCAGCTAGAGAGGTCTCATTTTAGTTTTTCCTGTCCTTTCTTCAGAGGTCTTCTTCCTTCCTTCTTTCTTAACTCCAGGCTGCCCTGTCCCTGTCCCTCTTCCTGCTGGGATCATAGGTGCTCATCACCATGTTGGGCTTCCCTACTGTTAACAGGCTTTTTTTAGCAGTTAAGACATGGCATTTTCATCTTTAAAAAAATCTCCTTACAAATTATATCATCCTTGAGTCTAGTTTTTTTTTTTTTTTGTTTTCTTCCCAAGACTGCTAAAACTGAAGGTCATAAAACTTTCCCCTAAACAGTTAACACAGAATTTTATACATAGCAAGTTCTCATTATTTAAACAAATAGATATAACAGAGAAAAACTTCTAATTTTCTTAACTGAAGTTCATAGAAAGATTTTGTTATATTTTCCAAGCTAGAAACCAACATTTAACTAAGGGCTTTGTTTCACTGTATTTTGACATGTACATTTTTTAGATTGAAGGAATTTCTCCTTAAAAAAAAAGAATTTTATGTGTTATGAATATGCCTGCATGTATGTTTGTGCACCACATGTAATAGGTCCAGAGGCCAGAAGAGGGAGGGCATCAGATCCTCTACAGCTGCCAGAGGGCAGCTAGGAGTCATGTAGATGCTGAGAACTGAATCCGGATTCTCTCAAAGAGCAGCAAATGCTCTTAACTGCTGGACCTTGTCTCCAACCCCAAGGAATTTGTAAAACTGCCCAGTCTTTAAAAATTAAAAGTATTGTTCTTAGTGTCACCCCTGAAGGCACAGTGGGCGTTAAGTGTTCCTAGCGGTTACTGTGGTAAGACCCGGGCACTGGAGCTCAGGCTTCTGCTCAGTGCACAGGGCTCTTGCAGAGCCCCCACTTCAGGAGCTGACCACTGCTCCTAACTCCAGCCTCAGAGTCTGATGGTGTCCTGCCATCTCTGTGGGCACCTGCACACATACGAACTGACACACGTGCACACACACACAACACACACACACTTAAAAATAAAAATAGTCCCTTAAAAATATTTCAGGGTGCTGGAGAGATGGCTCAGTGGTTAAGAGCACTAACTGCTCTCCCCAAGGAGTCGGGTTCAATTCCCAGCATCCACATGACAGCTCATATCTATAGTACAGTTACTGGAAACAGAAGAGAGCAACCTCTGCTTTTCCCTCACCACACTGGAAGGGTACTGTTAGGATTTTGGTGTGCTTTACTTCAGAGTTTCTTTACATACCTTAAAAACTATACTGGTTTATGTCATCACTGTTGCTAAGATTCATGAAGTATTTCCTTTCATTATTCAGTAGTTTCAAGGCATCCGTGGCTTATATTTTTTGTTAAAGACATGATACATATTTTTGTCAAAGTTCTTGGATATTTTTTGCCTTCATTCAGTAACCCATGACCTTCATGTAAACTTGTAGAAGAGCTAGTGTGGAGTATTTCCCAATCCTTTGATACTCTCTCCACCCGTAAGTTTCTCTAGTGACATTCGGCCAGAGTCAGACTGCGCTAGCGGTTCATTTCTTCAGTGACATTCGGCCAGAGTCAGGCTGCGATAGCGGTTCATTTCTTCAGTGACATTTGGCCAGAGTCAGGCTGGCGCTAGCGGTTCATTTCTTCAGTGTACCTTTACATGTTTTTCAGATCTCATAGGATGGTTGGAATGTAAAGGCGGCCACTGTGAAGACCAGGCCTCCGGGGCAATTTGCAGTTCCCCCTCCACACCACAATTTAATTCCCTTGATGTCATTGCAGATGTGAATCCTAAATACCAGTGTGATCTGGTGTCTAAAAACGGGAATGATGTATATCGATATCCTAGTCCGCTTCATGCCGTGGCTGTGCAGAGCCCAATGTTTCTCCTTTGTCTGACGGGCAGCTCTCTGCGGGAAGAGGAGGGGCTTGGGAGCCATGCCAGTGACATTTGCCTCGGATCTGAACTGACCGCCACCAAAACTGATAACTCCTTGCCATCTCCGAGCAGTTTGTGGTCAACTTCCCATCCTTCTTCATCCAGTAAGAAAATGGATGGCTACATTCTGAGCCTGGTCCAGAAAAAAACACACCCCGTAAGGACCAATAAACCTAGAACGAGTGTGAACGCTGACCCAACCAAGGGGCTTTTGAGGAATGGAAGTGTGTGTGTCAGGGTCCCTGGTGTTGTTGTCCCACAAGGCAGTGGTGTGAACCTTAAGAATACGAAACAGATGTGTTTGCCCTCTGGGGGAATAGCCTCTTTGGAAACTGGGCCATTCTCCCCACCTAAGCAGAAGTCAAAAGACTCAAAGGCGGAGCCCTTGGAAAGCAAGAGGTTGGCTCTGCTGGAGGGCTGCTCGGCCAGCACGGCCATGGAACCCCCAAGCAAGCATCTGCCCAAAACGGCCAAGGCAGCCTCTCAAGAGCTCGTAAGGTGTCCGACGGGGCTGGGGGAGTCCCCGAAGGAAAGCGGCCAGGTCTCAGCTGTCTCTCCTAAAGCCAGTCCCGGCAGAGGCCCCGTCGCTCCGGTAGAGAACAAAGCTCCGCAGCCCCAGAAGAAGATGCCGCAGAAGGGCGGTCTCCAGGCTCTGCCTGCGGTGGACCGGCCGCCCTTGGACTTCAAAAGCGAGGGCTCGTCTCAGAGCCTCGAAGAGGGGCATCTGGTGAAAGCTCAGTTCATCCCAGGGCAGCAGGCGGGAGCCAGGCCTCACCGTGCACACAGGAACCCGGGCGTCGCGAGGAGCGCCACCCTGAAGGCCCGCGGCCCCGCGGCTCCGGAGCACGGCCTGCCCACCGTTCGGGAGAAAACGCGGGCAGCAGGCAAGAAGTGCCGCTTCCCTGACGACTTGGATACAAACAGGAAACTCAGGAAGGCCTCCTCGAAGGGCCGGCGCGGTGGGCCGCCCGATGCGGGCCTTCCCGGCAGAGTCCTAGGCGCTAGCGGCCATCGGGCGGGCGGCAGGGCGCACGCGCACGGACGGGAGCCGGTGGTGGCCAAACCGAAGCACAAGCGAACCGACTACCGCCGGTGGAAGTCGTCGGCCGAGGTCTCCTACGAGGAGGCCCTGCGGCGGGCGCGGCGGGCCCGCAGGGAGCACGCGGGCGCCTACCCGGTGGCCATGGCGCTGCCCTACCCCAGCCCCTACGCCTACGTGGCCAGCGACTCCGAGTACTCGGCCGAGTGCGAGTCTCTCTTCCACTCGACCGTGGTGGACACCAGCGAGGACGAGCAGAGCAACTACACCACCAACTGCTTCGGCGACAGCGAGTCCAGCGTGAGCGAGGGCGAGTTCGTGGGCGAGAGCACCACCACCAGCGACTCCGAGGAGAGCGGGGGTTTAATCTGGTCCCAGTTCGTCCAGACTCTCCCACTTCAAACGGTCACGGCCCCGGACCTCCACACCTGTCCCACGAAAACCTTTGTCAAGATCAAGGCATCGCACAACCTCAAGAAGAAGATCCTCCGCTTCCGGTCGGGCTCTTTGAAACTGATGACGACTGTTTGAGTGGTTGATGTAGCCAGTGTTCCTCCTCCTGACCCCCACGTCTCTGGAAAAAAAAAAAAGTGGTGTCTTAATATTTGTGTCATACTGAAATGGGATACGCCCAAGATAAATTATGTATGGACGCTAGTGCCTTTGATGGAAGGTGAAGGATGTATCGCTAGTTAGAAGTAAATATTAAGGTCTTAATGGTGGTGATAGTGAATGAATTTTGATTATCAACTTTTTTTATTTTTATTTTTTATTTTTGGTTTATATTGTCCGGGCGCCTGCAAAATACAGGTTTTTGATGTTCAGGTTTTATTTGGATGAGGCCTTTTGTTTCCAAGGTCCGTGGATGGAATTTTTTAAGACATGAAGTTGCTCCTTGATTCTTTAGGGCTGTGACCCTGAAAGGGCTTTCCAGTTGATGAGCATTGCATTGAATTGTGTAGAGTACGTAGAAAAAAAATGGTCATTGCTTTCGGTAAATTTTTTGATATAGTCAACTCTTCTCAGAGGTCTCCGCATCCCGTTTTCTTCTCAGAAGTATGCTTTTTATTGGATTTAGAACTTGTAGACCAGACTGTGAATCTAGAGGTGGCAATCAGGGTAGGGAGACCAACAGTACCTTAAGAAGATTCACAAAAAACCTTTGCCATATGTAGTGCCCCAGCTTTTGTTACAGTAACCCTCTCTTGGGCCATGTATCCAGCAGTTTTTGATGCCTTTCTCTCCGCTCCTGGCTTGTAGCCAATACAACCGTTTGTCCCTTAGAGGGCTTGCCTTGGTGATAAAATGTTGGTCCTTTGGTGCAAAGACATTCACCCTTAATGGGCATGACTCTAAGCCCATAATTGCTCGCCGAGCACAGTGCCACCTAAACTCTGGCCTAAATATTAGTGCATTCCAGTCCCCATTGGGCCACTGACTTATTTGGAAGGGCTTTAACTTTTTTAGAAAGCTTTTGGTAAACAGTATTGTGTAAAATAGCCTTTTTAAAGTACCAATATATGCATGTTTTGTGCATGAGTAGTAGTTGTTTGGATTCCTGTTTTGATATTCTTGTTGTTGAATTACTGTATGATATAAACAGTATGTGTTTTTATATATATCATTGTGTAAATTTAATATAACACACTATATGCTGTACTAAATGATTTGTTTTATTGCTGTTAACTTTGTTATTTGTTATAAAAACCAGATGTTTACACCTATAAATCTTGTGCTGGCTGTTGCTGTTATTGTTATTTATATTAGCCTTGTTCCAGCAGTACAGCATTATTTGCCATAATTGAGATAGGTTTTTACTGTGCTTAGGATAGTGAATAGGCGGATTTTGAAAAGCAAACCACTTTAAAATTTTTTACTAGGTTTATTTTATTTTATGTGAATATTTTGCCTACGTGTATGGATGTGGACCGTGTGTGGCTGGTGCCTGTGGGGGTCAGGAGAGGGCATTAGATCCCATGGACTGGAGTTACAGATGGTTGTAAACTATTCTGTAGGTGCTAGGAATTGAACCTGGGTCCTTTGCAAGAGCAACAAGTGCTTGTAAGCAGTGAGCATCTCTCCAGCCACCCTCCCACCAATAACTCCTGTAGATAAAGTTTAGGTAGTTTAAAAGCTAGGGTAGATCTTGTTATCTGTCTTTTCTCCTCCCCCATTTTTGTCTCTGTTTTTTCCCCTAGACAGGGTCTCACGGTAGCCCCGTTGGGCCTGAGTTCTTGCAGTCTTGCTTCCTAAGTCACTTGAGTGAATGCTGGAATTACAGATGTGCACAGATGACTTAGCGAAAGTTTCGGGAAGAATCCACCCGCAAGTTTTTAAACATGGAAAGTTGAAAGGACAATACAGTAAACAAATGTGAAGTCAGCACCCAGCTTCAAAAGTTAGAGCATTTTTGCCATGTTTGCTTTAACTCTGTGTGTGAAGCCAGATTGCCGCTTTTGTAGGCCAAAGCCATATGGCAATCCTGCCATCTCCGTCCCACAACACTGCTGCTTTATTTATTAGACAGGGCTTCACTAGGTAGCGCTGGCTGGTCTGAAACTCCCTATACAGAATAGACTCACTTTTAACTCACAGAAATTCACCTGCCTCTGCCTCCAGAGTTCTGGGATCAAAGGCATACACCACCATTTCCAGGCTGCTTTTTTTTTTTTTTTTTTTTTTTTTAAGATTTATTTATTAAGCATTAAGCATACAATGTACTGCTGGCAAGGAAGGAACCAGGTCTCATTGTGAGCCACCATGTGGTTGCTGGGAATTGAACTCGGGACCTCTGGAAGAGCAGCCAGTGCTCTTACCCTCTGAGCCATCTCTCCAGCCCCCCTGCTATGTTGTTGTAAAGTGTGTGTTAGGAGGTTAGGAGTGGTCTTTTGTCTCTAAAAACTCAAGGATGCATTTCCTAAGAGCAAGAAGATATTCTGATATAATGATATGACCATACTTGAAATAACAGGAACTCACCAAATATCTATATTGATGTGCTGTTTTTAAACTTATAATTTTTTTTTTTTTTGTATTTTGAGAGATGTGTTAATCTCTAGGCTGGCTTCAACCAATATAACCCAGAATGGCTTTGAACTCAATCCTGTTTCTGCCTCATCACTTCTGGGATTACAGATGTGTACCTTGACACCTGGCCTGTCTGAAGAACTGAATAGGAGATTTCTATCCTCTGTTTGCAACCAGGAGTCAACTGATGTTGCATCTTGCAATTGGTTATAGGTTTCTAGTCTTCTTAATTTAGAATAATATACCTGTATTTTAAAAAATGGCATTAGCTTTTTAAAGTTGGCATAATTGCCTTAAAGAAAAAGTCCACTCTCTAGATTTGGTCGTTTTCTTCTACTATATTGTGACACCTAACCCCTGTGGTTCCTATAAGCAAACCGAGGCTTGCGTTGAGGTTAAGTACTATTGGCAGGAGTTCACCAGGGGTGCTGTGTACTTGTATCGGCTCACATCAAAGAGACATCAGTTCTCATCTTTATTACTGAACAGAACAGTGAACCTTAGGTTAAATTGGTGCCCATGGTCATCTCTGTTATAAAATTATGTTCAGTGCAAATCATTAGCAGTTGTGGGAGATTCCTTAGGGCTATGTGGATTCATTGTCCCTCAAATGCCACTTTGGAGCTTTAGTGTTCCTTTGCTTTGACACAAGATGAAATGGTGGTTTTCTAAGAATTGCTTCTCCTCTGTTCTTTACTGACATTTAAGACAAGAGCTTTTCTCACACTTCTGCCTTTCTCTTTCAACATCACAATGATTAATTTTGTGTGAGGGGGATGGGTGGGTGCACATATGCCAGGGTTCATGTTTGAAGGTCGGAGGACAATTTGGAGAAGCTGATTCTCTCCCACCACCAAGAGGATCACAGGGATCACACTTTAGGCCATTAGGTTTAGCTGCAAGCCCATTTGTCCACAAAGCCAATTAATGGTCCCCAAATTCATTTTGCAACTGCTAGATACTAATTTTAATGCAAAACAACAAAAATCCCTGAACTATTGATTTAAAAATAATGTCTAAAAAGTGTTTTTTTTCCTTCATTAAATCTCCCTCCCTCTAAGCAAATTCTTCACTTTTAATACAGTAAATTTTTCCTCTGGATTATGTAAACTTCACATCTTAACAAGAGTCTTTTCTGTTGGGAGCAGTGAGACCCCAGATTCTGAATTTCTTGTAATCCCCTGATCTGAGTGCCTACAGCTGCTCTGAGCACGAGACCTTCAGGAGTTCCTGATGGCAGGAGAGTGGTTTCTGGTGGGTTTGGCTGGGGCGTGGCTATCTCTATATAATCTGCCCCTGAACACAATAAAGGGGGCATTCTTGGGGAATTCAAGGATGACTCGTGTCGTTGTCTCTCTGTCTGTGTGTATTTGTGTATTTTAATCTCCTGCCCCTTGCCCGAATCTCGTGAACTGGGTGCCAGCGCACTGAATGCAGACACGGGGGCACGGTGCGCAGCAATTGGAGGTTCTCACCTCCCACCGAGATACCGGCACTTTTCTCCACAAGACATTTTAAAAACAAGTAACAATCTTTTAGGTTAGCATATAAAGTAGTAGGTTTTATCATGGCATCTTCATAGATTAGTAAGCAAGGCATCTTTTTTTTTTAAAAAAAGACATTTTAGATAATTCTTCAAAATGTCTTGGAGTTGTTAGTTTTTTCCTATTTATATGTTCTCATATGCAGCTTGTCAATCTGCTTTGACTAGCATTTCTTTGATTACCTGACTAACCCTGAGCCAAGCACCAGGCATGGGACGAGCTATTGTTTCTAATGCTGGGATGGAATCTCTTGGCACTACTAAGAGACATTGTAAAGTATCTGTGACCTGCAGTCAATTCTTCAGACATGTCCAAGGTCTTCACAGTGAACCTTATTCTCAGAGGGGACACTTCCTTAAGATCAACTTAGTAACTGCATTTGAGATGATGGCTCCAAGATCATCAAAGAACTCTGCATTTGTCCTCCTGGCCCAAGGCTCAGCTTCCATGTAGCCAGCAGCTGTTCTATGCTTACAAAATGAGCTTTTGTCCATTATTTTCAGTGGCAAAATCTCTGCTATAAACAGAATCTCTGTTATAAACAGAAGATTTCTTTAGAATACTTCCTTATTTTTAAAAGTTACAAATGCTCATTGCAAAGCTAAAAGTAGCCAAACAATAATAAAAACCATCTTCAATTTTCCCTCAATCCTACACTTGGATAAGTTGGGATGTTTATCTCCATAAAAACAGTTACATACAACATACACATACAAATGCATAGCCTTGGTTCTTTTTCATAAAAAAATGAAGTTTCCAGCTAGATGTTATTTTATCACTTGCATCTGTGATTTTGTGGCTTGCTATGACAGATGTCCCTCTCCCTTCTTTCTAATGGTGTTGGTTGAATAAGATGTCCCCCATAGACTCAGGCATTTGAATACTTGGTCCCCAGTTGGCTGGAGTGGGTTTAGAAGGTATGGAGGAATATGCCACTGGCTTTGAAGTTTCAAAGGCCAGGCGCCATTCCCAGTTTACTCTCTCCACGTTTTGCCTATGCTCTGAGATGTGAACTTTCAGCTCTTCCAGCCCCCATGCCTGCCTGGATGCTGCCACGTTTCTCCGCTGTGATGGTGACAGACCTAGCCCTCTGGAACCCTAGGCCCCAAACCCTTCCTTCTTTAAGTGGCCTTGGTGACAATGTTTTGTCACAGCTGTAGGAAAGTAACCAAGACAAATGCATTTCTAATTTTTTTTTCTTTTTCAAGACAGGGTTTCTTTGTGTAGCCCTGGCTGTCCTGGAACTCACTCTGTAGACCAGGCTGGCCTTGAACTTGAAGAACTGCCTGCCTCTGCCTCCTGATTGCTGGCATTAAAGGCCTGTGCCACTGCTGCCTGGCTCCAAATGTTTTTTTTTTTCCCCAGTGAATAAAAAGGCATCAGATTTTATGATTTCTTGGGATTGCCCAGCTTAGAAAAAATTTAGTACTCAGCCACAAAGTGCTATTCAAGTGTTTTTCATTTGCACGTAATGCTTTCCTGGTTTTCTGCTGGAGTGTCTTATTTTTGCACTGGGAGATCACTTTCAGTGACCAAAGGCTTGCTATGAGGCTTGGGTAAGGCTTTTGCAGCACCAAGATTTTTTTTTCCCAGGTCAAGTGTCTTGGGAATATTTTCAGGCTGGAGCATCCTAAATTAGTTTATCTACTTTGGCATTCTCTGGCAACAGGAATAAATTCAAATCCTGTGTCTATAGGTGGCGAGGCCGGGGTTGTGTGGTCTCAGAATAGATCTTTTCCCAAGGTAACCTTTCTATTTTCCTCTGGGATCAGCCAAGTGTGATTTATTCTATCTATTTTCATTTTGGTCCTTTCATTAAGAGCACAGCCCTTTAGTGATCTCAGGAATATGGGGACACATCAGTTCTAGATTCTGAATGACCGTCAAAACCAAAACACTTGGCTAGGGAAATGGCATAGTTGCCATGGGAATCCGGGTTTGATCCTTACAACACACATAAAAAAGCTGGGTACTGTGGTGTGCATTTGTAACCCCAGAGCGGGGGTGTGGAGGCAGCTGGATCCCTAGGGCCCACTAGCTAGCTTGCCTAACCTACTTGGTGAGTTCTAGGCCAATGAGAGACCATATCACAAAAAAAGAAATCTTCTAGTTCCCATATGCAAGCGCGCACACGCACACACACACACACACACACACACACACACACACGGACGCACACACACAAATACATAACATTTTCCGGTGCTTATGTAACTAATAAATCCGTGCTTATGTGACTAATAAACCCCCCCCCCCCCGCTTTTCTCAGGTGTACACCAAACTATATCTTTAAGATGTTTGTTAATGGCTTATCATCTTTTCTGAATGCTTTGTACACATAATTGTTTTTGTTTTGTCTACTGGAAATAGAAATCATGGGGTCCCCATTGCTTTTATCAATGAGTTGGGTCTTTGGATTTTTTTTTTAAGACAGGCTCTCATTATTTAATCCAGTCAGACCTTGAATTGTGCTCCTCCTGCCTCAGCCTCAGAAGTATTGAGGACTGTAAACCGGTACCACCTGGCTCAGCACGCACAAGTCCTGCTGTGGTCGGGTGTATCCTGGACTTGTCACAGGTGTAAGCTGAAGATTTTCGAAACTGCAAAACCATCTTCCAAGCTGGTCGCGCACCTTCCAGCCCTGCCAGCTGCGCATGAGCCTTTGAGTTGCTTTGAATCCTTATCAGAACTGGGCATGCTCAGTCGTTTTATCAGAGTTTGAAACAAAGGCGGCAGAGCAGGCTCACTGAGACTCTCAGGAGCTGTTGTGAGGCTGGAGATGGAGACCATAATAATAATAATAATAATAATAATAATAATAATAATAATAATAATAATAATAAAAAGCATTGCCTTTTTGAGTTAGGACCCAAGGAAAAAAGGCAGCTCTGTTCATGGGAGCTGTTGTAAGCAGCTGTGAAGAAGGTAGGGTGGGGTGAGAGGTAGGGTGAAGGGTGGGTGAGGGGTGGGGTGAGGGGTAGGGATATCTTCAGAGAAACAGTGAGAAACCCCAGAGTGTTAAAGCAAGCATGCTTAGCTTTTTGGACAGCATCCAAAGAAGAGATAGGAAGGGAAGAAAGTTAGGATTTTTGAGTCTGTAAAGTAAGCAGGCCAAACGCAGCTGCACTGTAGACACGCTAAGGAACTGCATTGTGGGAGGAACGTAAGGGAGAGATGTGTATGTCATCTCATTAAGGGAATAATCTTCCTCCATTTTCCATGTCTTCAGCTTTCTTGAGAAGTGCTCTCCTGTCTGGGTGACTGACAGATTGTAGACAGAGACTGTGCGTTGGTTTCCCGGACACCCAGACCTGAGTAATCACACAGAAACTATATTAATTACAACACTGTTTGGCCGGTAGCTTAGGCCTATTCCTAGCTAACTTTTACATCTTAAACTAACCCATTTCTATTAATCTGTGTATCACCACAAGGCTGTGGTCTACCGGTAAGGTTCTGATGTCTTTCTCCTTCGGCAGCTACATGACATCTCCTTGGCTTCATCTACTTTCTCTCTATCTGTTTGGGTTTCCTACCTGTTTTTATTCTGCCCTGCCATAGACCAAAGCAGTTTATTTATTAACCAATGGCAATAAAACATATTCACAGCATACAGAGGGGAATCCCACAATGGCATGCTATCCATGTTCCAGCATTCAGAGCAAAGCAGAACGTCATGTCTCCGCTGAGGGTCAGAACTGGAATCCAGGTTCCATTTTTCTATCCAGGAGGAAGTGTGTTTCCCTTACTGGGTCTCAACACCGCTTCCACCTTTCCATGTTGTATTTTATACTATACATTTAGTATTTTATACTCTATATTTAGTATTTTATACTCTGATGTTTTCCTTTCTAGGAAACAGCAGGTGGGGTCCAAAGTCAGCAGTGAGGAGGGGCCCATTCCCAATTGTCTTTAAGACACTAATCCCTAACTAGCTATTTAATATTCTAGAAGCTTTATTCAATTTTCCCAACCCTCTTTCTCTTATTTATTTGAACATGTTATTCCCATATATCCCAGCCTAGTCTCAGGTTTACTATGTAGCCCAGGCTGGCCTCAAAGTTGTGGCAATTCTGTCTTGAGTGTCAGGAGTATAGTCATGCACCACCATGCTTGCCTTAATAGTGAGTCTTTCGATTCATAAATATGTTCTATCTTTGAACTTTACTGTCCTTAATTTTCCTTAGCAGTGGTTTGTAGTTTTTAGTATGGAGGCTTGGCTGTATTTTTTTTTCTTTAGTTTTGAAATAAGGTCTTACTATCCTGGACTAGCCATTTAGTACGAGTAAATGTTATCAATCAAGCAATCTTCCCTTCATCTTTTTCTTCTATGGGGTCAGACACCGGGCCTGTCCATTGGCTTCACTTGGTAGAGCGCTTGCCACACACCTGGTGCTTCCGTTTCAGTTCTTGGCATTGCGAAGTGTATCTTTTGTTTCATTGAAAGTTTTATTTGGTCTTAAATATTGACCAAAATATTGTTTGGTCTTAAATCTGACACTTTAAGAATTGCTGTGATGGCCATGTCTCTGATTATAACATACCTACGGTGTATTATTATGCTTTCCAAAGGTATTTTTTACTTCTTGGTCCACAGTGGCTCTTGGAACTGTCACAACTTGTCAGTTAAATGTAAGGACTAAGGGAACGTAGTCCAAAGTTGACTTAGAGGATTATTTTGATTTGAGTAGTGTTGCCCAGGTAAATAACAGCTTTTTTGGAATCATTACAGATGAAGCATTAAGTGGATGACTTATAGTAAGCTGTGACAGTCCAGTAGTCCAGGGCTGCCAAGCTTACCTACTGGCATTTTAAAGGGAACATTGCAAAGAGCTGAGCATGCGTCTTACCAGCAGCTGTGGTTTCTTAAGGAGTCAAGCAATGACGAACACCATAAAAACAGCCAGTGTGGTCTCGGCTTCAGTATTTCATCCTAAAATTTATTTATTTGTCGAAACTTTATACAGAATGTTTTAAGGTCTTTATTTTGAGCAGAAATGCTGCAAGATCAACCTTTTTTTTTCGTGAACATAGGGAGAGGTTACCTCACATCTCTTATTTCTAGGGCAGTGGTTCTCAACCTTCCCAATGCTGCGACCCTTAAATATGTTGTTGGTGGTCACCTCGTGTTGTGGTGACCCTCAACTATAAAATTATTTTGTTGATACTTCATAGCTGTAATTTTGCTACTGTTACAAATCATAATATAAATGTCAGTGTTTTCCGATGGTCCTAGGTGACTCCTGAAAGGGGTTGTGACCCACAGGTTGAGATCCACTGTTCTAGTGGGTTCTTCCATTTGCTTCTGAACATGGCACTTTGTAAGGTCCAGGAAATGCAGGGGTAGGACATCTTCAGGCGAGGGGGAGGCTTTAATATTTATTATTATTATTACAAACACACATATAAGCATTACAGAAAATAAAAACCCACAGGCAATAAAACAACACGGTAGGAACTCATATCACTGAGAGGTGATTTCTGCCAGTGCTTTGTCGTCTCTTCCCCCTGCATGATCACCTTCTCGATGCACACTTTTCTTCTGTGATTGTGTTGCACAGGCCCCTTTGCTGCAGAGTCTTTAAGTCAGAGTCTAGAACCTCTGCCTTTGTACTGCACATCTTCATTTTATCTGCTACTCCCGGATCATACTTCCCAGCTAACTCAAGGAGCTTTGAAGAAACAAGCCTCCTTAAACTTAAATAAAACATTAAACATCAACATTTGATAATGAAGTGATTTTCCTAACCATTAAAAGTTTATTATAGAAAAACTCCCTGCAGGAAGAGTAGACAAACTGCAAAACATTGGCTTTTTACAAACCACCTGTGGACTAATAACCTAGGGCTTGGTTTATGCTTTGTACCTGAGACAGTCCTGAGGATGCTATTCAGTGACTCCATGAGAGACCTTTGTCATTTGATTCTTAAATATGGTGCCTACGACTCGCTGTTGATAATCATGAGGTTGTCTGTCATGTGAATCAATTTCTTGTTTGTTTTTGTGAGACAGCCTGTAGCTCAGGCTGGTCTGGAATGTATTGTTGACCAGGCTGACCTTGAACTCTCAGAGATCCATCTGCTTCTGCCTCCCCAGTGCTGGATTCAAGGTGAGTGCCACCATGTCTGGTAGGGAATTAGTCTTTGATCTTGCTATAAACATTCTGCCATTACATTACATTCTGCTGTGCCGTAGTCAGTGACTGGATGGCTTACATTTCTCATAGGTATAAGAATTCTAGAATTCGAGGACGATAGTAGTTCTTCTATCTCTGGCTTTTCTTTCTTTTTCTTTTCTCTTCTTTATGTGCCTTCTCAGAAATGCAAAGGACCTTTGGAAACAGCCAGGATAACTGTTGACTATGAATGTGTAACCCTACAAGTGAGCTCTGGCCTAAATGATAGCTCACATCAGGCAAGAGTTAAAATTATTTTTACAGAGCCAGAACTGATCCATGGGAGTAGCATTCTTCCTCTGGAATCCCATCGGTAGATATTTAGGGGAAAGGATTTAGGAGGCTAAAAATAGAGCTTGCTGCCAGAGACACAAATTTCATCCTTGAGACACAAATCTCTACAGTAACAGCACTGTGGCACATGGATAAAAGCGCATAGCTCTTGTTTTACCCCTGTGCCCATGTTTCAAAATACAACAGTAACCAAAAACCTAGACATTAAACAAAATTTAACCAATAGAAAAAAATGTCCTACCTTTCTAAGCAAACAACTAGTAGCATTTTGGTGGGATTCTTTTAAGTCTTTTTCCTTAAACACTGATGCCATAGTTTTGTTATCATGTATATGTAAATGTATACATGTGTTCTTACACACATATATTGATATATGTATAAAGCGTGCCACAAATATAGATGCTTAGCATGGCACAGATTTTCTCAGTCTTTTTAATTGGCATTTTGTAGAAGTTGTATAATATTTCATTGTGATATTCAATAATTTATTTATACCAATGGAAATTAGTTTTGTTTTTATTCATAAGTCAGCGTTGCCTGTTTCTGAGGTCCTCTGTTGGGGCCTCTAGAAGCTTGATTTGAACTTTGTACCTGAGACTGTCCTAAGGATGCTATTCAGTGACTCCATGAGAGGCCTTTGTCAGTTGTTAATTTAAGGCTTGATATTGATAATCATGAGGTTAACTGTCATATGAATTCATTTCTTTTTTTATCTTTTTCTTTTGAGACAGGGTCTTACTGTATAGTCCTGAGTCTTTACATTTTCCCAATGGCACACTTTTGAAATGCTTGTCAGTCAGATTTCTTTTCTTCCCCACCCATTCTCAAGCATTGCTTTGGGATTCCCTTTCTGATCATTCCCAGGGGTATGATCTCAGAGGTCAGGCTTCATTTTGGCTGTCTTGTTCTGCCCTACCCCAATGTTCTCCACATCCTGAACTCCTCCCTTCTGTACATCTGCTTTGCCAAGAACTTGGACTTCAGTTCAGTTCTTTACTCTGACTCTCCCCAACCCTATCTGCATCCTCCCTGGTAGTACTAGATGTATAGATCTGCATCCTCCCTGGTGGAGCTGGATTTATAGATCTCAGCTTGTGGCTGAGTTCTGGAATTTAGTTTACCACCAGGGTAGCAAAGGAAGGTCACTAAATTTCTACTTTCTATTATAAACAACACTGGGACAAAGTTCTCTCTCTCTCTCTCTTTCTCTCTCTCTCTCTATCCCTCTATTTCTTGCTCTCTTGCTCTTGCTCTCTCCCTACCTACCTCTATTTAGAATTATTTTCTTAGGCTAGATTCAAGAATTGGAATTATTGAGTTAAAGAGTATGATTATTTTCCAAGCTAATATTTATTAACCATTTCTGAGACATTTCCTCATTTAATTCTCAACAGGCCGTGTACATACTTGCATAATAAATAAGGGAATGGAGGCATGGGGATGTGCACAGCAATACAATACATTGCAACTGCCAGCACCGGCCAATGTAATTTAAGAGGTACCAATAGCTTTGCTAGCATGCTTACCAGCGATTATGGTGGGGGTGTGGAGGGGGCAATATACTAACAGGAAAGGCTGATTAAAATAATTTTCTTTTAAAACATTTTTAAAGCATTAACTGTACAATGTTTCTCACACTTACCAGCACAGTTCCAGGTCTCAAGCCAAGCAGGAGGCTCATTGTTGGATGCTTATTAAACACCTCTGCACTGCAGTGTGCTGGAAAGGTGTGGATTCTGAAGGAAGATGTAGGCTTTGTGAGGGGAGGAGGAAGTGCCCTTGTGCGGTTCACTCCTGTGTTTACAGAGCAGGGACAGACACTGCCAGGCAGAAGGTCTGTGCTCAGGAAACACCCAGAGAGTGAACGACAGCGACAGCCTGAGCGCTGTTTTCTCAAGTGAGAATCAGTCTTAGCTGGGAATGACAGAAACCTCCCAAACAGCAACCGCTTAAACAGAACGGAAGCTTCTTTCTTACCTTAAAAGAAATCTAGAGAAGGCATTCTGGGCTGTGGAAGGAAGGATTCCTAGCATGACTAATGCCTCGTCCGTTCTTGTCTCGTTACTTCCTTTTCCTTGGCAGAGGACTTCCATCTCAAGACCCATCTCAGTGCCTGAGCGCCAAGCTATCCCGTCAATAGTTCCATGAAAATGTAAAAGCAACAGGCGTGCCACCTCGCTTTTCTTCTTAAAAAAAATACACCTATTTATTGATTTATTTAGGCATAGACACACACACACACACACACACATGTGTGGCCGTCAGAGGACAACTGGGGGAGTCAGTTCTCTCCTTCTTGTATGTGCATCCCAGGAACGGAACTTAGGTCCCCAGGCTTGGTGACAAGCTCCCTTACCCACTGAGCCACATCACCAGCCCCATGTTCCTTCTCCTTTGCTGATGTCACACTGCCCAGACCTTAGTCATGTTGGTGCCTCTCTCAGAACAAAGGGTAGGAGAAGTGGATTTTACTGCGTCGTCACCATGCGTCCCCGGGGAATGGCGGGACTAATGGGGCATTAGCCTCTCTCTTGATAGTTTTCTTAGGAGGTAGAACTACACAAACATTAAAATTAAAATAAAGATAAAAGCTAGATGCAGACTTGTTTTGTTTTATTTTGTTTTTCGTTTTCCGAGACAGGGTTTCTCTGTGTAACGGTCCTGGCTGTTCTAGAATTAGCTCTTGTAATCCAGGCTGGTCTTGAACTCATAGAGATCCATCTGCTTCTGCCTCCCGAGTGCTGGGATTAAAGGTGTGTGCCACTACCACCCAGCAACTCTTTTTTCTTTTCTTTTCTTCTTCCTCTCTCTCTCTCTCTCTCTCTCTCTCCCTCTCCCTCTCCCTCTCCCTCCCTCCCTCCCTCCCTCCCTCCCTCCCTCCCTCCCCTTTCTTTCTTTCTTTCTTTCTTTCTTTCTTTCTTTCTTTCTTTCTTTCTTTCTTTCTTTCTTTCTTTCTTTCTCTCTTACCAAAGTGATGATAAACCACTTAGTATTATATTTCCATTTTCTGGATAATGAACTAGGCGGAATGTTCCAGACCACAAATGTGAATAGACTATAGAACGGCAAGTTGAAATAGAATAAGACGCAAGATCTAAGCAACAAAACCAGCCAACCAAGTAACACCCTTTGCTTGTTTGTTTGTTTGTTTGTTTGGTGTGGGTGTGCCACGGAGCTCCTCTGGAGGTCAGAGGACAAACCGGAGGAGTTGATTTTCTTTTTCTAGTGTGGTCCTGTGGATTAAACTCAGGTGGGAGCATGTACATTTATCTACCGAGTCATCTGGATGTCCCTAATGCTGGATAGTGTTGAAGACAGACAGGTCGAGACTCTCATCAAGTGTTGGTTAACTGGGAGACCACAGTGTATCATATGTGAATGGGTAGAGAGAGCTGATGGAGGCTGGTGAGAAAAATGCAAGACTTGCCCAGAAACAGCAGATGGCTTATATTAGGCAGAGGTAAACCATTTAAGCGTATACCATGATATTATAAATAAAATTCTATAAGCTTTTGATCATAGAGAAAGGTCATGGTAATACTTTCAAAATTGATCTGCTTTCTCTAAAGGGTACCTTTTCTTCTTTTGAACAAATCTCTGAAGCCACACTGCTCAGACGCCCCAGTTCAACCCCTCTGCGGTTCTCTGTGTTTAATTAGTGGTTCTCTGGGGCCTCGATTTCTTTCATAAGACCCTTCTGTTCTTTTGTAGGGCACAGAGCACTCAAGGAACTCCTGTGGCCGCTGGAGGTTTCCCCAGAGCTGAGGAACTGTAGAGTCCTGTTCACCAAGGAGAAAGGAGGGAAGAATTGGCCCACATATTTAGAAAATGACTTTTTTCCTCTTTTATCTTGCTTCTTTGAAAATCATGCATACAGCATATATTCAAAGGACTGGAAAATAAAGGTGAACAAAACTTCTTATGTTAGTCTTTTCAAGCTGCTCTCGCCTTTTGGGAAATATAGGGAAATGATGTTTGCTTAAGAAAGGAAGGAAGAAAGAAAAAAAGAAAGAGAGAAATCACTATGTAATTAGCATTTTTATGGTCTGCATTTTAAATGTAATCTTGTGAACTTTGTTTGGATCAAGAAATATAACTGATAGTCATTTCAAAAGGGTGCTGTTGGGAGACTGGAAAGGCTCAGTTTTCTTGGTGGTAAGAAATCTAATGTGGCAGATTCTTGCTACCTCACTGAGCTCAAAGCGAGCAGAAGGCTTGAAAGGGGGTCATGGGGAAGAGTTAGCTGTGCAGCCCCCACCCCCCGGGGTGTTGGGGGCCGAATCTAATACCTGGACAACTGGCTGCCCCCCTTCCACCCTGCAGGCTGTCTGGAGACTTAGCTGTCAGCGATGTTAGAGGAGATTGCTGTCACGGAGAGCCCGAGGCTCCCGGGGAAGCCCAGGTGAGGGCCTCTTTGGAGGCAGATGGCTCTGGAGACGTCCCTTCAGGCCAGCTGGTGCTCTGGAAACAGCCCCATCAGCTGGACGCTTGCCTTTCCTCCGCAGGAGCTCAGCTCTGTCAAATTGGGTGTGGTTTTAAACTTCCTGAGCTGCTACCTCATTCTGGTCGCCTCACCCTTTCACTGTCTGGCATTGCTCACATTCTGCTACCAATATCCGATGCGTATGGAAAGCAAGTACTTCATGAGCTGGGTATGTGCGGTGCTTAAGCCCCCCCCCCCCCCCCCCACACACACACACTCAGGAGCCTTCAGAAATGAAGAGATTAGGTAACACAGAGGGCAGGGTAATCAAGGGCATTTTTTCACAGTGACATAATGACTTTTCTCCGTTGTTTCCCATTGTTTGAAGGGGATCATTATCTCGCTGTGAAACCACATCTGGCTTCTAGGCTGAAATGAGTTTCTAAAATCCTGGCCCTCCACCTCTGAACGGTAAGAGCCCACCCGCCTTCTTCTTAATGGGCTTTCTGCCATTAGGGCCCAGGGTGGATGCTGGGCGCTTGCAGGTTGTCCTGATGGTATGCATTAAGGGCGCACACCTTACAAGGTGAGAAATACATCAATATAGATTCTGCTCCACAAGAGCAGACTTGTTTTTTTCTTGAGGATAAATGGTCCCGGGGATCACTAGCTTTTAAGTGTTCTAAATTTTTATGACATTATGAAAGAAACAGAGCAACAGGGAACCACTTCATATTACGTTTCCGTTTTTTTTTTTTTTTCTGGATACTGGATTAGGTGGGGTGTCCCAGCAAATGTGAGCAGACTGCAGAGAGGCGGGTTGAAATACTGTAAGGTATAAGATACAGGCAACAGAACTAGCCCAGAATGTCAAGTCATTTTCCCCCGATATGACCAAACAGGAACATAAAAGGTAAGTGTTCTGGAAAAGTGTTGGTGGATGATTTAATTAAATAAAAATGAAGTCAGGTTCTTGGGGGATGCCGAAATGGGAATTCGGCTAAAATAAGGATAGCCGGCATAGTGGAGATGTTTGCTAGACACTGTGAGAATTCTACCCCGAGAAGAGGTAAGCACACTCTGCACTCCTTATGAGGCTCCGGTGACAAGCCAAGGTGCAATTCCACCAAAGCCCAGCTTGGGAAACTGATGAGCTGAGTCGGCTCACTTACAGAGCTTGGGTGACCCCCGAACGGGCACACCACAGGAAAGTCACACCCTATCATGGACTATACCTCTTCATACCTGCATAGATGGGGTCCCCCTTCTGCGAACTGTCCAGTTACATATTCTAGCAGCTCTCAAACGATGAGCACTAGAGCACAGTAAGGGCAGAATGATGTACAAATGGTCAGGAGCTGTGGAGGGAGTCAGCCAGAATCTCACGTGAAGGTCCAGCGACCCTCCTCACTCCCTCCTAAAATGGAGTTTCAATAGGACATAGTTGGATCATAGATGCCCCCATCCCCGCTTGCATCCCCTAACAAATCAAGTCTGTAGGGCTTCTTCTTAAACTCTTGGGATTGTTCTCAGGCTTCTGACTTAAGGACCCCTCCGTTCTGTTCATCAGCTCATGCTCGGTGGTGAAGTGCCGGATTTGTGGGTCTGGAGGAGTGTATGGCTAGTTACGTAGAAGACGACTGAATAAGGTGCTGTCTGTGCCTTCCAGGCATTCGGTGGCCACTTGACACCACTCAGCAGATGTGAGACTAAGAGGCCTCCTTGTTTGGTTTTCAATCATGCGATTGTTCAGATACAAAGTAATTAGTGTACATCCCCTGATGGTAAAAGAAACAAAGAAAACGCATCTTTCCTAATTGCATGAAGCACAACATTTACCTCGTTTGCTGCATGGGATTTGAGTGCTGAGAGCAGTTCAGCTCACAGAGTGAGGTTGGAGAGGAGGAGACCTCGCGATAGAGTCCCTAAAGCCAGCTCTATGTGTCTATATGAGACTGGGTTTCACGTAGCTCAGGCTCACCTCAAACTTGCAAAGAATCTGAAACTGGCCTTGAATTCCTGATGTTTCTGCCTCCACCAAGTGCTGGGATTATGTTAATGCCACAGCTTTCTTTAAGCTATTTCTAAATGTAGTCTGTCTCTTTTTCTTTTTCTTTTCCCCTGAGACACGGTTTCTCTGTGTAGTCCTGGCTGTCCTGGAACTCTTTCTGTAGACCAGGCTGGCCTCGATCTCAAAGAGATCCACCTGCCTTTGCCTCCTGAGTGCTGGGATTAAAGGTGTGCACCACCACTGCCTTGGCAATGTGATCTGCCTTAAATGTGTTAAACAAAAAAAGCTTTTGGTGCAAGAAAAAAGTCACTCAACCCTCCCCCCCCAACACACACACCTAGCTTTCAATCAGAAAAACATGACTTCAAATGTTTACTTGGAAAATATACTATACCTCCCACCAGAAATGAAAACAAAGAGCAAAAGTATCGTGATGGGTGTTTGGTGCCCAGAGAGCCACGAGAGGAAAACTCACCGGGCTTTCTTGCGAGCCCTCCTAGGTGTGTGGATCTCACTTGGCACTCCCTTTCCATGTTGGTGGTGTCCCTGAGCAGCTGGAAGTATTTTTAATGGCAAATGGGACTCTTTTATGATAAAACGAAGCTGTCACAAAAATAAGTCCTCTGAATAAAAATAAACAGTGCCTGCATTGAATAATTGCATGCAAAATTTGTGCTCAGCATATATTCTGACACTACTAGGCTGTTTGCTTCCAGATGGATGCCAATTTGTGTTAGCCTGTAACTGCCTTCTCTTCGTGTGACTGGCTTTCTGATTACATTCTTTCCTGATAAAAAAGTCTCACATCAGGCATTGTAAGATTCTTAACTGCACTTATTCTTATTTAGCTTTATTTTTCTACTTTCGGTTTGGATAAAAAAAAAAAACTTTGGACTCTGAGGTTTATTAGCCTTCCAAAACACCTATCCCTCAGCTGAGAAATATCTTTGGAGAGGGTGTGCCGCCACCTGATGCCAGTGGATGGGTGAAGCAGACTGTGGGCTGCTGGGAAGACAGCCATAGTCTAGGAGCCTAGGGGGGATTGTATGGGGAGTGGGAGAGGCAGCAGTGACTTCTCTCTGAGGGCTAGCAAACAATGAGAAGCCAGAAAAAATATCCAAGGGAGTGAGACCAAAACGTCTTTTGGATGAGCAACTAGGAATGAGACTCACCTGGCCTCTGTGCCGGCCTCTTCCTGGTGTGTTAATCGTTCACGTTCCTCTCTAGGTTTGTGGCTGGCTGTGACTGGCTGGTTGTTGGAGGCCTGGTGTGGCAGGAGCAATATTCACCCTCCACACCTTCAGTTCCATTTGACAATTTCAAACATGGGTTTAGACTATCCTCAGTGTTTACTATCATTGGGATTATTATTAGGTTATTTCTGGGCAATATTCTCTCCCTTAGCTGGGAAACCATTAGTTTCAACTTTTTTTTTTTTTTGTTTTTAATGATAGGTTCTACAATCCAGCACAATGTTGTTTTAGCTAACAGCTCGGGGCAGAAGCTGTTAGGCCACAGTGTTTTCCCAGTGCTGTCACCTGTAACCTGAACATTGCTTAGATGGTCTCGCCTCTCCTTACTGGGCTTGCTGTGCCTGGGGTCTTCCTGAGGCTAAGAGCCCGAGTTTCTGTAACCTACCATGGTCCTATGTGACTCCATGTCCCGTCAGAGTCATGATTCTCCATGTTCAGAACTTGGAAGGTCCTCAGGTTCGCTCAGACAAAGCTGACTTGCCTCGGGACGCTGTAGATAGCATTTATTGATTAAAGTAGAGCTCACTTAGAGATGGTTATAATTGGCTTTGTAACTTTTGAAAAACAGAAGTATGTATTTTGTCTTTCTTTTAACAATGAAAACAGAACAACCCTTACCACTCATGGAACTGATAGAAGGCTTCGTCCAATTGTCTGGACACATTGCTCAAGTCCGACGGAGCCACATCTGTTTGGTTCATGTTCCCTCCTTATCAGCTCTGGGGACACGAGGCCAGAAGACACCGAACAGAGCAAGGATATTGGCGTGAGTGGGTGAAGGTGACGGGCCAAATCCTGAAGCAGATGACTCATTTCTGTCGCCTCTTCTTGAGGTCTGTTTTTGGATTTGCTAAAGATAGAGGTGTTGGCATATGAGGTCAGATGGCTTTGGGAATGTCAAGGATTTATTCCTAAAGGCAGGGATGGTGTCTTCAGGCCTCCCGTAGGTGGGTGAGGAATGAGCCATCCAGCCCAGGTATAAAGCAGAAGAATGAAGGAAGCTCTTGAGGACGACCCTCCTCCTGACCCTCCTCCTGACCTTGCAGCATGGGTTCTGAGTAAGTAGGGCCTCAGGACTCCAGTGACTCACTGTAGGGGCTCCTGATAAGGAGCAGGGGAGAAAGGAGCTTGCCACGAGAGGAGCTTAGGAGAGAGCTTTGCTCCTCTAAAATACCGATAGCTGGAAAGCACGAGGGAGCCTTCTGGTTTTGAGTCATGACCTTTTCTGTCACATCTCTGCCTTTGGCAGGCTGCTGGAGAGATGTGTGTGACAGGCTCACCTTTCAGCACCCCAGTCTCACCACTTAGGTTACAGGAGTGAGAAGGAAGAGAGAGGAGAGCTGCACCCCTGCTTCCTAAACAAGGCTCCTTGCTGGGTCAGGACTAGGTTACAGAGGTCAGCCGCCTTGTGGGGACATCCTGATGGGAAGGTGAAAGGTCTCTCTGCTAATCCCTCAAGAATGTGATGTCATCTGGGCCTCTGTCCGCACTCACGTCCTGGTCTTCTAGTCACCTGGCAGATGCCCACATTTGCCAGAATCAAGGCTTTACGGAAGGGTACTCTTGAATTTTAATTAGGTAGGAAGCCGTCTGCCGCCCCCCCCCCTTAAAATAATAAATGACTCGGGAGAAACAGACAAAACGGAGTCTTTTCAGGATTTCAGATATGGAAGTAAGAATATATGATGGATGGGATTTGAATTCGCTCAGCTTTGACTAAGACAAATTGTCGCCAAGACACAAGGTTGCACATTTTCATAGTCAAACCGTTTCATTTTTAAAGCAGCTATTCTCCAGAGGTCTTTTTTGCCAGCAACAGGAAAGGAGTGGGTAATAATAATCAGATTAGAAGAAAGCCATTAGCATCACGGAGGCAGGTGACTTGCTGGCCCGAAATGTCTGGTTCGGGCAGCTTGGCTGATCATTTCCTTCAGCGGCCGCGCAACAAAGAGACGGCGGCGGTGGCGGGGGCATCCTCCAGAGCCACCACCGTGCCATAGCAAGCACCATGACGTTCTGCAACAAATCAAAAGTGGCCGTCCGCTTACATTTTTAAAAAAGAAAAATGTATGTATATTTGGAATTTATTTTTTGTAATACACAGACAAAAACAATGGACAGACTCTGGGCAAAGTTTCTCAAAGATTACATATTGATAATTTAATCCAAGGGCTGCCTCTGAAATAATCCATAAAGGACGTCTGACTCCCTCTGAGGATGACTGTAGTAGGCTATTCATAATATTTCTAAAACTACTCATTCAAATATTACCTATGAATATTAAATACACTCTGTTGTGTAGCCCAGGCTGGTCAGGAACTCAAATCCTCCTGCCTCAGCCTCCCAAATGCTAGGATTATAGTCACACACCACTACACGGGCCTACCAATTTCTTGAAAAGGGTGCATCATGCTGGCTAGTTTGCTGTTTTAGGTAACATGTATGATTAACGCATTGTGTCCATTCCCTAACCTCAGCTAGTGATGATGTTGAACATTGGCCACCATTAGTTAACAGGATTGATGGGAAGTGAAACTCATCAGGGAAACTGTCCCACCAGATCTCGACAGAAGCTCTGCGGTTGGACCTCGTAGAGAATGACGGTCATTACTCATTTCAGTTTGGCTTTTAAGATAAACCATGATGAATTTGTCTTACAAATGTAGTATGCATTTACAACAGAATGTTTAGAAATGCTGATTAACAGAAGTAACCCGTAGCCTATATATCCAAGATTTTCATTGTAACCTTTAAAACCATATCCCAAGTCACCTCTATAGCTCCCCTTTTTATCTTCATTTCCTGCTTCCTCATGTGGGCGTGTGTGATCTCACCAACTAAGTCCCCAAGGGCCAGGCAGATAACATACATGTGTAAAGTCAGCTGGACAGAAGGCAAATTAGAGGATGACAAGGACTGAGCTAAACTAGAGAGCTCATACTTAGCCAAAGATAACTCGGAACTGCAGTGATGTGTGACCACATAGAATAATGTATACTGGAGTAACCTCACGGGCTAGAGATAAATTTCACTGGAGGTAACCAAGGTTATGATTTTCTTCTGTATTTTTCTGAGATAGTCAGTGCCTATGCTTGCGTGCGTGCTGCATGCATGAATGCACGGATTCCCTACACATGTATGCATCCCCCTTCCTTTTCTCTTAAGGAGATGATACTATGTCGGTGCATCTTTTATCTCCGGGACTCGGCTGCATCATTTGGCGGACGGTTTTATGTCCTGTCTGCATCGTCATTTGTAATGTCTCTCCTGATTATCTCTTGGTCCTCTTCCAAGGAGGTAAGAGTTCTCCCCGCCACAGTATTTCCTCTGAAAGGAACAAGCCTTCCTCCACTCTGAACCTTATGTGATTCCCCACCCTTCTCTTTACTCTAAACTTCATCAAGTTCCTTCTACTTTGTTTCCTCTGTCTCCCTGGTGTTTTCTCACCCATCAGTAACGATTCGGATCTCTTTGGCATTTTCTATGCCTAGTGTAAGAAACATAAGAGATGTTAAATAGCACAAAGCCTGGGCTTGACCCTTGGGTCATCCAATTAGACTCAACTGAATCCCCCAAGTTGAATACTATGTCATCCATCACTGTATCTTTCTAAATGCCCTTGCCAACAGCTTTTAGCTGGAGAGGGCCATTCTCGCTATCTACCATCTGCTACCAACCCCGTCCTAACAATATAACAAATATAATGAAGACTCTTGTTCATCCAATAAGATTATTAGGCATGACTCTGTTGACAGAGCACACATTGGTAGCTTTTTATTTCCCAGCAGGGCCTAAGGTGGTACGTTGAAAAGAACAGAGGTTTTGGTTTTGACTTTATGGAGGTGTGATCTTGGTAAGCATCAAACCGCTTCTCTCTGCAACTGGGCTGGTAAGATCTGTCCCGGTTACATCATGGGATTATTGGGAGAAGCTACATAATGCATGTGAAAGTGTCTTAGTAAACAACAATGTAGGAAAAGGACAGCAGAAGGGCCACACATATGGGATTTATCCCCAACTGCTTGACTTCCCTTCAGCTTTAACATTCCTCATTCAGCATTTGACTTGCACATGGCTTTTGGGGGACTCTAGATGCTGGGGTTTCCTGTGTTTCTTTGTTCTTCCTCCCATTTTCACACCTTAATCTTCCATCACTGCTGCCCTGAAGACAATGGGGTCCTCACTTCATTGGGGCACCCTTGCTTCTGCCCTGCTATCTTTGTCAACTCCTCCCTGACTTTGTTCCCTCTCCTTCTAGGTCAGCTCCTCTCCCTGCCAGGGGGCTCAAGTTTGTCCCTAACACTCTCCCAAGTGCAGCTATTTTTTGCAAGCCTCCCGACTTCCTCTCCCTCCTTCTCAACTCTCAAATCCATCCCCCTCCTACTTAGCTTCTTGCAGTCCCATCCCCCAACAGGATTCTGATGAATCAATCTACCGCCTGGAAGCCACAGTCTAATAATCAAATCTACTCGTGTTTACTCAGCTCTCATCTTTCTTGGATCCTTTATCACATTTACCACTATTATTAATAAAGCATAATCCTGTTTTCTTTTCACTGTTCCCTAAAAGACTGATTTCTTTCTTTAAAATAACATTTTGATGAATTCTTGGAGAATTTTTCTTTTAGAGCAGAGTGGGAGTTAATTAATAGATTTCATAACTAGATTTAAGCACAAAGGAAACAGAAAGGTGCTTTTGATGGGCTATTACACACCCATGTGCAAGAGTGGGCTTCTCAGGAGAGGTTGTACTTAAATGTCTTTACCATACCACGTATACAGTTTTAGTAGCTTTTGAGGTTACGTCTCACAGGGTTGCTGGGGTTGGGTTGAGGTGGGTGTTTGAGAAGCAATGCCTTAGGGTTGAGAGTGCTTGTTGCCCTAATAGAGGTCCTGAGTTTGATTCCAGCACCTACAAGGTGGCTCGCAAACATCTGTGATTCCAGTCCCACGGGATCTGCCACTCTCCCGACCTCTGCAGTCACAAACACACATGTGCTACACAGGCAGACGTGCAGTCCAAACACTTGGGCACATTAAATTAAATTAATTAATTAAAAGCTTCAAAAAGATTCCTAAGGGTTTTAAGTAAGAACACAGGGTGGCTCCTAAATTGCCTTGGCTAGGATTACAGTTGATAAGGTAAAGTCGGCTCTACCAGGATGACAGGAGGGAGCTGAGACCTGTTTTTACTGTAAACAAAGTTTAAAGCCTTGCTTGTGATATTCCCAGGAAATTACAATTCATATTTGGGAAAAGAATGACGCCACATTTGAGGGCCGTATAGTCTCAGATTTAAGCATAGTTTGTTGCTAGTGTGACTTTTTTATCAAAAATATTTCAATATAAAAGGAATCTTGTCTCTCTGTGGGCAGTCTTGGCACTACTGTGTTAACTGTGCCGGGCTCCTTTCAGTTTGTTTTGTTTTCTCATCTAGCTTAGGCTAGCCTGAACTCTTTAGGTAGCTAACTATGACCTTGGACCTTTCATCCTCCTGCCTCTACCTCACAAGTGCTGGGATGATAGGCGTGACAGGGATCAGATCCAGGGCCTCCTGCACGCTGCTAGCCGACCAGCTCCCAAGCTTGCTGTGGGAATGAATTCTTGCCTCTGGAAGTGAGAGATTCCAACCATGTTCCTGAGTAAGGGGTTTCTTTCCCTCCACAGCCCCTAAACTTTCCCTTTTCTTTATCCTGCCTCAATCTTAATTTTTTGCCTCAATCTTAATTTTTTGCACTATACAGTAGGAGTTTTACTATCTAAAATAGGTTTGGGATATTTACCTATTGAAGAACATTTAAACTTAAGAAGCAAGAAAAACAGATAAATAATAAGAGTTCTGTCCCCAAACCTTGTTGCTCTCGTGGAGTCGCACACCTTCTGTGGATGATCACCACAGACCCAGACCATGCTGCCGCTGCGCTCTCAAATCTCACGCACATCTCCACCGGAAGCTCTGCACAATGCCCTTCACAGTCGGTGTTTTCTGGGACTAAAATCTCGTCTTCCCACAGCTAATTGATAGACCTGATTTTCTTATTTCTCTCCAAATTTTCCTAGAAATTGACAATTACTCCCAGAGCTGAGCACTCGTCTGGAGCACAGATGGTCAGGCTGGTGAGGAATTAAGCAGAAAACAAATCAGGTAGAAACATTAAAGCATCAGTCGGAGAGAAACAAGCATGGACCGCCAGGGAAAGCCAGGCTCCTGGGCAGGAAGCACACATCAGGCCTTGCACTTGGTAGCAGGAGGTGGGGACTAGCAGATGAGCTGCAGTTTGTCTTTCTTTTCTTCTATCAATTCCTGACCACTGTGGTGACTCGTTTTAAGATTGCTTAATGGGACTATCAAGTTCTTTGTTCCAGCTTTGAAATTTACATATTCTTCATTGCTTTCTCTTACTATGAGTGCAAGGGTTGAATTTAAACGTGGGGAGATATAGACAAGATGATAGACCCTTTATTAAGTGTTTTTGTCATATTTATTTTAGTCATTTGTAGAACATTTCATCCTAAAATGGCTTTAGACCGCCAAAGTCACAAGATAATGTAGGTCTGTTTTTACCCTTCACCCAGTTTAGCGTCTTACACCATCACAGAGCTATTATCAAAGTCAGGACACTAGCAGATATCAGACATTTTAGCTTTTGAGACAGGGTCTCACTAAACATCTGAAACTGGTTTGAAATTCCTTTCCTGACTCACGATTCCAAGTGCTGGATGGTACCGCATTAGCACCACATCCAGCAGCGATGCTCACCAGTAACCTGCAGACCTTATGCAAATGCCACGAGGTGTCTACTGACATCTGTCTCCCCCTGGTCCAGCTTCCTGCATTGCCTCTGGGGCAGTTCCTTGTCTTCCTTGACTTTCATCATAGGATATTCGTGTGAAAAGCACTGGGCATTAATTTCACGGAATGTCTCTCAGTTTGCGCCTGGCTGGTGTTTTTCTTTGTTTAAATTCAAGTCTTGCATTTTTAGGAATAGCACAGAAGTGCTTTGTGCTCCTGTCGGTGCATCCGTCTCAGGAGGTACTCAGTGTGGGTCTGGAACTTTACTGGACAGAGTGTGGTCTGTTCTGGATCATTCTGAGTCCTTGGCTAAAGAGACAGTTTGCAGGTTTCCTACTAGGAAGTCACTAATCTACTGTTTGTAACAAGTAACTGTTAAGAAAGCTTTCTCATGTAGAAAGCTTTTCGAGGATGCAGATATCCTGTTGATAAACTGAATAACAGCAACTCCACCATCAGTATCCTTGTTGGTCCGTGCCTGCCACAGTAGTAATTGCTCCATCAATCGGAAATCCAAAGTCATTCTGGGATGCAGAGTGAATTTGTTGTCGGCCTAGGATACATGAGATTTTGCCTATAAACAGTTTTTTAGCTGGGTATGGTGGCACACACCTTTAATTCCAGTACTTGGGAGGCAGAAGCAGAGGCAGGCAGATTTCTGTGAGTTTGAGGCCAGCCTGGTCTAGAGAGTGAGTTCTAGGAGAGCCAGGACTCTTGTAAAGAGACCCTGTCTCAAAAAACCAACCCTCCCCCCCAAAAAAGTAATTATCTTTGGTGTTTGCTAAGGAGTGATTTTTCTGTTTCCATTGTGCCCCCTATTTTTTTTAAAGATTTATTTATTCATTATGTATACAGTGTTCTGCAGGCCAGAAGAGGGCACCAGATGTTACTACAGATGGTTGTGAGCCACCATGTGGTTGCTTGCTGGGAATTGAACTCAGGACCTCTGGAACAGCAGGCAGTGCTCTTAATGGTTGAGCCATCTCTCCAGCCCCCCTCCCATTTCTTTATATCAATAGAGACCTGTGAAACTTGCTTCTATAACCTATTGCTATCATCATTCTGCTGTTTCAGGTGTCCCAGGTGTGGCCATTGGTGGCACTTGTGTTCTTTCTAAGTCCCGTGTGTTTGTTGGTTTTTAGTACGCTTTACCCCTTCCTACCAGGCCAGCTCCAGGGTGTCTTGGACTGTTCCTTTTGTATCTCTAAACCTTTTTAGTTATCCACCACGGTACCACAGAACTCTCTTGTGCCTTGTGAGTCTCTCTCTCTCTCTCTCTCTCTCTCTCTCTCTCTCTCTCTCTCTTTAAACATAATTTTTTATTAATTCTTTGAGAATTTTACATCATGCACCCCAATCCCACTCATTTCCCAGTCCCTCCATATCTGATCCTTGCTCCCATAACATCCCCCAAAAGAAAACTTAAAACATTATTTAAAACCAAACCAAACCAAACTCTTTGACTTCCATCTTTCCCACCTCTCCAACACCTGTTCCTTCGTCTTAGTGGCCTTGGGAGCTGCGGTGTGTCACACAGTCTACCCTTCTGTCCACTCAGCTTGACTAGCTAATGTTCATTGCAATGAGTTGTGGGGCTGGTTCAAGGCCTCTGGCTTCTGGAGCACCATCAACACTGGATCTTCACCAAAACTCCTCTCAAACATCCTGCTGTTGCCCTGAGTCATGGAGAGCCTGTGGCCGTGGTTCTGTAGGACCAGTCTCTTCACACACTAAAAATGTATTTTTTTTAAAAAAATATTATGTTGTTATTTTATGTGTATGAGTGTTTCGCCTGCATGCATGTATGTGCACCACATTTGTGTCTAGTGCCCTCAAAGATCAGATGAGGGCTTTGGGTTCCCTGGGACTAGAGTTTCAGATGGTTTCACGACCTATGTGGGCGCTGGGGGTTGAACCTGGGTCTTCTGCAAGAGCAATAAGTACTCTTAATCACTGAGCCAACTCTCCAGATCAGGTGAACAAGTCTCCTTATTTATTTAATTTCATTTTTGAGATGGGGCCTTTATAGCCCAAGCAGGCCACAAACTCATGATCTTCCTGCCTCAACCACCCCAGTGCTGGCATTGCAAGTGGGCACCAGAATGCCTGTCTCTGGGAAGGCTTTAGAAGTTCAGGCTGTCACTCTCCTAATATGGGATATGCTGGCTCTCTATACATTTCCATCCATGACTTCATGCATCAACTACATGGGTATAAATAAATGGTTTTTGGTTGATGTTTTCCACTACTAAGCAAATGAAGTAATACCATAAATACCTATAATTAGGTGTTTACAGACTCACATTAGTACATGTAACTGAACTGTATTCATTTCGAGTGCCATTGTAGGATTATACAAACATTTATTCTTTTCTCCTTCAAGGCATTTTGACCATGCCCTGTTTTTGCTAGTATAAACACAGCCTTGTAAGCTCACTGACAGAACCATTCTGTTAGGGTTTCACTGGGCTATGGTTCCTACAAGTGCAATTACTTGGTAAAAGTCTGTCTATCTTCTGCTTCGTTCAATCTTGTCTCCAAAAAGTGTTCGTCCTGTCAGTGATACATGAGCGTCCCTGTGTTCACACATCACCACAAACTCTGGGTACTGCCAGTCATTTCAGGATTTCTGCCTGAGTGGTAGAAATGAAATGAATGCTGTTTGCTGTTTTTATCTGCATGTTTTGACTCTCAGTGAGACGGACCGACTTGCAGCCCTCAGCCCATCTCTTCCCCCGTACACTGCTCACACTCTCTCCCATCTCTTAGCTTGCCATTTCTTTATGGCTTTACAGCTGCTTTATAAATTCCAGCTGTTGGTGCGTCATTTGGTGTCTCTGATGTTAGTGTTGCCTCTTGGTGAGCAGTTTGGCTTCTAACATTCCTTGAACTGTCTTTCTACCCTTTTTGTTTCAAAGCTGGCTTTCCGAGCGGGTGCTGATTGGCCAGTGACTGAGCCTTCAGCGTGCCGCCCGTAACCCGGCTGCTTTAAACAAAACTTGTTCATCAGGATTTTGAAGTGGATGCTTTTAAAATAAAGTTTTAGACTTAGACACCAGAGATCCACTGAGAAATGGGAGAGAGAGAGAGAGAGAGAGAGAGAGAGAGAGAGAGAGAGAGAGACCAGAAAGGGACTTTGATCCTTTCACAAGTGAGGTGTCACCTTCGACTGTTTCTTTGAAATAGAATCTGAGAATCAGAGGCTAGGAGGAGGCGCTTTGATATCTGTAATATCCAATTTAAAATTCACTGGATCCTGGGTAGAAAGAACTGGAAGGAGCCGCAGGGACCATCTGGCTCAGCCTTCTCGTTTTACAGGAAATAGAAGCTCAGAGAAATGAAATAAAACATTTACCATTGAGACTGAGTTTCAGTGTCTCGAAAGATTCCTGCTTTTAAAGGGACGGACTTCACTGTTCTTTCTTACATGGAAGTGGGACTCTCCTGACCTGGTACATACACACATAATCTTCTAGAATTTCTTCTCTTCTCTGAGACATCCTTCCCACCTAGCCAACACTTTTGCGATTTTATATGAATGCTGGTTCAATGCTTTGGACACATAGCAACTAGTATTCCCTTGAACCTGGTAGGCATTATCAATCAGTCTGCAGGATGCATAGGGAGCTTCCACTTCTCTCTCTCTCTCTCTCTCTCTCTCTCTCTCTCTCTCTCTCTCTCTCTCTCTCTCTCTCTCTCTCCCTCTCTCTCTCGCTCGTCCCTCCTCTCTCATCGAGTCTCTCTCTCTCTCTCTCTCTCTCTCTCTCTGTGTGTGTGTGTGTGTGTGTGTGTATGCGCGCGCGTGCGCGCACGCGCGCACGTGCGTGCATGCCTGTCTGTCCGTCTGTCTCCCAATCCACCCATTTCTCTCCTTTGGGAGAAAACACAGTGCTATTCCTCCCCTCTTAGACTTTGGGATCTTTAGGGGGAAAGAGTCCTCTCCCAGCGGTTGTTAGGTGCGCGCCCTTTGAGCAGGTCCAGATGACCTCAGTGTGTTCTTTCCTCCCTGAGTTTTCTTGTACAAGGTCTACAGTTAAGTGACTCAAACGTTTATTTTGATGAAATCAGTTTTCCTTTCCAAATAAAGTGCTAAATAAGAGGTTGTATGTCTAGTTAGAGTCAGTCCTTCCTAGCCCTAAATTGTCTGTGAATCGAGGATAAGATACACCAAACACGCTTTGAGAAAAAGCAGAGCAAGTAGCAGAATACAAAAAAATCTTTTGGGTCTGCTCCGAATGACCAGCTACCTTCCCTGCCCCGAGCTGTTAAATCACCCCGGTTTTGCCTTAGGCTTCTTTATGTAGCAATTGTCTGATTCCTCCCAGTCCTTCCTTTACAGAGCAGCCTCAGCAATCACCGGCTCAGCACGCCCAAAGCAGATGGTTGGGCTGGAGGACAGTGCCGACTGTTTACTGTGCTGCTGATGGTAATGATGGTGGCGATAGCGACAGAAATAAAAATAAAACAATTATGCTTATTACATGCTGGGCAGCGTTCTAAGTGTTTCACACATAAGGATAACTCACTTAATCCTCCCGTGTCTAGGAAGAAAATGACTATGATTACCTCCGTTTGACATGTGGAGGCAGACAGAGGTCAAGTTATTCATCCAGACTCAAACTGTCTGCCAGTTGTGGGTCAAGCAGAACATCGATGATGCATAAAAATGGGTCATTTGGGAGATTATTTACAAAATGTGAGTCTCAAGGAGGCATCGGGGGACCCAGGACTGGGTCAGTTCATATCACCCATTGGCTTTCATGCATGAGCGGAGAGCAGTCGGAATTCAAGAATTCTCTGGAAGCCCCCCCCACCCCACCCAGCATGGAGTCATCCTTGGGCAGGGACTCTCTCACTACATGGTAGTCTTCCAGGGAAAGAACAGGGAGACAAGCACCCCCACACCCTGTCTGCCCTCCTTCTGCAGGTTGAACATTGTTACCTTTGGCTATGTGGGTGCATGTGTGTGGATATGTGCCTGTGAGTGCTAGTGCCCGAGCCATATCTCCCTGGAGTTGGACATGCTGGGAGCCAGCTCCTCTGGATGAGCAGCATGGGCTTTTAGATTTTTATATTTTATTTATTTAGCTTGGCATATGAGTGCTCTATCTATGCATATGCCTTTATTTCAGGAGAGGACATCAGATTCCACTACAGATGGTTGTGAGCCATCATACAGTTGCTGGGAATTGAACTCAGGACCTCTGGAAGAGCAGCCAGTGCTCTAACTGCTGAGCCATCTCTCCAGCTGTGCTCCCCCCCCCCCCCCCCCAGTAAGTGCTCTTATTCACTGAGCGTCTCTCCAGTACTTCCTTTTACACTTTGGACAGAACCCTTTAGTGGCTGAATTTGGCAGAACTATAAGTGTCCCAAAGTGTGTTGGTGACGTGGATACAGTCTAGCACGAGGGCAGAGAACAGTGTCCTGGCACATACCAGATCCTTGTAGTAGAGCTAGGATTTGAACCCAGGGGGCCAGTCTCACTACAAAGTTCATTTCCCTAAACACTGTGCTGTAGGTAATGGGCATGGAAGGCATGGCGACTAGCATGAGATGGGAACGCGCTAGGTAATTCAGAGAGCTGTGGCTTGTGTGGGTCCTGATGCAGAAGAACCGGAAGAAGCATGCTGATTTCGTCATTCACTTGCTTGTGTGCAGCTCCCTTGCTCTAAGGACTAGAAGCCTTTGGACTCACGTTCCTCTCCATTATTGATAGTGTATGCATCTTCACATTGGTGGAACAATATTTTGCTGATTCCGCCTCCCCCCCTGCAATTATTCATCCTTTCTCATTGTTGCATTGTTTTGTTGATTATTCCAAAAGGAGTTGGGTTATAGCTATTCTGCAATTGGAAGTTACTGAAGATTGGATTACCTCCTTTTAGATTGCTGTCTGGGAGGAGTTTACATAAATTCGTCTGAAGCCATAATTGAATTTCACAAGCAATAGCCAGTTATTTCAAGAATCAACCACCACTGGCTGGTACAAAATGTTTCAATGTTATTCCCATTTTCCACTTAGTTTCTCTTTGACAAAATGGAAAAATCCTGGGGCCCTGTGCAATTGTTCGAGCGGAGGAAAATGGCACGAGGTATTTTTGGTTCCGTAGTTAAAGTAATGGAGGAATGGGAGTGAGTCTCTCCCTGGGAAAGCAGCCTAAAGGCAGGCTTCCTATCAGAGGCTTCATCAAGGATGCAACCCACGGCGAATGTGTAGATCAGGGACAAGGGGACAATTAGGAGGGCAGCACAGCACAGTCTTAGAGCCCTGTGCCTTCACTTTCTCTTTTAGCCTTTGGCACTTGCAATGTTGTCAGTGGGAATGAGAATTTTCTATCAAAGGAGACCACTTATTCTGAAGCTCTGGAAACCCCAGAGTGACTTTTGAGAGGCAGGCAGACCATCTCAGCTTCTTCAAGCGGTGCCGACCAACAGTGTTTCCCAGAGAGCTCCAGAGGGATCACTTCCCTGAGCCCGAAAGGGCAGTTTTCTTTGAATAAAATGCCTCACGGAATGAGAGGCATGGTGTTGAATTGGAAGATCCTTCCTGCAGGTTAGAACCTTAGAACTGTGAAGCACAGCCAGCAGGGGTGGCTCCATGGTCATTTCTGAGCTGCGAGCTGCATTAAACGCTTGACAAGCGCAGGGCAATGGCAGTTTCAGAGGCTTGGACCGCACGACCATCTTAAAGATTGCCAGGTTGCTCGAATAGCAAAATATCGTAAGCCATGATGGTGCCGCTGAGACTCGATGCGGTCATGACTGGCATAGATCCACAGGGCTGCTCGTGCAGAGGGGTTTCAGGCACGGGGTTGTATTTTTAGATCCCACTTTGCCTATTTCCTTTACAGAGAGGAAGCTGTCAGCTGCCTCATATTCAGGCAAAGAGAGAGTGACTTTAAAGCCTGTTTTTCTTGTCTTTTAAGAGTTCTTTCATAGCTGTCTTTACTAGTGGGAGAGCGAATCATTGTCAAGGTCTGAGAACCGTGCTGGGGCTGGTCCTCAGGCAGCCTTTCAGGGCTCAGCCCATTGGAAGAGACCGACCGTGTGAACAAAAGAAAAAGTCACCAGGAGGGGACCGCCTAGGGCTTCAGTCTTTTGTGGAGAAGGGGGTAAACCAGGCCTTGAATGGCTACCAACTGTGACAGGACTAAGCACCTAGTTTTGTTTCCCAGGTGCAGTCAGCACGTCTCTTTAGCCTGTATCATCTGAGCTGAGTATCAACATATTTACTCTGGGAACTGTCTTGGAAAGGCCGTTCGTCTCACTGGCCCAGCAGGGCTGGATTCTGGTGGGTGTAGCTAAGTTAGAGAATGAAAATCTCGAATTCCTAGTGTACTAGCTGATTTGGCAGAAGCCTCTTTACCGACCTTAAAAGTCCAGGGAGTGGACATCCCAGCCCTGAGGAGTGGCTCCTAGCTCAACCCGGGTAGTTCTTAGGGGAATTAGAGGCATCACTTAGCCTCTCTGCACCTGTGTAATGATTCACTCAGAGCATGGGGCCAAATTCCTCCCAGAGGCTGCTGGGTGAGGTGGAGGGAGCTAGTAGGCTAACCTTTACAAAACTATGGCCAGATAGAAAGATTAAATTTTAGTGGTCTGTACACCACAGCAGGGTGACTACAGTTAAAAATAATTAACTACATTATTTCTGTTTGGAAATAAACAAAAGAGAAGGCTTTGGAGGCTCCCAATATAAGAAACAGTAAATGTTTCAGATGGTGGATATGCTAATTTCTGATTTGATTATTTGCATGGTATATACATGTGTTACGTAATATCCCCCAAATATGTACTGTTATAATGTTACTTGAAAAAAAAAAAAAAAACAAAAAAGAGCTGGGCAGTGGTGGCCCTCAGAAGGCAGAGGCAGAAGGATCTCTGTGAGTTTGAGGCCAGCCTGGTCTCCAAAGCGAGTCCAGGACAGCCAGGACTGTTACACAGAGAAATCCTGTCTTGAAAACAAAAATAAATAAACAAACAAACAAACAAATAAATAGAATGTCCTGTCAACACCATTTTGTTAAATTGGGAGCCTAGGCCCCAGCCCCTTTCGTCTATCCCAGCCCCTAGGCCTGAGAGTTGTATTGGTCTGGACTCCAAATCCAAGCATGCCAGGTTCTGACTGGTAAGGTCCACTCCCACAGGGTATTTAAGTGAACTCCCAAAAGAGGAACACTTGGTCTCTTTCCTCCCCGAGGTCGCATTTGCAGCCTCCCAGTTCCCCCTTGGGCCACCTGAAAGCACAGGAATCCCATTAAACCTGGATATTTCTTAATTTGGCTTGTTATGATCTGGCTTAATTGGGATTTTGCATCGCTTGCAACACCTTTAACTTGACCTGTGTCCTATGATGACAGACTGCTGGATTGAACTTGTATTCAGATGCCGGAAGGGCCTGAGGGATCCAAGGCACGGAGTGAGATGTTTGTTATTTATGCCCCAAATTATAGTTGTTTCCTTATTTGTGGCACACGTGACCCTGACTCACATAAGAGTGTCTATTTGTAATGTTTGTGAGTCACATAAAGAATAGCTAGACATTTCATCTTATGTTAAATGATTTGAATGCCTAGGCAGAACACACTGGTAAATTACGGCTAAGGACTTTTAAACTAAAACTCTTTAGGACAGAGGCGAAAGGAGACATTTTGGTTTGGTTGGTTGGTTGGTTGGTTTTAGAGACAGAGTTTCTCTGTGCAGCTCTGGCTGTTCTAGAACTTGCTTTCTCTACCAGGCTGGCCTCAAACTCACAGAAATCCACCTGCCTCTGCCTCCTGAGGGCTGAGATTAAAAGTAGTGCCACCACCATCCAGCAAAAGAAGTCATTTTTATAACGAGCCCACTGTCTGTGTAGATTATTATTTGAAATCTGATTTAAAAACTGCCAAGAGGTTCCTGCCGTCCCCGATGGTCCTTGGTCACTATTTATGGAGATCAGGGTGGTGGCACTGTAGGTTTTGAAAACAGACTCCATAGGAACACATTTCCACTTGAGTGAGGGGCAAAAGCGTACCCAATGAGCAAGTGTGGGGAGAAGCCAGGAGTTGGAAGGCTCTGCTTTAAGATTCGGGCTGAGTGGGTGAATCAGTCGGACCAGGCTGCTCAGGAAAGCTTTGGAGCTTTTGACGCCAACGTTCTGCTTTGTGAAGGTTTTGGTTCACAGAGAAAGCTGGAGTCATAGTCGCAAGGAACAAATGCTGAATTGGGTAGCTCTATCTTGTTTCGGGGAGCAAACACCACTAGCTATGCCTTCCACACCAACAGAGTGCAGATCTGCTCCATCTCTTGGGCGGAGCTGAACTTGAGGCCCCCTCGCCCCACACCCCCGTGTGTGAATGCACAGAATCCTCTTGTCCTCTCTATTAATCTCAAGCTACTGAATCCCCGATCCAATTATTTTCCTCCTCTCTATTTAATTTTTATTTATTTGTTATATTTATACACACACACACAAATATTTATATTTATAGACAGGTCTCTTTGAATATCTCTGATTGTCCCGGAACTCAATATTTAATCAGGCTGTCCTTAAACTCACAGAGGTCTTCCTGCTTTAGACTCCCGTGTGCTGGGACTAAAGGTGGATGCCATCATGCCTGATTAGTTAATTAGATAATTATTTATATAGGATCCATGTGCTGGAGAGTCAGTTAACTAATATTCTTCTACCTCAGTCATCTACAAAATGAGCCTTCAGTGGAAATCATCCAGGCCAATATCCCGCAAGTAAAAGCCATAATGTGTTGTCTGTGTATGTAGCGTTGCCAACTATGTTAAAAGACTCAGCTGTTAGAGAAATGATACAAAAAAAAGCATTGCTTTAGCTTGCCAGTTTGGGGTCAGCTTTCCCCCATGTTAGCAATGTTATTAAGTAAAATCTACCCCAAATCTAGGGCACTTACCACTTAATACTTATATTAATAAATGCAAAATAGATTTGGCAATGTGGCTTTGCTTGCTTGCATGCTTCTCACCTCTCCCTTCCCTTCCATTCAGTAAGGTCTCCAGAATTCTCTTGCTGCCAGTCCATGCCTGAGAAGTGAGCCCACTGAACGCTTCATCATTTGCTAACTAGCTGCTTTGGTTCATGTTTTTTACATCTACGGTCACACATGTCGATCAGCTGATGTCTTGTTCTTTCATCTGGGACTCCAGGGGCTAAGGAAAACAGAATAACATGTTTTCCTTTTTCCGAGGGCTTTTGCTCATTCCTTAGAAACTGTTTCGGTACATTCCCAGGGATATCAAGTGTCATCATTTGGAGGCAAACACGATTTGTTTAATAAGTAGGACGTCTCAGCTCTTCAGGCGGTCTTTGCAGGCTATAAGCACTGGCCCACCATTTAACTACTGAGTGGACAGTAAGCCCTGCTGAGTCTTACATGTTGTCATGGGGCAGAGGATAGCCAAGGTCACCAGAGTGAAGTGCGTAACTGTCATTTGGGTCTCGCCTAATCAATAACCAAAGCAAACAGTGTACACACAATCAGGTATGATTGGCAGACTTTTATTGAGCACTTACCATTGAACATCACGCCAGCCTCTGGGGATAGAGAGTGTCACAAAATGTGATTTTTACCTTTCTGGAGATGTGACCCTCGAGTGCGGAGAAATAATGACATGAGGGACTCTGAGCATCAGGATTTGCAGAACTCTGTCTTACCTGGCCACAGGCAGGAGTCTGTTCTTACAACTGTGGGCTCAAACTGGAGGTGGGTGGGGTGAAAGGGAATGTTTGAGTTCTTGAGTGCACACGTGGGGCCCAGGGGATGCAAGTTGTGATGAACAGGAGTCGGTAAAAGCCTCAGAGGAAGGAGAGGAGCTTGGCTGTTCCAGACAGTAAGAGGAGCTGTTTGCTTGGAACCAAGGGTGCAGTTGGGGCAGTAGCTGAGGAAATAGGTGTATGTGGGGTGGGAGCTGAGTTTGGAGGCATTTCAATTCCAGTCCATAGCATTGGGTACTATTTTTGTTTAGTGTTTAGTTTTCAGATTTAGTGGCCTATGCCCCAACACGCCACGTTCAGCCTCCTGCCCTCAATAAGTCAACTGCAGGAACCAAATTAATAGTGAAGAGCAGAAAAAGAAAATTTATTCAGTGCAGCCATGTTGGAAAGAGGGACAAGTGATCCAGGACCCCCCTCATTCCCTTCCCCCCAATCTATGTTCTGGGTCCTGATGGGAGAGCGGGATTTAAATAGAAATCAAGAGATACACAAGACTAAACAGCCACCAAGGTGTGATTACCTGTCAATCATTGTCTCAACTCCAAGTCTCTCCTCCAGGGTTGTCTGTCCCAGTGAAACTCTCCCTCAGACAAGTTCCTCTCCTGATATCCAGAGTTTTAACTATTCCCCTCCCAGCAGGAGATTCCTGGGGAAATACTCATTTCTTTGGGTCCATTCTTTCAACACTCTGACAGCCAATGAGGAGAGCATAAATATCTCTTTAGAAATATTCATTTCTGCCAGACAGGATGGTTACAGTTCAGTGTTTTGTTTTTGAGACAGGGTCTCCTGTAACCCAGGCTTTAATACTTGTTATATTTGCTGGAGAGATGGCTCAGTGGTTAAGAGCACTCTTCCAAAGGTCCTGAGTTTAATTCCCAGCAACCACATGGTGCCTCACAATCTTCTGTAATGAGATCTGGTGCCCTTTTGAGGAAGAGAACTGGTCAGTCATCCTCATCAATTTAGACCATGAAACCCAATATGGACAAGTTCAACAGAACCATCATATACAGGCTGAATTACCAGGGATAAATTTCACTTTAATTTTATATAAGTAAGGGTGACTCTCTCTCTCTCTCTCTCTCTCTCTCTCTCTCTCTCTCTCTCTCTCTCTCTCTCTCTCTCTCTCCCTCTCCCTCTCCTTCTCCCTCTCTCCCTCCCTCCCCCACCTCTCTCTCTCTCTCTCTCACAAACACACACACACACACACACACACACACAAGTATCTAAGTGCATTCCTGTGTAGTGGTTTACACACACATACACACAAGTATCTAAGTGCATTCCTATGTAGTGGTTTGAATGGAAATGGTTACCATAGGCTAATTGGTGGAACTATCTACTGTGGGAAGGATTAGGAGGTATGGCTTTGTTGAGGGAGGTGTGTCACAGGGTAGGGGCTTTGAGCTTTCAAAAAGCCCATGCCGGGAACAGTTCCCCTTGTTCTGCCTCCAACTTGCAGATATGTGAGATCTCAGATTATGTTCCAGCATCATGCCTGCCTGCTTGCCTGCCTGCCTGCTGCCGTGCTCCTTGCTATGATGATCATGGACTACCCTCTGAAACTGTAAGCAAGCCTCCAATTAAATGCTTTCTTGTATAAGTTGCCTCCATTGTAGAGTTTCTTCCCAGCAGTAGAAAACTAAGATAGTCTCTGCGGACACGTGTGGAGTTCGGAGAAGGGAGTCAAGTGTCTTACTGAACCTGGAGTCCTCCATTTTAGTTGGACTGCCTATCCAGCCAGTTCCCGGGGCCCACCTGTTTTCAGCTCTGCCCCTTCCAATGCGGGGAGTTCTAGGCACAGGAAGCCAAGTCTAGCTTTTAACACGCATATGAGAGATTTGAACTCAGGTCCTCATGCTTGCATTGGGACTGTCACACACGGAACCATCTCTTAGCCCCGGGAATGATTTGGACTTCCTCATTGCCCACCTCCCAGTATTAGGAATTTCTGGTGAAGATGGAATTCACAAAGATAATTCTTATCTGGAGTGCAAAAAGATTAGTCTCTTAATCCTTCTTTTCTACAACCAATTTAACATTTTTATTTATTTATTTAATATGTATATGTGTGCATGTATGTTTGGGGGTTTTTTGTGGGGGTGTGGCTCATGCTTTCCACTATGGGCATATGGAGATGCAAGGACCACTTTCTGGAGTTGGTTCTCTTATACCTTGATGGTTCTTGGTATTCAACTTAGATTGCCAGACTTGGTGACAAATGCCTTTACATGGAGACATCTCATTGGCCATGGTAATGTTTTGTCGGAAAACTAGAGCAACTGTGAGACTAAGTAGGGAAAATTATATATATATATATATAATTATATATATATACACACACACACAAATATATAGATATATAATACTATATGTTATATATCTTTATACAGTATATATATACCATATCCAACTACTATATAGTCTATATAGTACATATTAACTACCACATATATACATATGATGGAGGACTCTCATTGGCTAATAAAGAAACTGCCTGGCCAATTTGATTGGCCAGCCCTTAGGTGGGTAGAGTAGACAGAACAGGAAGAAGGAAGTGAGGTAGACGGCTCAGTCAGATGCCACGCCTCTCCTCTCTGAGCCAGACTGCTGTCCCTCTCCTCAGGAAGATAGATGCAATGAAGCCAACCATCAGGTCAGACGTGCTGAATCGTTCCTGGTAAGACACCATTCGTGGTGTTACATACATTATTAGATATGGGTTAGTCAAGATGTGAGTAAGAGGCTGAAAATAATGGGCCAGGCAGTGTTTAAAAGAATACAATTTGTGTGTTGTTATTTCGGGTGTAAAGCTAGCCGTGTGGGAGCCGGGTAGCAGGAAAGCGGCCCGCAGCTCCACACTACATACATATACATAAATATATACATACATACACACATGTATATATTGTGTGTGTGTATATGAAGAAACAAATTGAATGCCTCTTGCTGAGATGAAGATAAAGCCAGACAGCTAGGTATTTACCACTGTGGAAAGAAACTCTTTTCTGATTTATTACTTGGGAAAATGAAGAAGGTAGGGTCTGGTTTACAGTAGATGTGAATCTCCACAGAAGCACTGCAGGTAGTTTGGGGGAGAGGGAAAGAGGAATGCTCCTCGACTGTCAAGCTTAAGCACCCAGGTGGCTCAGGGTCCTGTGCCCGTGCGCATCTCTGCACCCATAGAGCAGGGTCAGGCGCAGAGTCTGTGAAGTCCTGAGGGTGAGCCTTCTTCCAGGAAGCGCTGAGAGCCACCAAGGAGAGAACTTGAATAAGCAACAGAATTGTCATGAAGAAGAGAAAGGGTGAGAAAAAGGAAGCCATCTAAGAAAACAGGAAGGAGACACTAACAACCCCTCCCATAAGGAAGCTGGGGGTGAGAATGGTCTTCACCTGGGATGTCTGACGAGTTGGCATCGAACCCAGAACTTTGCATCTGGCAGGCAGGCGCTTCACCACCGAGCTACAGCGGGAACCTTGACTTTCTTTTTCGCCATTCTACCATGTTAGTGAAATTACACAGAGGAAAATTAACCTCGGATTTTGCCTTTTTCTGGACTAATAATGTATGATACAATCCAACAGTGGCAAGTCACAGATTCCCCTTGGTAATATGTTAAAGAAACCGTGTCACTAAATTGTGATGCTGGGTAGGTAAGGTGAATTGATGACATTTTTGGCTTATTCTAGAATAAAAATTATTTTAAAAACATTTATTTATTCTTCCCTCACCCCTGTGTGTATGTATGTGTGTATGTGTGTGTGTGTGTGTTTGCTTACATGTGCACATGCATAGGTGCCTTCAAACTATGGCTTGTGCATAAAAGTCAGAAGGCAATTTGCTGAATTGTTCCATTGTTTCACCATTTGGGTTGTGCAAATTGCACTCCAGTGGTTGGGCTCAGCAGCAAATGCCTTTACCCATGGGGCCATCTCACCGGCTCCTGGCTTCCAGCATTTTTATAATAGCTTCTTCAGGACATACCCTAACCTGAACCAAGAGCATCCATACAACGTGACAAGGCCACCATGTTACACACTAGCTTGCCTTAGTTAAAGGTATTTGTGATAGAAATTCAAAGGAATAAAGAAAAACAGGAAGTGATTCTTGATATGATTAATCCTTGATGTTTGTTTATTCAACAAAATTCAACAGCTTTTCCTTCTTCCTTTTCAAACTAGGTGATGGGATGCTTGGACTGAAGGGTGTATTTGCCAAAAACCAGGAAAGAGCCGGGTGTTTGGAAATCGGTAGGGCAAACAAAACCTAGCTGTCTACAGAAGTAGCACACTCTTCTGCTGGAAGAGTTGGGATTCGTATTTGCATTGGTGTTGTTTTTCGATGCTATGGTTGGATTTCCTTCAGAAATGCCTCTTCCATTTATTAACTCCCATAAGAAACAATGCCTAAAACCCGTGGCTTAAGATTTAACCCTTCTTTTATTACTTCTCGGAGTCCTGGGAATTGTCTTTGTTCTTCCTGAACATCCTCACTAGGGGCCTGTCACATGACTGTCTTCAGGGGGTGGCCGGGATTGGAGATACGGTGGGAGCCCATGATGGACTGGGGCAGGGACAGTCAGCTGGGACTGCCTGTGCCTTCTTCATGCAGTCGGCTGACCTCACACAACACTACTAGGTTCTAAGGACAAGCGTCGTGGGGACAGGAAGCAGAGATTACGTTTTTTAAAAGTTGGGCCTGGAGTCAAGTAGTATTGTGGGCTGAACCGTTTGCCCTCAGAATCCATCTGACCCAAGCTTGACCCTCGTTACCTCAGAGCACGAACATACTTGATGATGGAGACATTAGGGGGCCATTTAATTAATATCTAATCTAAAGTGACCATCGCTTTTAAAAGAAGACTAAGTAGGACGTGAAGAGAAACACCAGGCAGGTGCACATAGTAGCAGGGTCTCCACTGAAGAGCACAGCTAGGGCATTTGTACCTCAAGGCTACGGGCCTCATAGAAAACAAACCTTCAACATCTTGGTGGTGGATTTCCAACGTTCAGAAATAGAATAAATTAAAGAAACAGAAATTACCTTCTGATGCTGAAGTTTCTCAGTCTGTGGCATTTAATTATAGCAACACAAGCGACTAATAAATGGAGGGATTTGGATCCTAGGGACCATGTCCTGCCCATCCACCCTCTCCTGTATCCATTGCCCAAGTAGCGATGTTGTGTAGATGTTGTGTAGAAGCTAGCAGCCAGCAGGGAGTCCCGCTCAGTAGTCTCTTCAGTAGTTAGTTGAATGGGCTGACAATGATCAGAAACTCTGGGAGAAACAGATAAGCCCAGAAAGATAAGGTGTACACTTGCCAGTGTCTGGGGATCGTCCTCTGGTAGCAGAGGTGAGGATGTGGGGTGTGTGTGTGTGGGGGGGGGTCAGGTGAGAGTGTGGAAGAGTCAGATTCCATAGAGGGGAAGGCCAATGAACACAAGCTGGAGAGAAATGAGATCCTGTTGACGAGGAGAATTCATTGACAGCCCTCCAACGGCATCCTTCATAGTCAGGAACCAAAAAATGGAGTAACAGAAAACAGCTATGGGTGTGAGAGGGCCCTTCACTCCAGTCTATCCTTTCTGGATACAGTAGGCTGAGGCAAGATGACTGACAGGGGAAAGGGTGTTTGACAGCTCCTTGCCAAGGATGACAGAGCATTTGGAAGGTTTCCTTGCTCTTGTGTCCCTGAATAAGCAACTGAGCAGAGACACACAGTTGCAGCAGAAGCAGAAAAAGTTCGTCACCAAAGGAAGTGGTTGGCAGCTCACCTGATCCGGTTCACTGTATGAAGAGTTGGGGTTTTCATACCACACAGATGCTGGAAGACATAAACTCAAGAGCCTTCTGATAATGAAACATTTTCTTTTTTTTAAAAAAGCTTTATTTATTTTTATTTTGTGTGTAAGGGTGCTTTGCCTGCATGTATGTGTCTGCACCACATGCATGCAATGTTTGTGGAAGCCAGAGGTGGGTCCCTGGAGTGACAGGCTGGAAGCAGCCATGTGGGTCCTGGGACTCACACCTAGGTTCTCTGGAAGAGCAGCAGTGCTCTTGACCCCCTGAGCCATCTGCATACACTTCCCCAGAAAGAGGCAGGCACAGGAAAAAAAAAATGCAGAAATGGCTGGTGTGCTGATTTGGTGCAAGTTCTGTCTTCTTCAGGCCGGAACTTGAGCACCTCCTAGACCCCCATCCCATGGCCTAGAACACAAAGCCTCGTCTAACTCCAGAGTCTTAGAACAATCAGGTGCTAGCTGTCAGTTCGGGAGAGAGGGACTTAGCACCCCTTCTTACCCTGAGAAACTCAAGCAGCAACAGCCTAGTTCCTATATATACTTTCTCAAGGGTGGTTTACAGGTCATGTGTTCTCTTATGGACAGCTTCATACATTACATGTCTCTTTAGGACCTTAAATCCTCACTAGGGGGTGTATTTTAGAGTCATAACGTGTCACGGGTCCCTTGAACTACTCTGGAGCGCCTCTGAGGCAGCGCCGGTGGCTGATACCTCCAGCCTTCCTCTTTCCAGTCACTGTTATTTTAGTGTGTGACGTTCCTATGACTTCGTGAAAGGCCTTCTTGTCCCCACTCTCTGCCTGTTTTCCTGTCTCAAGGTCCCTGGGCACATGTCTCCTATTCACCGTGGGAAAAATAGGGTCCCGTGGGGCCCGGCTTCGACCCCGTTAGACACGTCTAACATCAGAGATAGAGGGCTCCCGCCATTATTTCTGTGGTCACCAAGTCCACTCTGAGAACGTTTGATGTCCCCACCCTCCAGGTGTCCTGACTGATACTGTTCTCAGGGCTCCCTGGGAAGCAAGGGCTCTCTCAAGGCAAGCTGATGGGGAAGCCACATGTGTGAGACAGACATTTGACCAGGGAAAATGGATTAGTTTGGAATGTGTGATCATTCCCCACAAGAGACCCTTTCACATCTACTTCACAAATACTGGGAAGTAACAAAGAGAAGAAAAGAAGCTGGCGAGAGTAGACTAGATTTCCAGAGGGTGTTTGCCCCTTCAAGGAGGGAAGGCAGTGTCTGCATATAAACAGAGCCCTTCTGGGCTTGAGGTTGGTGTGATTCAGGCCCAGCTTTCTCTGCATCTTAGTTAATTATAAGACCTTCCCCCTTAACAGGAGTCGTGTTCCTTCAGCCACATCTATCCTTTGACGCTGCCTGTGATTGAAATGAAGAAAATGGGAATTTCCTTATCCCAGAACCAGCCCAGGCTCCCTCAATTTAAGTAGGTTTTTTCCCCCTCAAATATTGGAATATGTGTTATGGAACAGACAACAACTGGGCGACAAGAATGGACAAAGCTTTGGGTGCCGATAAATACTGAACTCACTCTCCCCCTCCCCTTAATTCTATTTCCTGGGGATAGGGAGCCCTAGATAACTCCAAGAACAATTAAGTCCCTAGCCAGGAGGAGTGGTCCTCTCTCTACTCTGGCTCCCTGGCAGGTCACAAATCTACAGTCTTTCAACGTGGTCAGTGAGGTGGGACTTTTCCTCCTCAAGGCAACATAAACTTGCGGCTGGGATACAGCTCACACGGTAGAGGGCTTTCCTAGCAGGCTAGAATGCCCCTAGGTCTAGTTCCCAGCCCTGTGCAAACCAGGCTTGGTGGTGTAAACCTGAAATCCCAGCACTCAGGAGGTATACGCTGGAGGTCAGATTACAAGTTAAATTCATTCTTGGCTACTCTGTGTTTAAGGTCAGTTTGGGATCCAGAATACCTTGTCTGGAGGTGGGAGTGGGAGGAGAGAATGGGGATAGGGTGGGAAGGGGGGATGGGGGTGGGGAAGCAGAAGAGAGGTAGAGAAATGATGTATTTTGGTAGAAAGAAAAAGTTAGATATTTTCACTTTAGAATTGTAAAAATCTCCCACACCTGCTGCGCCGCCTTTTCCTCCGCTGACCTTGGAACCGGGACTTGTCACCAGTTTTATTCTAAGGTTTAAGCGCGTGCACGTGACAGCCCGAGTCGCTTGCTGCTCTCAGCTCGGCAATCTGTAAGCGCTTTTCTCGCATTCCCCCCCATCTTTTCCTATCCATTTAAACATTTCAGCTCAGTGTGCGCCGTTTGAAAAGGACTCTGATGCAATCACCTACAATGAGGCCTCTCCGCGAGGCCTGTAATTCCCACTTGATTAAGATGGAGATACTGATTTGGCTGGGATTACATGCAAATAAACCGCGGCGTAGGGGGCAGGTGTAGTCTTTCAGTGTGCCGCGTCTGTGATTTCAGTCAGTAGTGAGCTTTCTCCACCTCTGTGACTTGACTACAGCATTTCTGTAGGTTAAGAAGAGTCTAACTGACTCAGATGGCAACTATTGCCACCAAAAGTTCTCATCTGGAGCCTTTCTTTGTGTCATGCCTATCAACACCAGTCTCTGTTCTTATTTTAAAATAAGAGGAATGGCCTTTTCTCTTGGGTTGCCTGCCAAAGGGTCGTGGTCTTTCAGAAGACGGCTGTTGAAGGGGACTGAGGAAAACGTGTAGGACAATGGAGTGACTCGGACATCACAGAGGAGTTGGGACTGCGTAGCCCAGTCCTGTACTGAAGAAACTCTGGCTTTGATTGGTAGAGCCTGCCTCAGGGTACATGGTGGAAGAGCAAAGAAGATCGCTGGAATTAGGTTTCTTTATGAATGCTCTTGAGTGTAGGTGTGATCACGCGTGCGCGCGCGCACACACACATCTACACACCTATACACCTCACACATCTACACATGATGATCCTGGTTTGGCTGTTTTGGTCTCATTGGACACATGTATTACTCCCCATTTTTCCTATTTCTCCAGCCAGTTACAGAGAGATTTCACCCAGGAGAGATTGCTAAGGTAGAATCCTGGTGTGTCGGTGAGACTTGTTTTCAGAAAAGATGAACTGATGGAGACAAACCATCCTGGACGTGGGTGGCACCGTCTCATGGGGTGGGGCCCCACATGCTATACATAGGAGATGGCAATGGTAGCTGTGTGCCAGGATTCGCCGTTCATTTTCTTCCTGGCCCATGGCGATATGAACTTGTCCTCGTGTGATTCCTGCTGTGATGGACGGAACTCTCTGAAACTGAATCAACAGGACTTTCTCCTGTCTTAAGTTCTCTGGGTCAGATAATTAGACCACCACAATGAAACAGTAACTAATACAGACAGACATCAAGTGCACAGTGATCCGGCTGCCAGGACTACCTGGAGAAGCCTCTGGTTACTGTCCCTTTCGGGATGTTTTGCACCAGACTCTGTCCCGGCAGGTAAAATGGTCTTTATCTGACACTGGTGTTCTCAAATGTTCCCTTTCCCAAACACTTTAGATTACTCTGTTTATGCTTCATTTATTCCTGTTCTCTGGAGTTCCAACTGTTTCCCCTCCGTTATGCCCAGATAGAACATTCAGCTTTAACTTTGTACACTTCGATCAACCAAAGCGCTCTGATTAATTTTATTTTTCTTTTACATGGCATGACTTTTTCTGAAAACTTAGGAAAAAATAGTACACATTTATCATAGTGATTTGGAAAACAGAAAGGCACTGAAAATCCCATTAGTCAGGACAACCACTGTTAGTTTTTCTTTTTTTCTTCATAATTTTTTTTATTGATTCTTTGGAAGTTTCACATCGTGTACCCAAATCCCACTCATTTCCCAGTCCTTCCATGTCCACCTTCTACCCTTGTAGCCTCCCCTCCAAAATAAAATAATAAAATAAAATCACATTACTCCTCTGTGCACTGGGAGGGTGCACTGCAGGGTGGCACCAAACAGCTTTACTTGTAAATGTTCATTTCAAGGAGTCGTTGGTCGGGTTCAAGGTCTCTGGTTTCTACTAAACCGTCAGTACTGGGCCCTTACTGAGATGCCTCTTGGATAGCCTGCTGTTGTCCCAAGTCATGGAGATCCTGGAGATGTGATTCCACAGAACGGGTCCTTCATGAGTTCCAGCAGGTCTCACACGGGGGAGAGGTTGGAGTGGGCCAACTCAAAGCCCTGGATTTGGGCTTGGGTGGTCGCTGAACTGGTGAGCCAGGCCTCCACTGGGACAACTCTCCCATACTATATATTTTTTTTGGTATATTTCCTTTCATATTTTTTTCTGTGTAGACATTTTTTGTATGCTTGTGTAGGTTATGGATAATACAAGGTATGTGCTGCAGATTATATACTATTTAAGATCATAACTTTAAAAAAAGTTGTGTATATGTGTGCTGGTGTGTAGTGAACCTAGGGACTTGTGTATTGCGAGCAAGCCCTTCATGACTGAGCTAAGCCCTCCGTCCCTAAATTTAAGTTTTTATTATAATATTAAATTTTATTTTAAAACAAGGTTTTTTAGAAGATTTACTTTAGATAGATGAGGGTTTTGCCTGCATGTATGTATGTGTACCTTGTACATGCCTGTAAAGATCAGAAGCGGGCATCGGATTCCGTAGAATTAGTGTGACGGATGGATCTAGCCTACGCACGGGTGCTAGGAACCAAACCCAAGTCCTCTGCGAGAGCCTCAAATACCCTTAGCCACTGAGTCACCTCTTCAGTCCCCAAAACATTGTTTTTTTACCATTTGCATGATTTTCAGTTAGATAGAAGGATTCTAGGTTGGCATTTAGCCATATAGCATTGCAGCCAAATAAAAATTGACTGTATCTTCACATTGAGTGGGTGTTTTCTCTTTTATGATTGGTTGGTGTCTTAGGGTTTCTATTGCTGTGAAGAGACACCATGACTACAGCTACTCTTTTTTTTAAGTTTTTTTTAAAGATTTATTTATTTATTACATATACAGTGTTCTGCTTGTGTGTATACTTGCAGGCCAGAAGAGGGTTCTAGATCTCATTATAGATAGTTGTGAGCACCATGTGGTTGCTGGGAATTGAAATCAGGACCTCTGGAAGAGCAGTCAGTGCTCTTAATCTCTGAGCCATCTCTCCAGCCCCTACAGCTACTCTTATAATGGAAAACACTTAATTGAGGTGGCAGCTTACAGTTCAGAAGTTCAGTCTCTGTCATCATGATGGGGAACACAGCGGAGTGCAGGCAGACATGGCTTTGCAGCTGAGAGCGCTACATCTTCTAGGCAACAGGAAGTCAACTGAGGCACTGGGCATGACTTGGGCATATATGAGACCTCAAATCCCAATCCCATAGTGGCATATTTGCTCCAGCAAGGCCACACCTCCTAATAGTACCACTCCCTCTGAATTTATGGGGGCCAATCACATCCAGATTGCCACAGTCGGTGTTGTAGTTTTGATTGATTGGCATGCTGGGTATGATTGTAAGTTTGTTGTGCCTGTGCTATGTGAGTTGTTAACTATTTTGAATATCACCTGTGGCTATAGTGTCATAGAATTTAAATGGCCCCTATTATTGGACGTTTAAGTTGTATTCAAAAATCCAAAATCAAAATAAAATAAAATAAAAAGAAGAAAGAAAAGAAAAAAAAAACCAAACTTTTGCCATGGAATTTCTTTTTAAAGCAAAGGTAGATAATTCCTTTGGTTATGTTTCTAGAAAAGCACGAACAAGGTAAAGGCATAATAGCCATGAAGACTGTGGTGTGCCTGCCTTGTGCAAAGTCTGGATTTGCACATTTTATGTCTGCAAGCAGGGCGCATAGTGGCACTGTAAACCTGAGTGCCATCGTTAAAATATGACTTGAAATCTAACAAATGGAACATCGAGTTTGATACTTTAGGGTTATCATTTTTTATACCCCCCCCCCAGGGTTATCATTTTAATGTGAACACGCGACAGTTATTTTAGAATGTACTTTGCCATTTCTCCGTGCTCAGCTTTCTGCCCTCCATCTCATCGGTGTTTCTGGGCTCTGCCTTGACGCTCCGAATACCCACAGCTGTTTTCTCACTGATTGCCAAGGTTACTTTGGCTTCTTTCCTGGGCAAGGCAGGTACCACTTTCTGACGAACTTCCTGAAGCAGTTTTTATATTTGTGGCTGAGTTCTGATGGACACACACACACACACACACACACACACACACACACACACACACACATATTTATCTTCCTCCCTGTGGGTGTGCTACTAACATGGGTTCTCTAAAGACAAAGCCTTTTTGGTTTTTAGTGGAAACAAAACAATTCTTTAGCATTTTACTGGTGTGGACAAACCACCCCTGTGATGGTTTGAGAGAAAATGATCCCCAAAGAGAGTGGCACTATTAGGAGGTGTGGCTTTGTTGGAGTGGGTGTGGCCTTATTGGAGGAAGTGTGTCACTATGGAGGTGGGCTTTGAGGTCTCAAATACGTTCAAGCCACATCCAGTGACTCAGACCACTTCCTGTTGCCTGCACAAGATATAGAACTCTCAGTTAACCTCTCCAGCACCATGTCTGCCTGCACTCTGCCACGTCCTACCATGATGACAATGAACTGAACTAAACGTTTTCCATTGTAAGAGTCGCCGTGGTCTCTGTGTCTTTTCACAGCAATAGAAACCCTGACTAAGACAATGCCCAAACTTTGAGACTGGCCACAATTGACCTCTCTCTGAAAGAAAGAGTGGGAAAGCCAAGGAGGGGGCTGGGGAGGGGAAGAAACCCGGTTGTTGTTTGAGGCTTCTCATGTGGTCTTAGTCCATAGTCATCCAAAAGCCAGTTTGTCTGGGTATCCAAGACGGCTCCTCACATGATATTCCCAGGCCAGCTGATGGTTGCTGGGATCTCTATCTTTCTGCTTCATCCCATGGTTAACTGAGCTTTCTCAAAGTATGACCACCTCAGTATATTTGAATTTACCAGCTGCTAGCTTCTCCCAGGGCAATCATTCCGAGGAGATCAAGGTGGAAGCTGTTACCGCTTGATGAAGAAGGCTTACAAATGAAGTAGCATCATTTCAGACATGCTCTGTGGGGGAAAAAGAGAGCCACCAGCTGTTGAAAGTGAGAGCTCGGATTAGAGATGAGGGGAGGGATGCGTCTTAGCTCCATGACTTGACACTACAACACTCTATCTGGTGAAACAACCTAAGGAGGGAAGGATTTATTTCGGTTCTCAGTTCAAGGCTCCAGGTCCTCATGGTGGGGAAGGTATGGCGGCCGTAGTTTGAAGCAGCTGGTCACATTGCTCCTGCAGTCACGGAACAGAGAAAAGGGATGCTTGCAGGCACCGACTTTCTCTCTTTTTATCCAGTCTTATACTCACCGGTGGGATGACAGTACCTACATTTAGGGTGAGCTTTCCCTACTCCATTTAATCTAAACATCCCTCCCAGACAAGCCTAGAGCCTTGTTTCCATGGTGATTCTAAACCCCATCAAGTTGACAATTGATTCACCATCACAGAGTATAAAGCCCATGGGCGGAGGGACACCTTTGGAGTTCCTGTAGGTACCCAGCATTGATTTTGTTGAGTCCATAATCAACGTTCAATACATTCCTTTTCAGTGAACAACCTAGACACTGGAGACAAATGTTTCTTGAAAAAGTCATTTGACCTTCAATTTCCTAGGCTGGTGGGAAGGACCAAGGGAGAGAGCCATGAAAAACAAGACTTTGGCATAGCTGTGTTCTAATCTCAGACAAGCAAATGACCCTGAAGAAATTCCCTTATGGGTGTGAATATATCTTGCTGATAGCTGTGCATTTCATCCTAGGACTCTATTATCCCTCCTTATCTAACCAATATTTCCCTATTTATCCATAGTCTCTATCTCTGAGCAGGAGACAGCTGTGGCAATGCCAATTCTCTTGTCATTGCTGTCGTTATAAAGTCACTTAGAAGTCATTTCAGAATCTTATGTGGTTCTTATTACGGGTTTAGTCTTGGTTACAGTGATTGTTCTAAAGATGTACACTTTAAAGCTATTTCTGCATATGGGACGGACTGGGGGCAGGACCAGCCACTGTGCCTCTGACAGAATGACAATCAGGATGTTTCCGGTCAAGTCTTCTCTGGGCTAAAGTGTAAAAATGAGCCATGTATTTCCCGTGCAGTCATGACTGATAGCATTAAACTGAAAACATATGTTGCTTTAAGATTTCATCCGTTCGGATTAAAGATTATTGTTCGTTTACTGTAGTTAAGATGATGACACATTCTCCCCAGAAGTTTATACGAGACCAGAGAAGACATACCAAGATACAAAAGCCGGCAGCCTAGACCGAAGGCATCATAAAAGATAGAAAATGTGAGAAGAGGCCAGGGCTCAGAAAACGAGGAAGGACCTAGACTCTGGCGCTATTTGTTGGCGTCTCCAAATAGGGTTGTGACAGATAAATCGGTCCTATTTCAGAGCTGAAGAACAGCCTCGGCGCAGACCCCAACACAACTGAGAAAGGAACAATTTTGCTTCTCTAGCAGCTTTTTCTAAGCAGGCTCTGGCATCACGGGGAGACCAAAGAGGGTTAACAACCCTGGTGCCTAGAAACAGAAACCAGACAACCAGCCAAGGAGCCTCCTGAGCTGCCTCACTGCCCTCTTCACTTGCTCCAACGCTCACAACAGCGGTAGGCACGGAGGGCTTTTCTCCGCAAGCTTGCAGGTCCCCTAAAGGGTGGGAGGCCTGGCTGAGAAACGATCCCAGCACACACTGGGAAACAAATGTCCAAATATTCATTCCTGGACCTTGACTGATGCACGGGTTTTGGCCCCAGAGGTTGAAGGGCTCGGTAGGGAAGCTGTTAATGTGTCTTGAAGCACTTTCCAAGTAAAGACCCACCCTGCCCTCCTCCACCCGGGGCTGGCTTCTCACTGGGTTTAGGGGATTTGGAAGGGATTTGAGGTGGGTATAGTGCTGGTGTCTCAGTTTCCAGGAAATAAAACAGTCCTCTGCTCTGAACTTTAATGGGCTTCTGCTCAGCGTCTGGGTGGCAGGATGTCTTTTCTCCGCGCAGTCAGTTTTGTGTACAGGCTACAAGCGTGGCTTAGGTTTCTCAGTCCCTAAAGCCTCAGCTTTGAATGGGCAGCTGGGGGTTCTGGGCTCACCGCTGACTCTTGCACTAGCTGATGCCTGGAGAGGTCAAAACCTAGCTCAACTTGCGACTCCTTAGGTAATTGCTTCTCTTTTCTTCTCTGCAAATGGCGGGGACGGGGGTGGCGCGGGGTGGGGGGGGGACGATGCCAGTAAACGGCAAAATTGCAGGGTTTTAAGAAAGGACTTAAGGCTAGTGATTGGATGGGTAGGAGAAAGACTTTGAAATCATCACCTGATCCCCAGTGGTCCAATGTGATCCCCAGAGGAGAGCTAAAATGCAAGACACAAAGAAAGGAAGGACAAAAGACCGCACAATCTTTTCCCTCATGGAACAGGCAGCAGATGAACCTGGAGAAGCCTGGGGTCAGTGACTGCTCCGTTTCTGGTGCCTGGATGCTGTGATCCTGTGGTGGACAGAGAGCCCGCTCCTCTTTCCTCCCATTAGGACATGTTTTGGTTGTGTAATTTGTAGTTAAGAAGCCGAGAAAGAGTGTACTCTTACACTCCATGGAATGGAAAAGTGGAACAGTACCCACATGCCCTTAACTTCAGTTCCTGAGGCTCCAATGCCCTCTTCTAGCCTGTGTGGGCACCAGGGACACGTGTGGTATACAGACACACATGCAGGCAAAATATTCATAAAAAATAAGTAAATCTTGAAACAAGCAAACAAAAGGACTAAACACAGTTTTCCTTCCTTCCTTCCTCCCTTCCTTCCTTCCTCCCTCCCTCCCTCCCTCCCTCCCTCCCTCCCTCCCTCCCTCCCTCCCTCCCTCCCTTTCTTCCTTCCTTCCTTCCTTCCTTCCTTCCTTCCTTCCTTCCTTCCTTCCTTCCTTCCAAAAGGTCTTGCTGTTGTAGCCCAAGCTGGCTTTGAACTCCAGATCCTTTGACCTCAGGCTTCCAACAACCCTCAAGGAATCATTCATTGATTTTGCTTAATCAGTGGAATCAGGCAGGGTTAAATAGAACATTGACAGAGCATGAAGTCAGTGGTTCCCCCCTAAGCGATGAAGACTGAAATCATAGGTAACGCCCGGGGAAACCATGTGTGGTAGCTGGAATGCAATTGGTCGCCATAATCTCATAGGGAGTAGCGCTATTAGGAGTATGGCTTTGTTGGAGGAAGTGTGTCACTGTGGGGGCAGGCTTTAAGTTTCCCATGCTCAGGATACCGCCCAGTGTTTCAGTTGACTTCCTGTGGCCTGCGGGAAGTAGGACTCTCAGCAGCTACTCCAGCACCACGTCTGCTTACATGTTGCCATGATCCCTGACATGAGGATAGTGGACTAAATCACTGAAACTGTAAGCGAGTCACCCCAGGTAAATGTTTTCTTTTTAAGAGTGGTCATGGTGTCTCTCTACAGCAATAGAAACCCTAACTGTGACACCACGAGAGCACCATAAAGGGCTGCTCAGCTTCCTGGACATCTAGTAAGAGAGGGGCTTTAGGGGAAGTCACTTAAAGATGCCGATTCCCAAAAATTCTGCTTTTGATAGCAAGGAACCAGAACTTTAAACAACAGTGTCTGATGTTAAAAAAAAAAAAAAAAAAAAAAAAAAAAAAAAAAAAAAAAAAAAAAAAAAAAAAACAAACAAGTAGTTAATCTTACATTGTGCGCATGCCTGGTGCCCACAGGAGTCAGAGGAGGGTGCTGGATCCTCCGCTGTTTGTCCTGTATACATTTTTTAAATGGAGAACATTTGATGTTTCCATGAATTCCTACATAGTCCTCCTGACTTCTTGATAGGCAGACAACTGAGACCAACCTGCCAAGGTCCCCTGAGAAGTCCTAGACCATCTCCTGCACCTCAAGAGTGAGTTTGGTTTATTTTCTAGTCATACAAATATAGGCGTTTAGCCGGGCGGTGGTGGCGCACGCCTTTAATCCCAGCACTCGGGAGGCAGAGGCAGGCGGATCTCTTAGTTCGAGGCCAGCCTGGTCTACAAGAGCTAGTTCCAGGACAGTCTCTAGAAACTAAAGGGAAACCCTATCTCGAAAAAAACAAAACAAAACAAAAAAAAACAAACAAATATAGGCATTTGAACTCACGCAGTGACTAATAATCACGAAGACCTCTGCACACACTAAGTAGTCCTGAGGTGATGCTATTACGGTTTAATATGCACAGATAGGTTTGGGAACATGTGAGCAACACAGGTATCAGTGCACATTGTGTTTTTCTTTTTTCTTTCCATTACCGGACTTTTTAGTTCATGTCCAACTGAGGATCTGTTAAGTAGATAAGCTGAGCCCAAGGGAGAAAACATTAATATTTGAAGCAATGCAAACAAGCACGGATGACCTCATCGCTTACATGTATGAATCAAGCTGGCGTCCCGTTTATTGTGTGCTCTGTGGAGTGCGGTACCCCTCAGGATTAGCTTTTCTTTCTACTGCTCTGATAAAATGCTCGGAAGCGTCCCCTTAAGGAAGGAATTATTTTCTCTTGCGGTTTGAGAGGGTGCAATGCATCCCGGTGGGGAAGGAATGGCAGAGCTCATGGCGGCTTGCAGCAGTGGCTGCAGGGCAGTAAGACAGATTTGCGCCAGTGCATCGAGAACCACAGACACTGACCTGAAGTGTCAAAGGCCTATCACTCTCAGGTCCTACCTCTATGCAACTCACTTCTTCTTGCTAGAGCCCTCCCCCACCCCCCGGCCCCCACAAAGGTCCCACAATCTCCCCCCAAAAGTGCCTGCAGTTAGGGACCAAGTGTTTAGATGTAAGAGCCTGTGGGAGACATTTTATAACCAAACCATTGCATTTTCTGTTCAGACAAAGATTCTACCCTGTACTGAGAACCGTCCTTTCTTTCTCCTCTGAAGTCATGATAGCATTTTGGCTGTGTAATGTGAATATGAATTAAACTGTCAATTTCTCATGTTTCTGCTTTAGCTTTGGTCCATAAACCTCCAGAGTTGGAAGGCAGACGCCACCGTCAGATGTTCATGCACCCACCTACTTGGGTGCTCTGAGAGCTTAAGTCTCTGCAAACATCTGTGGAGAATGCAGTCCATCCTGCCTGGAGGGATTACCTACATGAGAAAGCCCTTATGAATCATGTTTATTCTTTCGGGCAGTATTCCAAACTTTGCATGAGCTGAAACTAAATAGATAAAAACATCACCCTCCTCCTGAGTATTGTTCCTTACATAACTATCTGGACCTTAGCGCTTGAGTTCACAAAAGCCAAAACAAGCACGTCCTTGCGCTTTTTCAACTTCGAAGAGCCTTGGCGGCAGTAGAATATTTGCATCTGAAAAGGCTATTAAAGGTTTCCTTTTGCCTTGAGATAGAAGCGGGACTGGTTGTTTGCCCGATGGTGAGTACTGAGTTCTCTCTGGGTAGACTTTGGCCTGTTTGGATTTCTGCTTCTCAGTCAAGAACAGCGAAACAAGTGAGAGCCCATCTGGAAAATCATTCCTGAACCAAATCGAGATGTATCTGGGATTTTGCTGGCTTGCTTGCTTAAGTAGATGCATCTTTTCATTCTCTTCCTCTCTTCCTCCTTCCTGTCTTGTTCACCATCCCTGCTAATTTGTTGACTCCTTAGGGAACTCCCAGCTCTGGTACAGCAGGCTCCGTTGCTGCCTCCTGCTGCCCAAGGGCTCTGCTTTGACTCAGACACAAGCCGTGAAAAGGCGTGGTTGTTGAAGGAACGCTCTCTTAAAGCCCACAGCGCTTTGAATCCCTGGGTTATCTTAGAAATTCTCACCTAGGCATTTTACAGCCTCAATTGTTTGAAAGAAATGAAACAGCTTTTGCTATTTAGGATATCTCATCTCCAATTAAGCTCATCTCAATCCCCAATACTTCAATCAGGCAGGATTTTCACAATTTGCACAGCTAGAGCCATGTAATTTGGGCAAATCACTTAACCTCTGTGAGTCTGTTTCCTTATCTTTAACTGGAGAGAAATTGCAATGTGACCTTCAACCCTTCATCAAGGCCTGAGCCCGTAGGATTCTATAATTTCTTTTCCTTCCACGTATTACCCTTCAAAGAAGCGGAGCTGAAGATCTGCACACCACAAATGAAATCCAGTTCATGGACTGGGTAATATTCTAGTTCCTCTGCTAAAGGAATTTGACCCGAGTTCTTTTAAACACAGGAAACAAGGCTACTATTACCTTTTGTCTCCTTAGATTCTTATGAGACTAGGAGATGGTTTGACAGGGTGACTGACATAGTACCTGACATGCCATAGATGGTCAATCAACATTAGATCCTTTTTCTTTTGGAGTTTTATAATAAGAACTCCGTTACATATCTTGATCAATCTCTCTCAAGTGTGTGAATCACTCCTCATCAAATACACATTGATCTGGCTACTTCCCCAACCTCCCTATTTGCTATCTGGCTACCCCCATCTGTTAAGACAGGGCCAAATGGGATTCAGCAAAATGCAGCCCGAAAGGTCAGTGAGTCTTGGGCTGTAGACACAACTTCCTCATTTTCGTCATGAAGAACTCTCGGCAGCTAACACAACTTGAATTTTCAAAGGAAGGGGAAAAAAAAAAAAGAAAAAGAAAGAACCACCTGCCAGACAGATTGACTCCTGTCAAACACTCGTGTCAATACACATGTACAAGAAGGGAAGCTTGAGAAGCTGTGGTCCCTTTCCAAGAAATGTGTGCCAGCGGCAGCTTTGCCTGGCATTGAGATCAGAAAGAGTCTTTTCCTTTTCTTTTTTACAGTGCTTTATTTTTTAATTTGTCTGCACGTGTGTATGTGTGTGTGTGGGGGGGGGTATATGCACATGAGGCCACAAGTATCAGACGTGTCTGCACGTGTGTATGTGTGTGTGGGTGGGGGGGTATATGCACATGAGGCCACAAGTATCAGACGTGTCTGCACGTGTGTATGTGTGTGTGGGTGGGGGGGTATATGCACATGAGGCCACAAGTATCAGATGTGTCTGCACGTGTGTATGTGTGTGTGGGTGGGGAGGTATATGCACACGAGGCCACAAGTATCAGACGTGTCAGGAGTTGGACTCACAGGTGGTCATGAGGGGCTGGCAACACCTCGGGTCCTCTGCAAAAGCAGCGTGAAGCTATAGGGGATGTCTCTCATCCACCCTGGATGTATTTCTTTCCTTCCTTAATTCCTTTCTTCACTGCACCCTACCCAGCGGCAGTAAGAAGTGTGTCATCCTCAGGATGCCCCATGACCCCTTATGGAGAGGACGATCACATTTTTGGCTCTAGTGTTACCCACATGGTTGAACCCAGCTCTTAAAGTTAACTCTGTTAACTCTATTAGCTCTATTAAAGCTAGAGGTGGACTAGGACAAGGCCGGCGATGATAAATGGAAGAATAAAATGGAATTCGAAGAATCGTGTGAGGGTAGCTTTATCGACTGAGAACCCCCCCCTCAGATCCATTCGACTAGGGTTGTACCGATGTAGGGGATAGCTGATAAGAGGTTTGTAATTACTGTAGCCCCTCAGAAGGATATTTGTCCTCATGGGAGGACATAACCTATGAATGCTGTTGCTATAACGGCGAATAGGAGCACAATTCCTATGTTTCAGGTTTCAATTATGTTGTAGGAGCCGTAGTAGACTCCTCGTCCTACGTGGAGAAACAGGCAGATGAAGAATATGGAAGCTCCGTTGGCATGGGCGTAGCGGATTAGTCATCCGTAGTTTACGTCTCGGCAGATGTGGGCGACTGACGAGAATGCTGTTGATGTGTCTGATGTGTAGTGTACAGCTAGGAAAAGTCCTGTAAGGATTTGGATGACTAGGCATAGGCCAAGTAGCGAACCGAAGTTTCATCAGGATGAGATGTTTGATGGGGTGGGTAAATCAATGAATGAGTGGTTAATTATTTTGATTAATGGATGTTTTTTTTTTTTCGGGTAATTGTCATTAGATGTTTCTATAGTTGAATTACAATGATGATTTTTCATGTCATTGGTCATAGAGTCTATGTAGGAATTATGATAGAATCAATTTATTTTTTAAGTTTATTAGTTTCGTTAGGTTGCCTGGGGGCTACTTTGAAGCCTTCGCCTATTTATGGTGGGTTATGTTTACTTGTTAGTGGGTGTTCTGGTTGTCTAGCGGTGTTTGGGTTTGGAGGGTCATTTTTGGGTTTAATGGTATTTTTAATTTATTTAGGTGGTATGTTGGTTGTATTTGGTTATACTACCGCTATGTCTGCGGAAAATTATCCTGAGGCTTGAGTGTCAAGTTGGCTGACATTAGGAATTCTGGTGATGAGTATTTTATTGGAATTGGGGGTGTTATTTTTAAGTGATGTCTATGAAGGTACGGAGATTGTACTGGAGTTTAATAATGCAGGTGGATGGGTAGTGTATGATGGTGATGGGTTGGGGTTGATGGGTGAGGGGGGTGCCGGTGTAGCTGCTTTATATAGTTGTTCTGCATGGCTTATGGTTGTTTCTGGTTGAACGTTATTTATAGGGGTATTTATTATTATTGAGATTACTCGTGGAAATTAGGTGTTTAGTAGAATTGGTAAAGATAAGAGAGTAATAAGGAATGATAGGAAATAAAGTTTAATTAAGCCTTTTTGATTGCTAAGGGCTGAGGAGATAAGAGTGTGCAGGGCGGAAGTGGCTTTTGGAATTGATTTTTCTAGTCAGATTAGGTCTATTAAAGTTAGAACACTCAAGGAAATCTGGAAGTTTTTGCACTAGAAAACTTCACTTTGATGATATCTTGAATACCCTGAAAGGGACAGAAAGGGAGAAGGAAGGACAATGGAAGAGTCACATTTCTTAGTTAAAATAGGGGAGGTCACGGAGGTTACACTTCCTTTTCCTGCCAATAAAGTTGTAACAAAGTAACATGCTAAGTTCACACTGCCTTGTATTACACAATATATTCAGTAAAACCCAGAAATGGGTTTTCATACAGCGTATATTAAGATGGAGTAGAGGTGAGTTTAAGATCAAGTTGTAGAATAAGACTGTTTTTCTATTAATTTGAGTTTTATTTTATTTCTTTCTAATAATTTTCTGGCACCTAGAATAAGTTTCAAGAAGTTATAAAAGATTTTGCTAGCTTCTTTTCTCCCATCCAAGTACTAACCAGGCCTGACCCTGCTTAGCTTCTGAGATCAGATGAGACTGGGCACGTTCAGGGTGGTATGGCCGTAGACTTATTTTCTCTAAGTCTGTTGTGCTCATGTTTGTCTTATTAATGTCAACTTAAAGTTTACTGATACAAGTAGTACATAACACTACAAAAATTCATTCAACGAATTCTGGCTAAATATGGATGAAATTCCCATGTATTTATGTTCTATATCTCTAGAAAGGTCAATGCTCTGATTAGCAGGATTTTTGAAACGAGTAACCCTGGGCCTGGTGTGTCAAGGTACATCTCTAATCCCTGCAGTTTTAACTCTAGATAGGTAGACACAGAAGGATGCCTCAGGTCGGATGCCTACAGAGGTTACATAGTGAGTTCTAGGCCAGCCTGAGCTACATGGGAACAAGCAAGCAGGGAAACAACCTCCCAGACCCCACACACATACCTACCCATACCAAAGAACAAAGACTACCAGTGAGGTCAGCCTCACCCTGTGAGGAATAGCGCAGCACCAGAAGGGAATAAATGACTACACAGAAACTGGCCTCAGAGGGTGCCGAACCACCAGAGTGGTTCCGATGCGAGAGAGGTCCCGCTGAAACCAAGCGTTTTGAGGCCTGCTTCAGAACCCAGGTTTTGGAATTGGAAGCACTCAGAGGTGAGGGGTGGAGCTGGAGACAGAAAACAGATCAGTTGAATCTCTACCAGCTCCAACATCTGATGCCCCCAGGCTAACAGCATCTGCTCTGTCACACCCACCCCCCCCCCCCCCCCCCCCCCCGCTTTCTCCTTGTTAACCTTTTTCAAAGATTCACTTTACACTCCACACAGGGCTGTATCTCTACACTCAAATCTAACTGGAGAACACTTGGCTTTCTGAATGACCTCCCTAGAGCAAACACCTGAGTGTCGCTTGTATTGAGTTGATACAAGGAGACTAAGCCAAAACTTTTCTTCGAGCCTCTGATTTAACCAGGGAAATAGAAAGCCCAACTAATTTTAAATATGACAACATGTGTTTGATGGGTCGTGATCAAGCCCATGAGAGGCACAGAAGTCTCAGAGACAGGGAAGAATTTACTGGGTCGAGGAGAGTCAGAGTGTGTGATGCTTTCAAGGAACAAAGGCCCAGAAGCCTCAAGGCATGTTCTTGGGAACATTGAGCCACCAGCTTGTGGCTGATGAGCAACTTTAGACAAAAAGTGCATGCAAGGTCGTTGCTGTGGTGCAGGGGCTTATTCCATGGGACCCAGAGGCCAGCAAGTGGTTTGACTTTTAGCATCTCACTCAGTGCACTGTTTGAACGATGCTCAGATGTAAGGCTTCGGAGAAATGTCAGGAATTACATGTTCATCACAAGTGGACTGTAGCCATTCTCATTTAGTCGGGAGGCTTAAAGGGATCTTCCAGGATGAAGAGGGGTTTGAGAGCGCAGATAACCTCTGCCAGTGTCATCTGCTGGATATCCGGGTCATGATTGGAGGGCAACGACGTGGATGTGACTATAGCCACCATAAAAGCCCTAAGGAGCTATCTTGGGGCACGCGGGGCTCAGTGGGACTCAGGGAGGGGAACACATTTGGGTGGTCAGACGGGCCTTAACGTCAAGGCTCTTGTGCAGCTGCGGCAGGGAATCATAGTCAGGAGCCGGGGATTGAGGGTGCGCCCGCACCAATCAGGAAGGTGCCCAGAAAGCAAGGGCTGTTCGGAGGACTGAAGTTGCTACCCCTGTATCTGAAAACGGCCACGGAGGAATGAATGGAACACTGTCGTCTGTCGTCTTTTCACTGGATGTTAGTGCATACACACGCCTGTTTGTATTCAGCCACTTAGCAGCCGCTGAAGCAATTAATTAGCTAAAAAAGTAATTGCTGAATGGTAATGTGTGTTTGCCTTGTTTACAAACCACACCTGCCTCCGTGGATCTCCTGGGCCCTGCAATGATGAGCCAGCCTTCTTCCAAATTGTCTTGTTAAAAGGCTCTGGGTCCTGGATAATACACCCTGAGTTCACCATACTGTGTGGGGCAGATTTTAGGCTTCTAAAACCTTATTATTTGACTGTTAACTTCTGTGTTTTATTGGCTATTTATGGTGATTTACAGTCCATTTATTTACTTAACCATTTACTTAAGGGTTGTTCTATGAGCATTGTAACTTACTGGCTTGGATTAAGTATTGATTTTTGAAAGTTCCTAGGGTAGCTTCTGTCCTCCAACTTGACAAGCACGCAGTTTATTTTGAAATCCCAGGGGAGAAAGTACATGGTCTTCAAGTGTCCTTGAGGGAACAGATTTCCCCTCCACCACTGCACCACAATTTATTATTGTTTAAATCAATGCGTGGCTCCTTGCATACCAGCCTCTACTTTGGGTCATACGGACTTAACCTCAGAACAAAATCACTTTGTTCAATGAAAAACAGGGCCCCTCCAGTCCTCTGGACCCCTTTCTCCATATCCCATAAGGAAAAAAAAAGTTTATTTGACGGCATGATAACCGTCAGCATAATTTCTCATGGAAATAAGGCTGACAAGCAGCTTATCTCTCCTGCCATCAAGGGGAACTTAATGTCATCTGCAGTATTAACTCCTGCATGACAGGTAGACAGACCTCTAAGGGACAGTCCTGCAGGAGAGAGGACCCATGTGCTTAACAAAATAGTAAGAATAGAAAAGTCTCATATGTGCCTACATTTTTAAATATACAATCTTGACATTATCCTGACTAGCATTTTTTTTCTACAGTGCCTAATCTTCTATGAGATAATGTTACAAAAATATTGGTAGAATTATGAAAATGACTTCAGGTTTTGGCCACTCAGAAGCCAGGTAGAAAAGCCAGTGAGCTGTTTTGAGAGTTTCTGCCATGTCTGTGGTTAACCCCTCTGTCTAGCTGCCGTTTATCCCTGGTTCTGGTTCTGAGTGTCATCTTGGAGATGGAGGGGATGTGTCTTAATGGGTCATTGCATGGCTTTGAGTCTACCTGGTATAATACTTTGTAATCTCATTTGAGTGAGGGGAGCCAAGACATTTAAGAGACATTTTTATTTAAACTTGTAGTTTGTAGTCGGTTTGACTACTGATTGAGGCTTAATGACTTCTGACAGGACAGGACTAGAGCCATGCAGAAGTGCGATAAAGTCTCAGCTTGCTCTCAGCTTGCTCCCTCACCTCTGACCTTTGCTGTCAGTCACTCAAGGTCTTCCCTGGCTGGGTGCTCCGGGGTCGTGGTCACTCCGGTCACTCACTGTGTGTTTCTGTTCCTAGTGCTGAAGGTATTTCAAGAGTGGGCTCTCACTGTGAAGTTTGTCTAGAACTCTCTGTTTCCTTCTACATGTATTAAGAACTTTTCTCCCTTTCCCTGAATGTGAGTCCAATGGCTGCCTGGCTTTGTTGTGGAGATGGTTGAAGCCTCCCTGGCCAGAGCTGATTAGCTCAGAGGTGTTATTGACCAAGTTTGGACCTATAAGAACCCCTTCTTGGGAATTTTGCAGTTTGGAAGAGGAGAACCAGTCCTCCCCTGGAAGTGCCAGTGGCTACAAAATCAGGAGAACTTTTGAAGTTCATTTGCAGCCGAGTTGGAGGACCTGACTAGCAGCGAGAGATCGCGTTTCGTGGGGAGACACTCTTCAGTGACTGAACAATGGATGTCTATTTCAAGGGCTCCTGCCTTTCAGTTTGATCATTAGATTTTTTTTTTCCTTTTAACTAATTTGTCTCTCCTTCAGTTATGCTGGTCTAAATTGCATTTCTGTTCCCTGCAGCCCAAGTATCAGAACCGATGAGGCCTGTCTAGCGTTCCGCTGCCCCCAAGGTCCTCCCTTCAGCGCATGAATGATAACTCTTCCCCCCTCATCTTTCTTGTGACCCCCAAACATCGACAGTCTGATTTGATTAAATAGCTAGTTACTCATGCTTTTCAGGACACTAGGGACTCTAGGGTGGGCGGGTTTTAGATGGATCTATTAGAGGTGGGCGATACGCCCCAAATTACACAGATGAATGGGGTTCTACTTGTACATTTCAGTCTTCTGCTTTAGGACAAGAGAACTTGCAGAGTTTTGCTGACTGAAGTGTTGAAGAAATAAGAGCCCAAAGGAGTGACTCTGGGTGGAGCTTCGCTAGACTGTATTTATACTTCTCTAATTTCTTATTTGTTGGTTTGTTTTGATTCTGGGGATGGGAACTCGCTAGGTTGTTCATGGTAGCCTCAAATTCACGACTCCCCTGGCTCAGCCACTCCAGAGGCTGAGATCACACGATCATGCTTAACTTTCCAACACAATGTCTTAACCATGTTTGGGTTGGACCTTAAGAAATGTTATCTTCTGATGAAAAATGCCTATATAGTTAAGGGGTATTTTCTCTACCACACTTTTGTGAGTGTTCAGATTGAGGTAACTTTCTGGGGGTTAAAACATTAATACTTCAAATGAAAAAAAAAACTGGAATGAGTAAATCAAGAAAAGAGAAATTATAAAACTTTCAGAGAGAGAGAAGGAAGAGGGAGACAGAGAGAGAGAGAGAGAGAGAGAGAGAGAGAGAGAGAGAGAGAGAAGAAAGGAGTGGAGAAAAGAGTACCAAGCAAGCAAGTAAAGAGGGTGGGGGAGGAAGAAGACATCAGTGTAACCAAAGGGAACCAACACAAGGACACAAGGAGCTGGCACCTTCTTAATCTCCAGGCAACAGGGAGTTTATGCTTCCAGAAAACAGAGGAGCTAACGTCAAAAACAAGTCTACAATCTCCTGCCCAGCTAGATAGAGGTTTTAGCAATGGTGACTGCTGCTGGTAACATCTCCTACCCACTTGCTGCCCAGATTAGTTCTAACTGGGCTTTGGGCGTGGTGGTCTGAGCCTCTCAGACTGGATCTAGTCTCACTGGACCCTAAGAGAGACACTCCTGGGAGCAGCCCGATACCCTATGTGCCTTCCTCTGGCCTCTCATGGAGGACTTAGAGATCCGAATACCACTGTAGGATGGTTTTTGATTCAGAATTCCAACCTCCATCTGCCCCTCTCCTGGAAGGAAGCACAGCTCCCAGTTTAAGCTCTGGAGAAAGGGATCCGAATCCTTATCCCTTGAAGGTGATGTAACCGACTTAAAGCCCCATTTTCTCCTTAGTTTTCTTTGCCACAGAGTATTGATTGGATGAAGCCATTTTCTCCCATTTTTCACTAACTAGCTGGTAAAGCACAAAGAATCAGCTGATTCATCTAGAAAACAGCTTCAGGCTCCTTGCACACTGTGGATTCAGCAGTTTCTTCCTGTCACCTCTCAGACAAAGTCAGTCTTTCAGCTCTTTCCTGGGGAGAGGGCGCAGGGACAATGTGGAGCGTGTTTGGCAGGTTTGGAACCATTAGGAGAAAGAACGCTGCAAGTCACAGAACGCACCGTCTTGGCCAGCCAATATAGTTGATAGATGATAAATGTGTTTGGAAAAGAAATCCACACTTGGGCAGACACCCATTATCAACAGCTGCAAAGCTTAGAGAGGATATCCTGTAGGGCGATCATCCACAAACACGGAAACACATAAATAAATACCAGGGTGGTTTCAGAAGGAAGCCACCAGGGCAAAATTCACTTTTTAGGGATGCGGTGTCCCGGTGAGCACGTCAGTACTTTAAGACTGACCTTGGCTGTGTCATTTACAGACTGGAAGGGGTGACAAGGCCTGCTCCTTCTGCGTCACTTTGAGTTTGAAATAAAGAGGAGCCAAGGTGGCGGGGAGGAATTATTTGTTTGGCGTTGTGATGGAGCACCACGCGGTTCCCAACTGCTCCGCCAGCTGCATCATAAATAACCCACGTGGAGCAGATGTAGCCTGGGGGTGGGGGCGGGGTCACTGGGAGGCTGCCGGATGAGCCAAGGAGCGTGTAAATGGAATCCTTTCATCACAGCAGATTCACCATAAGTGTGGAAAGATAACTAAAATTGCTAACATATTCTTTTTAAGAACAAGTTGGAAAGTCAGATCTAAGACTCCTAACGTCCTGTCTTCGTGTTTCCTTTCTTTACAATTCTTCATTAATTATGCCCTTTTCTTATCCTTATTTTCCTGAATTTCCATTCCACACTGTTGAACGTTGTAGTCTTCTAAGTTAGAAACCTGTGGGAGAAACACTTCTACTTCTTGCATCCTGAATCAGGTCCACTAATTCTACCTTCCCCGAGCCCAGCTCCGTCTTTTTAATCTCCATGATCAATGTCTGTAATTCAGATTCTACCAGGCTCTCTTCAATGAGATTCCGCTCTCTTTCCAAAGACCTTGACTCCCTCAGCCGATAGACCTTCCCTGCAGTTCAAGAGATCAATGCTGACTTAGCGTAGCTGTTTCACGTAGTGTAATCCTCCATGAAGGACAAAATTCCACATTCCTCTGCTTAGCATATAAAGTCCAGTGATTAGCTGATTGTGTGTGTGTGTGTGTGTGTGTGTGTGAGATGTACGCACATGCATGCATGTGTGTGAGGGTGCCTTTGCCCATATGCAGGTGGAGGTCAAGGGTCAATGTTAGGTGTTCTCTTAGTTAGGGTCACTAGTGCTGTGAAGAAACACTATGAGCAAAGCAACTTGGGGAGGAAAGGGTTCTTTCAGCTTATGCTTCCTCATCACAGGTCATCATCAAAGGAAGTCAGTCATGGTGGGAAGCTGGAGGCAGGAGCTGATACAGGGGCCATAGAGGGGTGCTGCTTACTGGCTTGCTTCTCGTGGCCTGCTCAGTCTGCTTTTATAGAAACAGGACCACCAGCCAAGGATGACACCACTCCCAATGGGCTGGGCCCTCCCCCATCAAGCACTAATTAAGAAATGCCCTACAGGCTTACCTACAGCTGGATCTTATGGAGACATTTTCTTAACTGAGGTTCCCTCCTCTCAGATGACTTTAGCTTGTATCAAGTTGACTTGAAACTCGCCAGGACAGGCGCCCTCCTCTGCTACTTTCTATCTGAATGTTTAAGATTAGGTATCTCATGGAACCTGGAACTTGTCAATTTCTAACTAAATTGGCTGGCTAGTCAGTGAGCCCCTGGGGGGATACTTGCCTCTGCCTCCTTCCCTTCCTTTCTCCAACATTGAGATTACAGCACTATGCCAGACCGTCCTGCTGGAGATCTTAATTCCTTAATCTTGTATGGGAAACAGCTCCCCATTGCTGTGATAAACCAGGTTTTTTTTTTTTTTCCCCAAAGATTGATTTATTTTATCTGTATGGGTGTTTTGCATACATGTATCTCTCTCTCTCTCTCTCTCTCTCTCTCTCTCTCTCTCTCTCTCTCTCTCTATCTATATATATATATATGTATACAGACACACACACACACACACACACACACACACATACATAGTACCCATGGAGGCCAGAAGTGGACCTCAGATCTCCTTGAACTGGAATTCCAGATAGTTATGAGTCACCATGTGGGTGATGGGAATTGAACCTGGAACCTCTAGAAGAACAGGAAGTGCTCTTAACCACCAAGCCATTGCCCCATCCAGTTTTTATAGCCTCAGTGATTAAGATTTCCCAAGGCACACTCACACAGACCGTTGGGGCTATTCTCTTTACTGCTGTGACCTGAGATTGAACAGTTTCACTTGGACTCACAGTTTGAGGGTACAGTCCCTCAGATGAGGGGACTCATTATAGGCGGTGTGTGAGGCTGTGGGTCATGAGCAATGACTGTAGCCAAGACAATGGATAGCACAAACTGGCTTGTTTTAATCCCATACTTTCTGGGGCTCAGGGTTGAAGTCACTCATAGGAGGGGACTAACTGCAGGTGGCGTGTGAGGTAGTTGGGCATGTAACACCTGCAATTAGGAAGCAGAGGGCAACAGACACAGGTGCCCAGCTCGCTCTCACTTTTGGCTCAGTTTAGGACCCTAGTCTATGGGATGATGCAGCCTACCTTTAGGGTAGGTCTTCCCCATTAATTAAGCCTTTCCAGAAACATCCCCATAAACACACACGAAAGCTGTGTTTCCATAGCAATTCTAACCTAGTCTGTTGACAACTGATGAGTAGCTAACCCACAGGTGCACTTGCTTTTCCTTTGGAGGGGATACACATGGCTTTTCCTCTGCCTGTGGGATTCTGCCCTGCTTTGGATGGTCTGTTTGCTCTCATCATGGCTTCTTTGGCCTGTCAAACTCTTCCTCATCCTTTGCAACTTGGTTCCAAGAAGATCTCTTCTCCTCTCTGAAGCACTCTCTTGATTTTGACAGTCAGTAGTATGCAACCTAAGGGAGGTGTGTTATTTGTTTATAAAATAAACCATTTAATAGGCTTAGGGTTTCAGAGGGTTAGAGTCCAAAATGATGGAGCAAAGGGATGGTAGCAGGAATAGTAGAGAGCTCATGTCTTTAATTCATAGACAGGAGGCTGAGAGTACACTAAGAACAGCATGAGCCTTTTGAGACCTCAAAGCCTGCTCCCCTTCCCCCCCCCCCCCCCCCAGTGACATATCTCCTCCAACAAAGCTATACCTCTTAATCCTTCTCCAGTAGTCCCACCATCCGGAGACCAAGTGTTCAAACATATGAGTATGCGGGGGGGGGGGTCATTATTCTCATTGAAAATACCCATCTTAGTTCCTCTTCCACTGCTGTGGTAAAACACCCGATCAAAAGCAACTGGGCTGGGGGGGGGAGTGTTTATTTGGTTTGCATATCTTCAGTTACAGACCACTGAGGGAAGCCACGGCAGGAACTCAAGCAGGGCAGGAACCTGGAGGCAGAGACTGGTGTGGAGGCCATGGAGGGGTGCTGCTTACTGGCTTGCGTTTAATGACTTGCTCAGCCTGCTTTTTTTATAGCACCCAGAACCACCAGCCCAGAAGTGGTACCACCCTCCAGACTAATAACTAATTAAGAAAATGCCCTACAGATTTGCCTACAGCTGGATATTTTGGAGCCATTTTCTCAATTGAGGGGTCCTTCCTCTCAGACTATTCTAGCTGTGTCAAGTTGCTATAAAAATCTAGTCAAGCACACCACCACGGGAGGTGTGGGAACCAAATACCACCGAGGGATTTTCCTCAGTGTCAGTTGTTGAATGTGCTTGTATGTCTGGAGGAAGAAGGGATGAAAATAGAGAAGTCAAACATGGGAGGAAGGAGAGCAAGGAGAGAGGTTGGAGAGGATGGACATGCAGTTCTTTTTAATTGTTATTGTTTGTTTGTTTGGTTTTGACAAGGTCTCTCTATGTAGGATGGACTGTACTGGAACTTGCTATGGAGACCAGGATGGCCTTAAACTTGTAGAGATCAGGCTGTTTCTGCCTCCTGAATGCATATATTAAAGGCATGCATCATGCGTCTGCCTTTTTCTTTTTTTTAAATATAAGTATTGCCAGGTGTGGTGACACATGCCTTTAATCCCCACACTCAGGAGGCAGAGGCAGGCAGATCTTTGAGGTTGAGGATAACCTGGTCTACAGAGAGAGTTTCAGAACAGCCAGGGCTACACAGAGAAACCCTGTCTCAAAACAAAAAAAAAAAAAACAAAGCCCAAACCAAGAAACGAACCAACCAACAGATGTATAATGTATCTATCTTTATTCATATACGAAGAAACAAAAAGATGAGATGGGAAGGGAAGGAATATAGAAGTTACTGCCTAAGCATCACACAGTAGTGAGGCCCAGGGAAAATGTTGGCCTCCAGCATATGTTTGAAAGAAATATAGAGGTGAGAGTCAGACAAACCCAGCTGACCTTTTCTCAGTCACGGTTTCCATGGAAATTCATCCCACACCTAAGCATCCTCCATAGCTGTCACAGGGAGCATTCTTGGCTTTAGGATTCGAGCGTGACGCCGAGGCAGTATAGTTTCTTTCTTGTTCCTCCTGTTTATTGAAAGTTGATCTTTTTTTCTTACCTAACCTATCCTGATTACAGTTTCCCTTCCCTTTACTCCCCCGGTTTCCTCCGGACTTGCTCTCCCATCTGAATCCACCCACTTTCTGGCTCTCGTGAAAAATCAAACAAGTTTCTAAGGGATAATAATAAAATATAATAAGATAAAACAGAAATCCTAACACATTGGAATAGAACAAAACAAACGAGGACAAGAAAAGGAACAGACATAGATCCAGAGATCCAGAGAGACCCGCTTGTTTGCACATTCAATATTATTCAGGGAAGTTTCTTTTATTCTCTCTCTCTCTCTCTCTCTCTCTCTCTCTCTCTCTCTCTCTCTCCTTTTTCAGTGTAGTTTCTCACTGGATATGAAGAGTTGATTTCGTAGGTCCATTTGAGGTCACCTTAGGAATCATGGTGGCACTCAAATGGGCCCTGATGGCTCTTTTCCAAAACTTGGCTTATTCCAGGTCTCCCCAGAAGCTCCGCTCAATAAAATCTTCATAACCCTTTAGACTCAGCCTGCTGCTTACTTACTTGGGAACCCTGAGTCTGGATGTGTCTTTGGCAGATCATATGGTGGATGCCGGGATATCACGCATAGAGGAAGTATGTCATCTCAAAATTCCCTTGAGTTGATGAACAGACCGTGGCTGGGGAGGATGGCTCAGTTCACAAAGTACGTAAACTGTGTAAGCATGAAGACCTGAGACCCCAGAGCTCAGGCTTAAAAAGAAAAACAACAACAGCCAAAACCAAACAAAGCTGGGCATGGAGGGTGTGTACACCAAAATCTCATGCTGTGGGGTAGGGACAGGCATGTTCCTGGGGCTTGATGACCAGCTAGTCTAGCCTATGTGGGGACCCAGGTCCCAGTGAGACATCTCGTTTCAAACAAACCAAAACAAAATACAAAAAAAGAAAAACCCAGGTGGAGGGCTCCTGAAGAATAATATTTGATGTTAGTCCCCAGTTTCCACATGCGTGCTCACATGTACACACTTATGCACACCTACATACCTGCATGTAAACACACACACTCCAAAGTCTGCTATAATCCGCTGCTAAAATAACCAGTTAACTTATCCCGTAAGAAAAGAGCTGCTCTAGTCAATACTAAATGCGTGTTGGTAACTAGTCAAGTGCACACAGGAAAGCCGGAAGATTGTTAACCTCCTGGGATGGTTTGAGGGAGAATGGCGCCCACAGCTCTGATGTTTGATGGAACTAATTGGGAAGGCTATGGAGGTGGCCTGTTGGGGGAGATATGTCACTGGGAGTGGGCTTTTTTTTTTTTTTTTGAGGTTTCATAAGCCCCTGTTGTTCCCAGTTAGCTTTCTTTGTCCCTGCCTGGTGTTTGTGGATCTCTTAGCTACGGTTCCGGCACTTTGCCTCCCTTCATGTTGCTGTACTCCTTCTGTGATGACCGTGGACTCACCCTCCAGTACCGTGAGTTGCCAGGTTAAACATTTCCTTTGATAAGTTACCTGGGTCGTGGTGTAACAATAGAGAAGTAACTGAGACACCTGCTATTGCAAATGCTTCTCCCCAGGGCCATATTCTACCACCTTCCGAGTCCTCAGAGAGGCAGAAACTGGAAAAGGCAGCTTGTTTCTGAATTCTGCTCTTGCCTCTGAGGCTCTCATTTCAAATTCTTGGGGAATATTATAGTGTGAATCTCAAATAAGTCTTTTTTCTTTTGACCCTTTACTTTCTAGTCTGCTTCTCTCTTTGACAGCTCTCCATGGTGCTCTATTTTCTTTTCTCTGTCTTCCCGAGTTTGGCCTATCATATGGGGAGTGTTGTCTGTCAGTCTCTGCTTGGCTGGAGGTTGGACCTAAAGTAAGGTGGGGATCTTCGAGTCCTACATTTAGACAAAGGATGGAAAATGTTTTGTTTTTAAAAGGTAGTCATACAGGGTAGAAATTCAAGCAGTTGGATTGAAAATACTAGTTTTCTTCTTCAGCTTTTTTGATTACCATACAAAGAAATGGGCACTGAAGAAGAACAAGGTATACTATACATATGCTCTACTGTAAGTGAAATGTTGGTTCTCTGCTTGCTCCTCCTATATTCCTATATTCCTATATTCCTATATTCCTATATTCCTATAGTCAGCATTTGTCTTCCATTCTGCCTTGGGTAATACTTTACCCTCGATAGGTGTTAGGCTCTAAGAGAAAGTAGGCTACAGCAAGAATCAGCTAAAACCCAAGCTGTTGGGTACTGTGAGGGATGGCCTTAATAGAGTACTTGAAGCAGGAAGAGCCCCCTTTAATCTCAGCCACACCTTCTGGTGGCAGCCTGCAGGAAAGGACATGGAAGAAAGGGACTCTGGTTTTGCCTGATTGCCTTCAGGTCCACTGTCAAGTTCAACTATCTTGTTGCTGTGACCAGTAGTAAATGCAGTTTCTTCAGGATTCCAGTGTAGACGGAAGGAAGATCTGTGGATCTCCAGGAATCCTCCAGAACTCGAACACCAGATTGGTACAGCAGAGAAAGCCAGACTTGTGAACTGAACAACTGTTAGATTCTTGGTTGGCCTTTTTGTCATGAGATAGCCATTGTTGGGCTGCCTGGACCACACCCTGTAATCCAGTCTGTCGGGGTATGTGAGTATGTGTGTGTGTGTGTGTGTGTGTGTGTGTGTGTTTGTGTGTATTCATTCTGTCAGTTCTGTTCCTTTAGGAAACCCTGACTAAAACAATGAGAAAGACCTGTTATACAAGAGTTATAACCACACAAAGGAGTTCTATGTCCTTTGGGTGTAGGGTGGAGACAGACACCTTGCTATTCTTTCAGGCATTTAATTGACCAGACGTTAATTTTCCTGCATGACTTTTGTATTGAAATTTCTAAACAGAGACATCAAGGCTCCAGGGGACGGTGTTTCCTGACTTCTATGTCAAAGCAGGGATAACAGTACCTTTTGTGCCCTTCTGCCATTTCAAAATGGTAGCCCATGCTCAGCTGTCTCTGGCTTTGTTAAATAGGAAGGAGGCTGACTACTGAGACACATTATATTTACACCATTGCGTTTCCATTTCCTATTAACTTGACCTCTTTCCATTAAGCTGTAACCTCGCCTTGGCTTTGTCCCTTCTGTTTCCATCACCTAGGACACGCCAGGCATATTGTCCCATGCTTGCGTCCACTGACTACAAAGGGTGAAAAAACCACAGGGCACGGAGCATCGGAATGCTTGAAGTTTTCAGGCATCAGGGGAGATTTTCTTGTTTTTATTATGGGGGAGACATCTGTACTGACAACACTTTATTTTTAATGAAACAGTGATAAAAATAAAGAGGTTGAATAAGTTGAAAAATAATCATTGTTGTCAATAGTCCTCAGAGTGGCCTGTGGACACTAGCCTTCCCCAGAGAGCACACTTGTGGTCTGCCTCTATTGCTGTTATTCTTGCTTTATTCTGTCTGCCCCTTTGGTCCTCTCTGCCTTCATCTTATCAAGTTTAATTCCTCTTTACTTCTAATTAAAGAAGGGATTTTTCAGTGACCAGAGGAGGAAGTGGATACCACAGGGATGTGACCACTTGCCCCTGGAGCCAGTGCCCAGCGAATCCTGGCCTTTAGACCGTCCTCTACTTTTCAACCTTGCATGTTAAACATTCTGACTGAGGCTGAGCTGGGCGCTGTGCCCTGACCTGTTTTACAGAGGATGGAGAAAAAAGAGGTCAGTGAGAATGGAGATACACGGGCTTGTTTTTTTGGAAAACGAATGCAACTTACAGATTTTGTTTCTTGGTGTGTGTACTTTGTTAATATTGTCACCAGCAGTGTCCACAGGGAGAAATAAATGTGTATTTACCTTGTGCACACACTAGTTCACTCTCAGAGATGCCTACTGACTGTAAATAAAACATAAAACTGGTGTAAGATGTATATTTTATTTATTTTCCTTTAGGCCAGTGACTATCAACTTTCCTAGCGCGGTGACCCTTTAATACAGTGTCTCATGTCGCGGTGACCCCCAGCCATAAAATTACTTTATTGCTACTTCATAACAATAGGTTTTCTACTGTTATTAATTGTAATGCAAAAATTAACTATAGTGCAAATGTATGTAGGATATCTGATATGTAACCCCAAAGGGGTTTGAGAAGCCACTGCTTTTAGACACACATTATTTGCCTTCTTGATGGGCTATAGAATTAGCTTGTGTCGCAAGTTATGGACTAACTGAAAAGAAGAGAAATTAAAGTGGAAAAGGCTATGTTTGTAGACACTCACAGTTCACTGTAGATCACAGTGGAGCTGACTCTCATATTTTTAAGGATTAGTGACGACCAAAACTGGCCTTGTGCCGAACGGTTTGCTAAAGGCACGTCAGTATCTTAGCAGAGACTTCCTTCATCTCCTCTCCCCCAGCCCTGCCTCTCAACCTCTGTTTTACTCTCTGTCATTCTCCTCTCAGCTTTTTTTCTTTCATTTCCAAAAATGCTACATCTATTAAGGGGGGACCCTTACCTGGTTTTTGGTTGGAGGGATATTGTATCCTTGCTCTCGTTTGGGAGATTTGGTGGCCCAGGCACTTCAGGCTGCTTCTAAGCTGTACTATGGCTCACGCTTTGGGGAAATGGCATCCCATGTAAGAAGCATCCAGAGTTCAGGGACTATAGGATGTTGGAATTGGGCTGGATAGGTGGAGGGCGAGCATCTTTAGATGGAGATGGGATGGAATGTTATTAGTTGCCTTTTCTATTGCTCTGATGATGAGAGCAACTTAACAGAAACAAGGATTTATTCTGGCCCACAGTTCATCAGAGCAGAGGAGTCGTAGCCCCAGGAGCCAGAGGCAGCTGGACATACTGCATCTGTAGTCAGGAAGCAGTGGGAGATGAATGTTTATGCTCAGTTCGTCTTCTCCTTTTCACTTGGCCCTAGACTCTCCAGCCTGGAACATGGTGATTCCATAGCTGAAGTGGGTCTTCCCATGTCTATTAATCTAATACAAATACTCCTCCAATACAGATACTCCTCCAATGCAGATACTCCCCAATACAGATACTCTCCCAGTGCAGATACTCCCCCAATACAGATACTCCCCAATGCAGATGCTCCCCCAATACAGATACTCCCCAATGCAGATACTCCTCACAGACAAACTTGGAGACTTGTTTCCTAGGTGACTCTAGATTGGTCAGGTGACATATTAACATTAGAGAGGATGATAATGTGATAATAAACAGTTCACTCATAAGGTCAAGGTAAAGTTGGAACTATTTTAAGTCATTCATCACTTAGGGTTTTGGTACAGCCAACCTTTAATCCCAGCACTTGGGAGGCAGACAGGTGGATCTCTGTGAGTTCGAGTCCAGCGTGGTTTACAGAGAGCGTTCCAAGACAGGACTGTTAGAGAAACCCTGCCTCAAGAAAAAAAAAAAAGAAGTATTTTTTATTGCTATTTTTTGGAAGACTGCTTTAAAAATCTGGTGGCCTCACACAAGCTAGGTAAGCCTTCTGTCCCTGAGTTGCCTACCCAGCTCTATCAAAAGCTGAGGATCACCGTGAGCTCACCTTGTAGCCCTGACAGTGTTTGTGATCCTCCTGTCTCAGTCTCCCAAGTAGCAGGTTTACAGTGCTGCACAACCAGGCTCTGGTCCAAGAAGAGCCTGACTCCTTCCAGGAAGATAGCCTTCCACTCGGGGAGCCCCAGCTTCACTCCCCTCTGTGGGGTTTATGTTTTCCTGGATCAGTGTTCCAATAAAACAAATTCACCAGCGGCCTACCTCTTTGGGTATCCGGAGAGAACAAAAGAATCATAAAAGAGAGTTTTCGGTCTTTGTCTAACAGGGCTGTAATCCTACAAAGCACAACTCCCTTTTATAGAGGGAGCCATGAAGGAATGGCCTTTATGATGAGGTTTCTTGGAATTTCTGCAATGCACGTGGATCTGAAGATGCCGAATGGATGTGAGTTATTAAAAAAATCAAGACCACAGCCATAAAGATGCCACTGAGTTAAAAAAAAAAAAACCTGATAATTCACAGAACTTTGTACTTTTCTGGGTGGCCTTTCATTTTAAAAGATAAATCTACTTTTTTTAAAGCTTTGACAAATAAAGTGGTTCCCCCCAACTATCTTTGAGATAGGGCAAAAAGAACAAAGGCACAAAATCAGTAATATACACAGTGATCTAGTGGACTCTGAGCTCAAACTGAAAACAAAGTCCTTTTAAGATACCTCTGTCAAAGGGATTTTTATATCATATATTCAAAGTTTCTTATGTCTTCATTGCAGTTTTACTCTATGAATTTTCTCTTGTTTGGTATTTTTTCATTCACTGCTGTTCTTTGGAATTACGTTTTAAAAGCATCTGCTATATATGGATGGGATTTAAATAGCTTGAACTTTTTCTCTCTGTTTCTGTCTTTGTCTTCCTTCTTAAAACTCATACCACAGGGCTGAAGAGATGGCTCAGCGGTTAGGATCACTTGCTGTTCTCGCAAAGGACCCAAGTTCAGTTCCCAGCACTCAAACTGGACAGCTCACAACAACCTGTAACTCCAGCTCCAGGGGATCCGATGCCCTCTTTTACCTTCTGGTCTCTCTCTCTCTCTCTCTCTCTCTCTCTCTCTCTCTCTCTCTCTCTCTCTCTCTCTCTCTCTCTCTCTCTCTCTCGTCAGCACACCTCTGAAGAATGAGGACCAGAACCGAGACCTGATCTCAGGAAAAGCATTTGGAAAATTTAAAAGGAAAGGAAAGGAAACTCCTCCAGCTGGATGAGAAACATCAGTTCCCAGATGTTTATCTGTGCCAACTGGTGACTGTCCAGTAGGGTCTATTTTGGAAAACTGTTCCCTTTGTCCAAAATTAACCCCCAGTGTGTCCTAACTAGGAAGGGCTCCACCATTCTGTCTCTCATGGTTCTCTATAAATGTTTCTCTTGAAGGAAAGGGGCCTTCTGAGGGCCCCGGAAGAGCCAGAAAAAGTGACTTCACAGCTGAATTCACAGTTTTTGTATCACTTCCCCAACATTCCCTTAGCCTAAAATAAACTCTATACTGGGACCCGAATTGTGTCAGAATCTTCCTGAAGGACAAATATTGTGGCTGTTTAGCTAGCACGACGCAGTTCACCCCAGGTGTCCACAAGTGCTTTTTTCTTTTTTGATTTTGATTTTAAAAACAAACAAACAAACAAAACCATGGCATGGAATCAAACAATGTGCCCAGTGATTGTGATGATCGGTTCGGCTCATCACAGTCTGGTCTAGAGAGATGGTGGAAGATATGCAGCTCAGAAGGGAAGGTAAGTGGTCTTTGTGTCTAATGTTGTATATTCTTTTCTACCAGCCAAAGTGCAAGGAACCATGGGAGGTAAACCTGAAAACTCAGCCATGTAGAAAGAAAGGCCAGGAATAATCCAGAGCTGTCAGAACACCTGTGGAACTGCAAAGAGTTAGCAAGTCATATATATATGTATGTATGTATATATATATATATATATATACATACATATATATGTATACACACACACACATATATTTCTTTCAACTTTAACATTTAGAAATTAGTAGCACTTTATTTTGCTTTTCAAATGCCTATGGCTTCTTTTGATCACCATCTTCAGCCTCCTGAGGACCAGGAGCCGAGCTGAGTGTCTGCAGTATCACCGATAACTACTGCCCTCCTCACAGGGCAGCTCTCGTGTGTGGGGCGGGTGAGGGGGTAGAGGGGTTGCCATTATCTGATATGACTGGCCCTTTAGCTAGAGGGGAAGCTTAGTGGCCTAACCCTGGGTTTTTCCCCATCCACTGGGCTCTATTCTCTAGGGATCCCATTTGGCCTCTTCATCCTGCAAACATTAAGTTTGCTGTCTGTGACCTTTGGCTAAGAATTTTTCTCTTCTCTTCCCAAATGTGTCTCACCAGAATACCTGACTTTGGATAAATAGGGCATGTGCCTTCTTAATGATATTACCATCTGATTCCTCTTTTCGCTTCTGCTTTCCTGGTCTGATTCTCCTTACAGAGAGTGTCACTCTAGGCATGGCCTTGGGGCCAATTGGTCTTATACATCAACAAAATAAAATGCTTTATATTTTTTAAACCACGTTACCGAAAGATAGTAACCACAAAAGTGACTCTACCAGAGGCTGGAGAGCTGGCTCAGTGGTTGAAAGCACTGGCTGCTCTTCCAGAGGACCTGGGTTCAATTCCCAATACCACATGATGGCTCACAACCATCTGTAACTTCATTTCCAAGGAATCTGAAACTCTTAGACAGTCATACAGGCAGGAAAAACACCAATGTACATAAAATAAAAATTATGACTGTACCACTCCTGCTGGAAACAAAACTAAACCAAACCCCCAACTAACAAAATAAATAAAAAATTAATAGAAAAAGAGTATTATCTGAATTTATGACAATGAGGCTCTGAGGCAGGCCTCGGAGAGACAGGCAGCTCTCAGAGAAGCCTTAGTAAGGATTTATGACTAAATGCTCTCAGGCTCAACTCCCCTTGGCCCGTTTCAGGGTAAGGAGAACAACGTAGGAGTGCGCTCATTATCACATTAGGGGCCTGGCACACTAGGTAGGGAAGACATCCAGGGACTCATCTCTCACTCTGGAGCAGACGGTGGGGAACATAATCACATTGATTCCTTTTCTGGTCTGTCCTGAGAGAGTCAGCCCAGAGGACTTGGTTTGGGGACCAGGTCTGGATGTCCCTGGCCTTGGCTGAGAGACGACACTGTTTGGAGTCACTTGAGTGCTCCAAATGTTTGGGGCTGTGGAATGAAAAATGACTTTTGGCTCGTTCGCCTCGCTTTTTCTCAACACTTAAATAAGCAGAGGGGGCATTTAAAAATTCATTTGAAAAGTAACCCAAGAAAAAAACCCTTTACCAGGAGAGCGGTTCGCAGTTCTAGCTTGATGGGCACCCTGGGAAAACTCTTGAGACAAAGGGACAACTTGGTTTTCCTTACTCCTGCGGAGTGACATTTTAACTGGAGGATATCCAGTTTGAGGCTAGCTTATCTCATTAAAAAATTATAGTAAGAAATGTACCTCACTTACAAGTAATTTAAAAACATTCTTATTATGTAAGTAATTTTATAGAAATCTGGGAGATTCAGAAACATTTTCTGTCCCAGCTAGAGTGTGAGTTCCATAGGTGTATGAAGCAGGTGTGGAAGCGACGGAGCAGGTGTGGAAGTGGCGGAACAGGTGTGGAAGCGGCTAACGTGCAGCTGAAGCATTGGTGAGATAGGGGTCGTGGTTGTTCTAATAATATATGGGTAAATAATAAATAGTAGTGAGTGGTTCAATGAAAAGAAACTTTGAAGTCCAAGAAGCAAGGGAGGGATAGAAGTTTTTTTTTTTTTTTTTTTTTTTTTTTTTAGAGTTATGATTAATAGAATGGTTATTTATTTAGGGATGGAAGTGTTGTATCACAATGTATTGTGTTTAGACAGCTCCAGTGGAAGCACACAAATTATTCCCATGATGCCAAATAAAAAGATTATTAACTTTTTCTTAGCCCAACTGCTCGGTAGCAGTTTCTTCCAAGGCTGAAATATTCCAACTCCCAGGGAAGCTCCTCAGGACAGATGGCGAAAAACTCAAAATAGCTTCAGGAAGTCCCTGATGCTGATCAGATTCACTAGGTCCCTCCCTCCCCCTGACGGTCTAAACTGTAAAGACTGCTGAAGGTCACTCTCAGATGGGTCAAGCTTCAAAGGAGCCTCTAGACCAGACCAGCTGGTGGAAACCCCGAAGATGTTTAGATCAATGGAACCATTTGGAAAGGAAAGGCTCCAACCTGTTGAGCCGCCTGAAGGGGGGTCCTGTGCTCCAGGTTTCTAGTTTTGGTGAGTTGTCACCCATGCTGGGGTACGCTTTGGTGATACAGCTGTCTTTGAGTCATGTCTTCTCCTGTAATAACCTCACTCATATTCTTCTAAGTATTCCCAGTAAAGCACACTGCTTCACCAAGCTGGACGTTGATGGTGTCTGTACCGTGGCTCCCTATCTAGGTAGATGTGCGGTGTCTCTCCAGGAAAGGTTTCCACACAATACTAAATCTTTTCATTTGTTTGATTTTTTCAGACAGGGTCTCACTATGTAGCCTTGATTGGCCTGAAACTCACTATGTAAACTAGGCTGGCTTCAAGCTCATAGAGATCTATCTCCTTCTGACTCCCAAGTGATGGGATTAAATATATCTACATTTCATAGAGGAAAAAATAAAGACTCAGGAAGACAGTGGCTATTTATACCAATCTGGTACAACACTGAATGCTGAGACAGATGGAGTATTTTTTGTTTGTTTGTTATAATCTCTGGATTTTCAGTTGTTATTTCCATCACAAAATATATTCTATAGAAAATGGGAAAATCCAGATGTTAAAAAGAAAAGGTTGGGTTTATAAATAAGTTTGTGTATAGCTTCACTTGACATAGTATGAATGTTTTTTCATATTTCTGATCAGCCTTCATACATTCATTCATGTTGGGGGATATTAGATCCCACTGTAAACCCTGAGTTTGCAGTTTGCATTTGTGTTAATGAAATAAAATTAACCTTGGGTCGTAAGGCTGAGTCAGCAACTAGTTGACAGAAAGTAATCATAGAGCATCAGAGAGCATCCAGGAGAGATAGAGAGACACAGGAAGTAGTAGGGCGGGGTTTGACGTGGTGCAGTTTCTGGTTTGGCGGTTTGGTGAAGTGGGAGCACAGGTCTACCATGGACGCCAGCAAGGAGAAAGTGTAAGATATTTAGCTACCCAGCCTCTTGAGCTCACAGGTTTTCACGCCAGCCTCTGAATCGAGACTTATTCATAATTAGAATGGTAGAGATTTAGTTAAAGCTACCTTTAGCGGGAGCAACAGAGCAGGTGCCTGCAGGAGCAGAATTCTTGCCAGGCTGTGTACTGAGCGGCCAGGCTGCTGCTACAGTGCAGGCCGGAAAATGCAGAGTTGCAATTGCTGGCTGAGACAGTAGTAGATTAAGATGCAGCCACTGTCCTGAAGTTAAAACCACACATTCATACGTACATGATATATTATACAATGTTCCTATTTCCCCTTCTGTTTTGTACCCAAGAGGCAACCTCCATTCTGATTTTTTTTCTTACCTGAGATTTGCTAACTTATGTGAGAATTTTATGGCAGTGATTTCTTAGATGTGTTCTGTGCTGTTTCTCTCAGCGTTGTGCCTGTATTGATGGTTTGTCTGTTTTATTTCATTTGTCCAATAGGGATACATGGAAAGTTTGTTTACTTAATCAGTTCTTAAGTAGCGTTTGGGTTATTCCCAGCGTGAAGCTGTGGACATTCTTGGGTAAGTCTTTGTGTGAACATATGTTTTCAGAGTTTCTTGGGGAAATATGTAGGCCCAGAAATGCTGGATCAAAGGGTGGGTATATTTTAATTTTATAAGAAACTGTCTTTTTTTTCTATTTCTGCCAACCAAATATGAGAGTTGCAGCTGTCTCTTTAACTTTAGCCACTTTAGTCGGCGTGGAGAGGTATCTTGTGGTCTTATTTTGCACTTCATTGATGACTAATAAGGGCCGACATTTTTCCTGGGGACCAGGGTGTGGCTCATTGCCTAGCGTGAGGGAAGCCCCTGAGTTTTTTGAGGCTCTCAGCTAATTCCTGTTACTGCACAAACCAGGTTTGGTAGTGGGAATCCAGCACGCAGGAGGTTGAGGCAGAAGGGTAAGAAGTTTAAAGTCACTCTGCCTACAGAGCAAGTTCAAAGTCAGCCTGGGGCTTGTGAGACTCTGTCTCAAAAAGAAATAAATGAATATATTTCTCTTGTATTTATTATCCGTTTAACTTTGTTTTATGATGTGACTGTTCAAATGACAGGTTTTGTTTGTTTATTTTTTTTTTAGGTTGGGCAGAATTAATTTTGTGTCTTAGTCACACTGTTTTGTCATGTCAAGATACAGGTTAGAACTCTCTCTCTCTCTCTCTCTCTCTCTCTCTCTCTCTCTCTCTCTCTCTCTCTCTCTCTCTCTCTCTCTCTCTCCCTCTCTCTCTCTCTCAAAATAGAGAAAGAACTTGTTGCCTAGCACGCGCCAGGCCAGTGCTCTCTCACTCAGCAACACTCACAGCCTTATTTTTACTTTTAATTTTGAGTCGGGCTCTTGCTAATTTGCCCAGGCTGCTCTTGAATTAACTCACGTTGAAACCCAGGCGGGCCTTGAGCTTGCAATCCTGCTTCAGTCTCCCGAGCAGCTGAGATCGGGGCTTGCACCACCAGGGCAGGCTCAGAAGTAGGCTAAGATGCATGAGGGCCCCTCCTACAACTTTCTGATTTGAGTCTAACACTTGCTTTCTGGGCTTCTTGGTTGACTGGGGTTTTGAAGACATCTGTCTTTGTTAGGACTGCTTAGGGTAAGACACACTCAGGGAGGAAACCATTAACCATTCCTACAGTTCTGCGTCTTTAACTCATAACACTTCGGTGTCTCAATCACTCCATTGAGAACTTAGGATCCCATTCTAAGCCAGAGTCACAGGGACTAAAGATAGTTCAAATGATTTTTTTTTAAAGAAACATTGGAATTGAGTCAAGAAGCAATATATTTGGGGATTGCCAAGTGACACCTACATTATTCATAGAAACTTAAGAGCATTTGAAGAAAGGTTGTGATTTATGTCCAAAGCACTCTGAGTATTCTAGGAGTTGAATAATGTTCCTCAAACTATGGGAAAGCAGACAGTTAATAGTTTGTAGACTGGCTCCAGGCCATGGGCCATTCTTTGAGCAGTCATGGTTTAGAGAACTCTATCTAGATCTACATTGCTCCAGTCTGAATCCCGTCCTTATCACTTGTTAAGGAAGTCCTTTGCTTCAATTTTCTCAGCTATTAAATGGAGATAGTGATAATGAATGCTTAGAGCAAAGTACTGTGAGAAATATTAAGCAATTCTAATTAGAAGACACAGCAGTGTGTACCTGGCATATAGCAAGTCCTGTGTGACGGTGACTTATTGTTATCATCTCATGAATCTTCTATCAGCTATGATGTGTTCGGCTATAACTAAGAGAAAGTCACTTCAGATTAACAAACAGAAAGGGAAGATATTGATATTGATAACTGGCTCATTGGGGGTGGTTTAGTGCTCTCTTTCCTGTGTGTTGATCCTCCCTGATGGCTCTTCCACACGGGTGACATGACAGCCATTATCTGTCTCAGGTCACCTCTTCTCAGCCTAGTAGCCAAGTGGGCTCAGAGTCCTAACTCCTTACCTTCTCACACCTGGCTCAGTTTGTGTCATGAGTCGATGAGAACCATAAATCCAAAATGCTAGAAGCTGCAGTTCTCTGAAAGGAGGTGATGGGATAGAGAGAGTAGCTCTCTCTGTCATGTGACTACTGGCTAATCGAGACAGATGATGTTTTCTTTCCTTTCTTTTTCCAGCGGTGGAGCTCTTAGGAAAAGATGTCCCAGAAGTGTAGAAGAATATTTCTTGCAAAGGAATTTCTGTCCTATGGAGCAAGCACAGGTAGGTGGTACCCTTATAAAATCCATGGGTGGGAGGGTCTTAAGAGCTGGTTTCCCAACAACAGAATACAGTGGGTGAGAAATGGTCCTAGTCTCCTTGAAATTGATTACTATAACAGAACACCCGAGTCTGGGTAATTTATAAAGAGCAGCCCAAAGGTGGAAGGGCAAGAGAAAGAGAGCAAGACTAATGTTTCCTCTGGCAGGACTGTTAAGAGGGCATTAATCTTTTCTGGAGAGATGAGCACCATGGCCTAAACACCTCCCACTGGGTCCTGCCTCCCAGGGCTGTTATGTAGGGATTAAATTTCTAATGTATGGATTTCTGGGGAATACATTTAAACCACAGGAGAAACATTTAGTAAAAATGCCTTTATGAAATTAGACAATGAAAACCAGAACAGCCAGATCTATCATCAGCAAGAAACTGCAGTGGTCTAAGTGAAAAAAGCTGGCTCCTGTGGTCATACTGGGGTTCACTTGCAATGTGGGAGTTTAGGAGACGTTGACACTTTGCCTAAGCTAAATGAGTAGGGTGTGTGGGGGTGCCCCTTCTACAGCATCATCTGTTCTGTTCCCCTGCAGGGAACTATGTAGGTTCTTTGTTTAATGTCATGGAAGAAGTGATCAGGGTGGTGGATGTTCTTGTTTGTGCCCTTACAGCTGGCCTGGTTATGAGAGATGTTGAGAAGAAATCGGTTGATTCGAAGTGCGGAGCATGGTTTACTTCTCTGCAGGCAGAAGGCTAGGTCACGGAAACATGTTGGAAAGATAGGATTTATCGAGCTGCTTTCTGATCGTAAGGGCTTTCTTGGGGTTAAGGGACTTGGAGAGATCAAATTGATTGGATCCCAGAGACTTACAAGACTGCTTTCTTTTTTTCTTTTCTTTTCTTTTTTTTTTTTTTTTTTTTTTTTGGTTTTTCGAGACAGGGTTTCTCTGCAGCTTTTTTAGAGCCTGTCCTGGACCTAGCTCTTGTAGACCAGGCTGGCCTCGAACTCACAGAGATCCGCCTGCCTCTGCCTCCCGAGTGCTGGGATTAAAGGCGTGCGCCACCACCGCCCGGCCAAGACTGCTTTCTTATTGCTGATCACATTCATCTTGAAACCGTAGAGTGAAAACCCCAGAGTGGTAGATAAGGTCAAGAGAGTGTAGGCTTTCATACTCATTGGACCCTACCAAGGCGTTCCTGAGAGCAGGAGGATGGCTGGGTCGGCCTACATGACTCCACAGGCAACTGAATACCTCTACTAGTCCATTGCTGAGCTATTCATTGAACTCCCTTGACCACAAGACTTGAAGAACTGCATGCATATTTATGTGTGATAATGCCTTATTTGCAGACCATGCTCACGAATTTTGCGGGGAGAAAAGTGAATTTGTTGTGCAGGATTATCCTCTGAGCTAAACTACCAGTGTCTGCAGGAGTCTGGCTGTGCCTGTTGACTGTTTATAGTCCTTCGTATGAGGGCATGGGAAAGGTCACAAGACCCACACCTCTAGCCTCTCCTAACAGGTTGTATACAATGCTGTTCCTACTTTCATACGGACTTGGGGCTTAGGGGGAGGGGCTAGAGGTTATAGATGGGAAGGACTGGGGTAGGGGCTCCATTTATGCAGCTATGGGAAAGCGATCACATTCACTGGGAATTAAACACACTTTGTAGTGTGGCCTTTGAGGGGCCACCAACGCTCCTATATGTAGCTCCTCATATGTGCTCAATAAACTCATTGGTTCCCTGGAGAGAACTTTGGTGGCATCATATCTTGGTTTGCCCTTGAGACCTTAGGAGGAAGGATAGACATTCTTGATATCTCATCCCAAGAAGGAGTTTTAGCAACAGCATCTTACTTTACAGTTCCGCAATCCTCTATTGAAATGTATCTCAGGGTGTAGTGCAACATAATCAGGCACCTGTCTTCAGAATGCCTAAGTTTAAAGAGGAGAAAGAATAGGAAACTCAAGAGCTGAATTGAGTTCAGCCCACGTGGAAAACTGGGAGTGCTTTTCAAGTATGGGTTGGAAGTCATTGCTCCTCAGACTGTGGTCCATGGAGCATCGCAGACACAATGATGTCATGAGAGATTACAAAGTCAGCCAAAACTTGGTTGGTTTTAGAAAATCATGGGTGGAAATATTTAGATGCCAGCTGGAGATGGTGAGTCCAGGACTGTGACATTTTCTACCCTAAGAGTGATGACTGAGGCCCCCAGAAAGTGAGGAAACCCGTGAAGGAGAGAGTGCAAGGGCCACTCAGGGCGAGGATGAAAGCTGGGTACCATAGACACGGCAAGGGTATGAGCAAGGATCTCCAAGAAAACCAAAAAACAGGAGGGTGGGAAAGGAAGGCCCTGCAATGATTCAGACGTCAGATGGAACCTTCCAAGATGAGGCGGGTAAGCAACAGTGTGAAAATAGTAAAATTTAGAAGGAGCAAGTGCAAGAAAAGACTGTTGGAGGAAAAGACAATCAAATGGTTCCCTGTGATGGTGGAGGGACGCAGTGTGGGGACATGAGAACTGTGGCTGGTGCACAAGGCCATGGAGCAACAATGTATCCAGTGAGTCATTTACTCAATGAATAAAGAAGTGCTTCAATTGTAAGGCAGAGAATGAAGAGTCTGGACTGGTGGGAAGACAGAAAGAGCAAAGGAAAAAATGGAAAGAACAGGGAAACGAGAACTACAGAACTGCTTCTTAAAAAAAGGTGTGGGATTGTGTGTGTATTTACATGTGTACATACGTGTGCATGCAGATGGAGGCCAGGAATCAACATTTGGTGTCTTCCACAATTGTTCTTCATCCTATTAAAAATTTTTAAGAAAGATTTATTTCATTGTTATTAGTTCCTTTTTTGTCATTGTTGTTTTGAGAAAGGATCTCACTATAGCCCTGGCTGGTCTGGAACTTGCTATTGTAGACTAGGCTGGTTACAAACTCACATTAATGCTCTTGACTCTGCCTCCTGAGTGCTAGGATTAAAGGTATATGCCGCCATACCCATTTTTAAAGTTATAATTATCATTTTATTTAGTGTGTGTGTGTGTGTGTGTGTGTGTGTGTATGTGCACATGTGTCATAGCATTCATGTGGAAATCAGAAGATAATTAATTAGTGAGAGTTCATTTTCTTCCTACACCAGGACGGTCCTGTGATGCATGATTAATAAAAACTCAGAGAGAGAAATTGGGGCTCAACCCGAAGATCTGAAAAGCAAAGCAGCCAACACTGGCTCTTACCTCAACCTCAGTCTGAAATGGCGATCCTGCCTCCCGGAATCTCAGAATGAGACCATCTGAGAGCTGTCTCTCCTCCCGTTTTATAATCCTCCTTAGGGCTGGGAGTAAAGGCATGCGCCACCCAGTTTTTCTGGCAACTAGTGTGGCTACTGGGATTAAAGGTGTGTGTCACCACCGCCTGCTCTGTAAGGCTGACCAGCAAGGCGGCGGGGGGGGGGGGGGGGGGGGACGACTGTTTTACTCTGATCTTCAGGCAAGCTTGACTTATTAAATATGAATGAAATGCCACTACAAGTTCATTTTCTTCTTCCACCAGGATGGTCCTGGGAATTGAACTCAGGCTGGCAGCCTGGGCATCATCTTTACCTGCTGGGTCATCCTGCTGGCTCTTCCCACTATGTATTGAGACTGCGTCTCTCACTGAACCTGGCGCTCCTCCATTAGTCTAGGCTAACTGGCCAGCAAGCCCCAGAGATTCTCCTGCCTTTGATTCTTCAGCACTGGGATTAAAGGCAGATACCACTGCACCCAGTTTTCATGTGGGTGCGGGGGGAACTGAACTCAGGTCTGGTACTCTACTAACTGAGACATTTCTTCAGTCTTCTTTTTGTATCTTTAATGAGATGACATGTTATTAAGGTGACAGCTTTTCAAGATGTCAGAGAAGATGGGCATACCAGTGAAGGAAAAATAGGTAGATTCATAATTTGGGTAATTTATGGAGACTAGACATTGAGTGGTCAGGAGGATGTAGGAGAGGATGTTAGTCAAACTGTTGGGGTCTAGCCTCGATGAAATTCATATGCTCCAGGGTAGGAGCGTGAGGGTTAGAATTGTTAGGCAAAAGGAACAGAGATATGAGAGAAATAAGAGACAGAAACACAGAACAGCATGGGGGTGGGGGTGGGATTCAGTGAATACTGAATAGCCCGCATTTATTTTTCATAAGCTTATATACTTCAGTCCAAAAGGAGATGGGGGACGCAACAGACTTCATTAACATGATATAAGGAATAGACTTGAATTCTCTGACCTTTGGTCCAGGTGGAGAGGATCCACCTCTATATCCGAAATACTAATCAACCACAGCCTAGGTCAGAATCGCTTGTTTGTAGCCACACCTGTTGTCAACAACTTTGAGAGAGCAAAAATAAACTCAGACTCCCTGACCTCCAGTCAAGGTAGAACGTTCTCACATCTGTGGCCCCCACATCAAACTCAAAGCTTTAGATTTCTCCTCCTGGAATTGGTTGGCCTCAGGGACAGTCACTCTCTGCTCTCAAGGATTTCAAGCTAGTAAAGAGGATCAGAAGTCCGTCAAGTAATGATGTCACAGAGGGGGACCCTCCCATCCATCATACAGACCCCCCTGATTCCTAAATATCGTATTCTTTCTGCATTCTCACCCAAAGTCGTGAGTTCCATTTTAAGAAGTGTTATTGTCTTCTGAGTTGCGTGTGCTTCAAGGCATTTTTTCCCCATTAAAGGAAGATGCTAGGGTCCACCTTTGGAGCTGTAGTGAGCTGTCCCATTCCCATGATTTTTTACCCCTCCCCCATTGGTATTATAAAGAAACATGAGCTTGTGGTAGGAAGAATGAATTGAACTGAATGTCTCTGGGTTGGTAATTATTTTGGGCACAGGAACCAATTTACCTAGGCTGTAGCTGTTTGTTTCTCTGTGAACTGAGGAAAGTGGCTACTTCACAAGGTGGTCCTGAGCACAAATGAGAAGAAATAACTACACGGAGCAGTCTCACACCAGTGGGAAGAGAAGTGGGTGAGAAGATCTGATGATTTCCAAGACAGCAGAGACTACATCTCACTGGGAGCTTGCCTCCTGGGGGATGGGGCTCATGTCTGTCTTAGGGATGTCTTTCCTAAAGATGTACTATCATGTTAGTCTCTAACTTCATCACTTTCGCCCCAGCATCTATTACTATTGTGCTTCCCCATTGGGTACCTCTCGCCTTCTGTGCACTTGAGGATCCAAGCTGCATTCTCTGCAACTGTTATCACTTGGGTGCAAAGATGTTCACGGTGAACATTTTGGCCTTCCAAGAAACACTTTGATTTTAGAACAGGATTATAACCAGAGGGTGCTGTTCAACAATGCTCTTACAAGGGGGCATTTTCTCATCAGCCTCTTGATCATAAAATTATGGTCACTGTTATAAACACAGGCCAAATTTGCAAACGTGGATACATACAGGTCATTTATCTTTGACAGCTAGGAGAGGTGCAGATTTGAAGGTCTCACTCAAGACCTTTAGAATGTGTATACTGACAAGATTCTGAAGTGACTTCATGTGCGTGAAAATCTGAAAGGGAGCGTTTGAGGGGAGCAACCATTCCATAAGACGGTTGTGAGGATGTAGTAAGAAAGTTCACAGAGCAGTGAGCAAGCAGATGTGTACATGTGTATCCAGTAAATACTCAGTGAATCCCAAATAGGAAGGAAAGGTTCTTTCTCCAGGGCTGATGATGCACAGTGCAGATAAAGAGAAAGAAGAAACAAGACGATGCTATCTCTGCTCAGCATACGAAGGAAGACTTTATTCTTGCTGTTGTGTGCCTCTCTCTCTCTCTCTCTCTCTCTCTCTCTCTCTCTCTCTCTCTCTCTCTCTCTTCCTTTCTTTTTTTGCCAGAGGAAAGGAAAAGAATGAAGGCATGAGAAGGAATGAGGATGCCTGGCCAGGAAGAGCCTGGAAATGCAGGCTGGAAAAACAAGGTGCTGAGGGATGAAATACCTTGAGGTGGTGGAAGAAGAAATAAACCACGGGCAAAGTGCTCTTAAAATGTACAACACTGAATAATTCAGATGAGGGGAAAGCTGGGTTTCTCCAGATTGGCAGGGAGATCTGAGTGTGTGCTTCATGGCAGGAGGCATCCAAACCCAGGGGGGGTTCGTACAAGGCTGCCTTAAAAGGTTTCCTGTCCTTACGGAACATGGTGAGCTTGTGTTTTGAATTTCCACTCAAGGACATCTTTGTACAGAAGAGCAGCGTGGCTTGGCTTTGTGCCCAGCTGACTGGAATGAGTGGTAGGCCGGTGGCCAAAGCAGGCGCTGCGGAGTTGTGTGGAGGTGTGTCCATAAGCAGGCAGGAGAAGGACTTGCCTCCAACAACAGGCCCTTTCTGGGGTCCGGATGACTGGGTTAAGTGTACTGTTAATCATGACCGCACAAACTGAATGCACCAAATCGTGCCCTCCCGTCGCGCATCACTCAGGTGGGGTGGCTGCCAGCCCTGAGATTAGTTGGGGGACATGTGGCTTTGCTAGGAAGCCTGTTGAACAGATAGTGAGGCTTGGCACTCAGCCTCGGGGAGAGGCAGAAGCAGGCATTCTAGTTTCTCTCTGTCTTGCCTCAACCATTAATAAGTATCCCAAGAAAAGAAAAGGAGATGGGGGAGGGGGATGGTGACAGAGACTCTCTTACACAGTAAGATAGGTATCTAATTTTTTTTTGGATTCTCCACTTTCCTTCACAAAATGAGTCCTGTCTCTCTCAGAAGTCATGAATTGGGTTAGCATCATCTCTGAAAACAAAACAAAACAAAACAAAACAAATAAACAGACAAACAAACTACCTGAGTCTTAAATCAAGATGGAAATGTAGAAACTATGTGAAAGCAAGTCCTTTTCTCTTCCAGGCAAAGAAGAAAGGGTAGCTAGGCAAGATACTTCTGAAGGACACAGTTTTTAACTCTTCCAGGAGCAAAACTCAGGCTTAAAACCTGCCAGTGACTATGTGTCTGTCTTTGACCTTAACTTGCTTGTCAGTTGCTTTTTTAAAATTATGCTTCTATACTTACTGTGTATGGATGTGGGCGGGTGCCTGTACGCCGTGGCTCTTGTGTGGAGGCTGGAGGACAACTTAGGGGGCACACTCATTTTTGTCCACCATGAGGGTCCTGGGCACTCAGACTCTGGTTGTTAGGCAGGCTTTGTGGCCAGTGCCTTTACCTACTGTTTCCTTGATCACCGCCTTTGCTGACTCTCGTGTCCAGGCCAGAGTACTTCTACCTAATGGCAAACAGGTGGTGATTCTGAATCTGACTTTCCCGTCTTGGAGCGATCTGCATTTCACTTACATTTTAAATTTTGAGCCGGGCGGTGGTGGCGCACGCCTTTAATCCCAGCACTCGGGAGGCAGAGGCAGGCGGATCTCTGTGAGTTCGAGGCCAGCCTGGTCTACAAGAGCTAGTTCCAGGACAGGCTCTAAAAAAGCTGCAGAGAAACCCTGTCTCGCAAAACCAAAAAAAAAAAAAAAAAAAAGTACATTTTAAATTTTGTCTGGCCTCATTTTTATTGGCCTCGTAATCCCAGTGAACTCAGCAAAGATGGCTGTTATAAAGTGTGCTAGTGTCCTAACAGAGTGGAAAGTGCTTTGGAGTCCCATGGCCTGGCTCAAGCCTGCCTGGCTCTTACTCTCGCTGTGCCATTGGGCAATGCTACTCAATTGTCCCAAGCTGCTTTTCTTTATAAGAAGTTCTACCTATTTTAGATGACTCTTTGATAATCATGAGAGATAATGTTTAAAATCACTTGGGAGAAGAGAGTCATTTAATCACAGCTCAAGAAATGGTTTGTCTATCACCAGAAGCCAGTTTTCACCGAGCTCCTGACTGGATCGAGCACAGTGGATTGTTGGAACGGGGAGCTCACTGTCAGGCTCTGAGGATGGCTCAGTAAGTAAAATGTTTGCCTTGCAAGTGTAAGGACCCAAGCTGGATTCCCACAACCCACACCAAGATGCCAGCCATGGTGGCATGCACTTGGAACCCCAGTACTGGAGAAACAGGGCCAGGAGAATCTCTGTGGCTTGGGGGCCAGCCAGTCTAGCTTAACTGGTGAGCTTCAGCGCAGTGAGAGTTGCTGTCTCTAAAGGGGTGCGTGGCCTTCCTGAGGATGCCACTGGGGTCTTCTGGCCTCCACATGCATACATATACACACATACAAACCTGTCACCTGTCTTCTCTGACTTGAAAGAGTGATGATATATGCCAGGCCAGAAACCTGGCAACTTAGTAGCCTAACCTCTTTCTGGTTGCCCAGGAGGCTGAAAGAATGAAAGCTGCCAGGCATAAAGTAGCCCTGACTCCCATTCTAGTGAAGAAGACAAGACCCCGGTTGAAAAAAAGGCCAGGAATTCCAGCTGTGCATAGGACTTCTAGTGGCAAAGGACCTGACCCATTTTATCACAGGGTCCCATCATATCCCATTGCAAAGGCAAAGGACTCCCTCTGTGCACAGCTGGAGGCGCCTCCTGGGATTAACCAGTTCACCCCAGCCTACAGCTACCAGAGAGCTAACCGACTGCTTCCGTTGGCCAACAAGTACCGAACCAGACACAGAAAGAGAGGCAGCCTGGCAAGATGAGTACCCTGCTCAGCCACCACCTTTCCTTTGACTAGGAGTTCACGCTGTCACTGTCTTGGTGCAGAATGAGCCATTTTCTGGTTTACAGGAAAACAGGTAACGTGTCGTCATACAGGCTGGGCTGGGAGACCTGGGAGTGGGGGTCAAGGTGGGGGAAGCTATTAGGAGCAACTACAGTGGTGGTTGTAAAGTTTCCACATCGCCGGACTCATCCTAAGTTTCAAATCTGTGGCTTAAGCTGCCTCCGAAAATGATAGAATAAAGAATGCGCCACTATTTATTGCCACTGAGTTATATATGCACTGCTCGATTTTCTGTATGTTAAAATAATAAAGATGATTCCTAAAAATAGTTTATCATTTTTCCCCTCCAGAAAATGGGGATGAACCTCTGACTGTAAGGTCAAATTTAAAATACTGATGTGAATATTTCTCATGATACCTTTTCCTACCTTTCTTTCCCTAAATCATCTTGGTGGCCGCTGGCCCCCTGGCTGGCTCCTGGTGGCCGCTGGCCCCCTGGCTGGCTCCTATACCATCTCAGGAGCTGTCCTGTCAGGAGGGCCACCCATGTGCTGTGAGCTGCAGCCCTCTCTCAGGGAGGAGGCATCGGTTTTTGCTTTCACGCATCATCCATTCTCCATGTGGTGCTGATGTGGGTCGGCTGGCAGTAAATTTTAAGTGATAAGGTAACTCGACAGGAGCAGCTGCTTCTTCACAAAGAAAAGGGAGCAAAGGTGGTTTAATTGCCTACTTTTATTTTTCAAAGAAAGGCCTATTCACTTTTCAATTTTGCATAAGGTGAGGGGCTCGGGCTTCATCCATATTGATAAGTGGTAAAGGAGCTATTCATGTGAGACAACTGGGAAATGGCTTTTTGTGACCGCAGTAGGAAGGAACATGCTAATGCGATATTGAACAGTTAGGGTTTCCGTCTTTTTTCTGCTTCCTGTGGTTGGTCTCCCTGGCCGCGGAGCCTCACAAATGAGCTCCAGAATACTGATGAACAGTGGCATTAGCATGCAGGGGAAACCCCGAGGGCTGGTCTTGGAATGCTGGTGTGAAGAGGATGTGAAGTAAACAATTAGAATGTAATCTAATATCAGCAGCTGAGGCCTGGCTTCCGGTGGGATGCATGGAGGGACGCCTCATTTCTTAATCCCACCAACAAGCACTTGTGGAATCGAGCGCACACATCAGACCCTGCGCCCAGCCAGCGTGCCACTGGGACGCTCTCAGGAAAGGAAACGGAAGGTTTATACCCCAAAGAAATAAACAAATCACATTTCCCGTTGTCTGTGTTGTGCCAGACTTGGACACCGTATCTTTGTGAAGTGAAGATGCTTGAGTTTCTTGTTGTCTCGCCATGCGTGGAGGAGATACTGCATGCTGTCTTTGTGATCTTCTTCTATCAAGGCCTTCAAAACCTAGGCTGCATTTCAACTCGCTCAGACGAAGTGCCTGCCCCTCTAATGAGTCCAGAGAGCTCTCATGTGTTAATCTGAAGACCAACAGACCCAATTCAGGGTTATTTTAACCACCACCGAAGCTCAATTTGAATGGTATTGAGATGTTCAGATACTCTGTTTAACAACCTAGGTGGCATCTAAGGCTTAAGAGAACACACTGAGTTGCCCACAGAAGACAAGCGAGAGAAGGAGATAATTATTTTCTGAGCATTGACAGCAGGGCAGAGGGAGCAGATCTCAGCCTTTGCTTTTATTTGCATAGCACCGGGCAGTAGGCACCCGTGCGGAATGGAGACCACCGGCTGCACTGTGCCTAGCACGTAGTGGAACTGATTTATGTTTAGCGAAGTTTCGAATCCTGTGGACAACGCTAGGCAAAACAGCAAGGATTAAACAATATTAGCTCCCAGACATGGTGTCTTAGAAAATGTCTTCGGTGCTGTGGTGGTTTTCTGTCTCAGCTGTCAGAGGGATTGTACAAGCCTGGTACATTTCAGGAGGTCTCGCTGGTCTATTGCTGGAGCAGGTCCCTGCCAACCTTGATTCATGGGTGATTTCCCAACAGCATTCCATAGCTGCTCGCCCAGAGGAGCATTTGGGAAGCGCAGTGGGTGGCTGGGACAGGCGGGACCCCAAACTGTCAATCTCCTTCCTTCTAGAAGGCTGAAGATACATACCTCCACATGACATTTTTTCTTCTTCAGTTGCTGGAGCTTGGCAGAGATAGAGGATGGCTCTGATGGGGACCATTCTGAACTGATCTGAGCACCTCGCTGAGCCAGCTGTGTGAGGATGGAGTGGGTGCAGATTGATACAGACAATCTGAGTGGTGCTTGCCAGAATCTTCACTCTCAGTAGTGCTTTGAGACACACCACCAAGATGCAGCGTTACAGGGGTGTAGCTTAAGAATCGCTCATGTGCAAAAGAGAGAGAGAGAGAGTGTGTGATTCTTGTCATGGCAAGAAATAATGGGGCAGAACAAACAAAAGTAAATATGGCCACCAATATGAAATTGCTTGTCCTTCTGCGTGGTCAACCAAGACATCTCCCTGTCCTTTCTTCCCTCAAGCCAGGCTATTGGTTTGGCTAAGCAAAGGTGAAGTTCTTGTATGGTGGGTGATCTGAGTCTTTTGGGGGATGGGGGTCTTGGGAGGATATAGGAAAACATGGATGCAGGATGGAATACTGAGCTGGAGAGAACAGACCAAAAGGGCTTCCTCAACATTCTCCAGAGATGGAAAAGGGACCTGAGGGATCATATGCAATGTCCTAGCTTGTCAAGAAGCACCCAAGCCCGTGTGAAGAGCCTCTCATCCTAGCACAATTGCACCGCCGACTTGCCTTTCACGTCCAGGGTTCTTGTCTTATCATAGTGTTACAGCTGAGTTTATGCGAGTTAAGAAACTCGGTTTGTGTAAAGTTCAGAAAGTGTGGAAGCCAGCCAGCTCCTGAGTCTGCTTCTGCTCTGGTGAGGTCCTTTGTTTAGGAGCCATGTTCTTGTTGGAGGTCTGTCACTTTTGTTTTTGTAGTTGAGAACTGAGATGTATTGGTATCTTCTGGAAGAGAGATCAAGGCAAATAACCAGAGTTGTTTGGGGTACGGTTGCATAATTGCAAGATATGGATCCTAAATAGGATTTGAACTTTGAGTCTCCTGTGCCCGTGAATAGGATCTCTTAGAAGAGAACTCAGGAAGGTTGGCATGACCTCAGCATATCCCAGGGCAGGGTAGGAGAGAGCATGGTTTGCTTTGCTGCGTTTGGCTCTCAGTGAAGCTCTTTAGAGAAATGTGTTCTATGTATTAAAGCATGACAGACTCAGGCCGGCTCGCAGTGAGATGGCTGTGCCATCTGAGTTTGCAAATGAAGTGCTATAGCCAGTCTGCAGGGCATTTTGGTTTTTATACCCAGAAAATTCACTCCAGAATATTATTTTGCTCAAAACAAGTACATATGGTGTACCTTGTTTTGCAGATGTGGGGAAGACACAGGTAGGAGTTCTTCGGACTAGGTATCCTGAACCTGTGCCCATTTCTTATCAACCACGGACTTCTGGAACATTCTTGGTGACCTCTTTGCTCCAAGGTCCCAAATCTTGACACTGACCACATGGACCCCCCCAAATATTCATACTCTTCATGTGATACCAACAAAGAGGAGATCTGAGGTTTCTGAATGGAAACTCAGCTTCTAGAGGGTAGACTCTCATTATGTTCAGTACGGGTGGGGAGGAATGGTACAAAAAAGTCTACTTTTAGCACACATAGTTAGCTCAGTTGGTCACATTTTTTTAAACACACAGACTAAACAGTCCTAAATCAAGCTATTGTTTTTAGTGTTGAGAGCTTTACTTTTGCCTGAGTGATTTGAAAATGCTAATGAAACAGGACTATGTTGTCATAACCAATCCCATCTGTTCATTACGGGAGTGTTGATGAATTTGCTAAGCTAAGGGATAGGCGTGGACGGAGGGGAGGACCTGGAAGCCACCCTGGATAAGCTCAGAAGAGGAAGGCTACACCTCTGTCCCACTTCTGGCTTATTTCATCCTGCTCCTCTGTTGCTAGGTGATGCCAGCCAGGCCAGCTGTAGGCAGACCTCCAGGAAGCTGGTGTGGCCACAGGAGCTCAGAAAGGGGTCGGAAGCTAAGTTGATTTGTTACAACAAGCAAGAAGGCAGGTTTATTGTGCAATGATGCTTAAATATTACCCAAGACCGGCAAAACAAACAAAGAACAAAGAGGGACTGATTTGCCACTCTGCTGTGTTGAAGCCCGACAAAACTGTCATCAATAGAATGGCACTAAAGAAGAGGTCATGAGTTCTTGGGGCTTTTCTTTTTTCTCTGTGTGAGATGCTATCTTGAATGGTAGCTTGATTTTATTGTGAAGAGGGACTTGAGAGCATGCTGGGGAGAGAACAGTGGGAAAGCCACCTGAGAGTTGTGAGTCTCCCCATTCTTTGCTACAAATACATCCCTGTTAGGTTTCTATCCAACACAAAGGCCTGGCGAACTTTTGTGTAGCAATTGCTCATTCAATCACTTACTGTATTATCATTATTATATATGTGTGATCATTTTATTTTCTTAAGGCAGGGGCTCATGTGTCTCAGACTAGTCTCCAATTTATTCCAGAGCTGAGAATGGCTTTCAGCTACTGAGTTCTGGGATTGCAGGCGTGCACCGCCATGCTTAGTTTTATGCATGATATTTTACTCAATTGATACCACAAACTCCTGTGTAATCATCACCTAGGCCCCAGATAGAACCTAGTCAGTGGCTTACAGCAGAATCCAGGCACTCACTCTTCTTCTGTCTTCTTTTCTCAGGCCTGGAGGTTCGTGTCATCTGCCTGGTTGTTTTCTCTCTTCTCTATTGGTTCACGACAACGTGTCATTTAATTTTATCCATGTTTTAGCATTATATGTAAAAGGCACTATAATGTATCAAGTTTTCCTTTCATACTCAGCATTGCAGTACTAAGTGTTTTCTGTCTTATTGCTCATGTCTGTATTTCATTTATTTTCAGGGTTGCACAATACTTCGTTACACTGCTGTATGATCATTTATTTATCTGACGGTTGATTGGCATGTGGTTGTTAGTATGATGCTGTCTAACCTGTGAATACTCTTCTGTTTCTTCTGGTACATCTTGGGGCTGTATCTAGGAATGGGATGCTGAACTGTAAAGTACCAAAATGTCCAGCTATAGAAGCTATAGCCCAGTCGGGCACAGTGCCATGTTTTCGTAATCCCAACATTCAGGAAGCTGAGGCAGAAGGATCACTGGTTGGAGGCCAGACTGGGCTACCCAGTCTCAAGGGGCAGATGATATCAACTGGTACCCCAGGAGTCCTTGGTTTTTGTTTTAATTAGGAACAGGTCTGGCTTCCTTTTCTAGCAGCCTATAGCAGATCCATCCTTCCGGAGATCGCAGGGGAACTCTGCACAGCGCTAGGGTGAGGGCTCGGAGGGTGTGGCGAACTAATGAGACAGCTTGGAGAACTCTGGCAATGTTTCAAAGCAGCTTCATCAGACAGATGTTTTCAGAGTTTAAGTGAGTCAGGGTGTTGTTTATCTTTGGACCGAAGCCAATGTCTCCTATAGCCTGAGAGGGCTGATGGGACCAGGGTCAGTAGAACATCTGGGGAAGTTCGGACTAAGTGAGAGCTGGGTTTGTGATCAGGGCAGTTGCGGACAAATCCAGAAGTTTTTCTACAGCGCTGACTGTTCCTGCTGGAGCTGAGCTTTCCACGGTCACCCCCCAGGTGACCCAGGGTCCCTCACAGACTCACAGGACTTCAGAGGTCCTCGGGGCTGCTGCTCTCTCAGCCTGCCAGGGACAAGGCAGCAGGGATGCAAACTTGCTTTATTTTGTCCATGGAATGGTCTAAAGAATGTTAGATGTGAATCTATCATGACCTCAGTCTTGCTGGATGGGACTGCCCCACTGTCTGCTGCCCCCACTAGGGAAACCAAGGGTCTGAGGGACACTGCCCTCTTCTTTCAAATTCAGTACTCTGTTAAACTCAAGGAGCCATGTTTTGTTCCCCCCCTCATTTTCTTCCCATGCAAGTGACATCTTGCAATGGGCCGTGGATATTTGAAGTAAAAGCATGCCATTCCATATCTGAGTAGAGGCTTGGAGCTGCTGGGTTAGAAAGACGTTAGACTTAATAGGAAGAAATGGGATTGCTGGCTTTGCCTTTTCCCAGGGATCCATCAGGCCTAGGGCAGGTCACCCACTGGCTCGAAGAATTAGGGTTAGAGACAGTTCAGCTTGGAAAGAGAGGTAAGGAATAGGACTACTGGACGGTCTGTTCCGACACCCTTGGAGCCTGTCCAGCTGCCTTTAGCTCCCCCTCCCCCTGCCTTTCTTCCTGCCATCCCTCCTTGCTTTGATTTCTCTGGTCGCCTTCTGCTAGAAGACAATGATTGGCCGAGACAGCGCGGTCAGCATTCAGTTCACGCTTGCTGGAAAGCTGATCTGAGATTGGGCAAGCACTCTTAAGTGCGTGGAAGAAACAGACTCCTGAGCCTGGCAGCTGCCACTCAATGATGAAGCGTCTGCCCAGACACCTTCAGCAGTTATGGTGGAGGTGACAGTGGAAGGAATGGGACTAGGCACATGCGACAGGTAGATGGCGAATTCTCTGTTCTTAAGGGCAAGGGCACCATCACTCAGCAAGAAACCAGTGCCAGGTCCGATGCCCTTCCTTCATCCCACACTCCATCTCAACAGCACGGGCCAATTAGACCCTCATAAAAGTGGCATAAGACAAATATCACCATAGTAACTGTTTTTTACTGATGAGGAAATCAGGCTCAGTTAGCTGTTTTGCTCGAAGCCGCATATCTGGGTAGTGGGGGAGTTGTGTTTACCTTCACGGAAAGTCAGGCTTGTCAAACTCCCTCCTAGTAGCGCACTGTTATCAGAAAGAGAGGACCTGGGACTAGCTTGTGGAGGCAACAGGTTCTACTCAACTGCTGATTCTATCTCCTGAGCATTGCAAGGCTGTGCACGAGAGCTTTGCCACTGGCAGCTGGGGCCCAGCCTCACCCCACGATGAGGACACAAGCCACAAATGGGCTGCTTTAATTTTTGTTTTTTAAATTCAAATCAGTAACACGTTAAATCCATAAAATAAGTCTATTAAATTATGGGTGTAGAGCCGGGCGGTGGTGGCGCACGCCTTTAATCCCAGCACTCGGGAGGCAGAGGCAGGCGGATCTCTGAGTTCAAGGCCAGCCTGGTCTACAAGAGCTAGTTCCAGGACAGGCTCTAGAAACTACAGGGAAACCCTGTCTCGAAAAACCAAAAAAAAAAAAAAAAAAAAAAAAAAAAAAAAAATTATGGGTGTAGCTGTTCCAGCTAAACAATCCAAATAATGCCTCTTTTACATTAAAGCACATAGTATGTTCTGAGGGGAAAATTGGCTTTATTAGAAGCTGGAGAGATGACTGAAGTGCCTTCAAATGGAAACCTTGTAAACACGCAACAACTGTGAATCTAGTATTTATTTCAGGCTCAGAATATAGCACAGGCTGACTAGATTTCATTTCTATTTTGAGCTAGCACCAGCCATCAAGATTGGGAGGTGTGTGGGGCCGTGAGCATGACCTCGGTATTAGACAGCAATAGAAAACCTGATTTCAAACCGAAGAAAGAGCAAAGATTTGGCAGGCAGAGGCAGGGTCCTCTCAAAAAGTTGGCCAATTGATGCAATTGATGTCTATGCTACAGAGAGTCCCCTGAGACAAGGTCGGAGGAGCAAAAGAGGCCACACAATCTGTGTGTCTTCTGAGGCCACCACAGGTTTTATGGAGAGGGTTGTTGCTCCTGTCAGCAGTTCCCATTTTCCTCTTAAATGTTACTGTTTAACAGAGTAACCTTCCTGGTGAGGATGTAACCCACTGAAGTAAGTTTAACAAGGCCTAAAAGTGTCAAGAGTCAAGAGCAGGTGAGGAAGTAGAAATCCCCACACCCGACTGTGACTGAAGAGATAAGAAAACTGGAAACTGTATATTGTAATTATAAATTTTAAAGTCTCTCGTCTTGCTAGTTGCTTCAAAAGACATGGATACTTCATGCCGAAGACCCTCTGCGCCCCTCATTTTGTTAATCATCCCTCATGCGTTCACCCTGCGGAAGCAATGACCAATCCATTAACCTCTTCTGTTCTGAAAGACAGTTGGTGAACAGGTTGCTGGGAATTGAAAAGTACCTTTTCCATAGAACGCTGAAGTGTGAGAAGCAGTAGTTAGGATCTCAGCCGATCCTCATGGTAGATAGCTCATATTTCTAGCAGTACCAAATCATTTCAGTGAGGAGGAGATCCTCATTCTAAGTCTAATCTCTGTCTTTACTTAATTCCTCTAAGCTGTTGGACTGGGAGTCGTCATGGACAAGATAGGAGGCATGGTAGGGAAACACCAATGGAATCGAAGACGTGTGTTGGAGAGAAGATCCTTGTGGGATGGTCTCCATTCAGGCTGCCTTACTGAGGAGTGTGGAGTTTAAGGAGGGAGGGGTTCAAGTGTTTATTGAATGGATGGAGGAACCTTTAGTTTATAGTCTATTTTGGTACCCAGCTTTCCTTCCCTCTGGCTTATTTGATCTCATTCTTTTCTTCAGTTGTTTTATTCCCAGCTCTGGGGCTGTGTAGTAACTCCCTCTTCTTCCTACAGTAACAGACTCCCCGCCTCCCTGCCTAAGGGAGTCAGAGAAATTCACTGATTTTTAATGAGATCTAGATGGTTTTTGGAAATCTTGCTAATGAGACTGTACAGCATCAACCTCCTTAGGCCCGGTACAGGGCTCTTATTCTCTCTACCCCGAGTCTGGGCCCTGGGAGAGTTAGCATGTGACTGTCTTCAAGAATTCTGAGCAAGCTGCTAGGAGTGGGTCCCACTTGAAAGCCCCGGAGCTTTGCAGAGCAGATCTTAGTGAGCAATATTCACATTGGAAATCGATGGGTAAGGAGCTCTGCCACCCTGTCATGGTGCTGGCGCCAAGTGGAAAACTCCAGAAAGACCTTGGTAGGTACTACCTTTTGCCTTTACTACTCCCCAGCCCCACAACTGTGTATTGATGTTCTTAGCATCCCCACCATGGATTCATTTCACCTGAAGTCTTGTTATATCTAGTGACCCCAGAGCCATCCTACTAGGGAAGAATCCCTGCTGAAGAATTAATCTGCACAAGTTTTCAAATTTCAGTTACTAATTCGTGAGTAGCTTATGCATTTTTTTTGTTAAAAAAACAAGTCAAGTTTGAAGTATCACTGGTTTTTGGTTTTCCTTTGCTCGTTGTTTTAGCTGCGGTCTTATTGTGTTTGAAAACAGGACAGATGAGACTAAATAAATAGAGACCACCTGTAAACCTGATGAACAGACTTTCTCCATCCAGGGCTAGGATTTGTGGCCTTACAATACAGCGATGTTATGGAGACAATGGTACAAATTCTTAAGAAATGGGATGTTTGACATATACACGGTATTCTCATGGAAACTAGCTATGTGGATCCCATTGCTGGTTCCAGATTCCCCCTCTCAGGCATCCTTTCCTTCCTTTAGATGAGAGTCCGGTTCAAATGCAGCAAAGATGTATTGCTCATTCCATCCTGAGGGCAAGTTAATTTAGATCCGCTTAGTTCTTAGAGCCATGACAAACTGGGTGAAAGACATCACTTTTAACCTGGGGAACTCTAAAGTCCTCCTGTGTTCCCGGGCCCCACCCTTAGCTCTCTCAGTCACTAGGCTGAGGTCGAGGATGCTGCAGTCTGAGCTCTTCCAGGGATCTGACACCTAGTTAGAGTTGCATAGCCACAGCTGAGAGACTCCAGCCTGCCCTGAGCAGAGACTAGGGCAGTGTGGGCTGTAGACTAGAACCTGCCCTGAGCATCGTGTGGGCTGCTTGTATCAGAGGCCTAAGGTGATTGTGTTGACAGGCCTGGGTGGGATTCGGCCATAGGGCTTGTTTTGAAGGGGGGCTTTGTTTTAAAGTTGATGCTGTCTTTGTGGAGGGTGTGTGGCCAGTCTGGCCTATTCACCTGAAGAATAATAGATTCTTGCTACTTTAGAGGCTTTCTTGGGGTATGCCAAATTGAGCACATTTAGGTTCTTCGAGGAGAAGAGCAGCTGGGGATAGGAGGAGCTAGTAGCTAGCTGTGCCAAGATGAGCACGAGTGTGTAAATTCCCTGGGAGTCACAGCCAACAGCTTTGGGACCTTTTGTTACACTTCCTTCTGCCTCTGGTTGTTGTGCCCGATGCTTCTCCGTGCTCCTTTTTCCCGAGGTTTGTTTTTTTTTTTTTTTTTTCCAGTTTTTCTAAACAGGGTTTCTCTGCATAGCCCTGACTATCCTGGAACTCGCTCTGTAGACCAGGCTGGTTTTGAAACTGCCTCCTGGGCATACACCATCACCACCTGGCTTCCCAAGTCCTCCTTAAGGGTTTATGCCTCCAAAATTTTACAAGATAGAAATAGATTTCTTCAGTATAGAAATACTTGGTAGTGGAAGAAACTGTTGACCAAAGTTTTTGATAATCTTCCTGCTGATACTCTTGTGTGTGGCTTTTCTTCCATCCTTCCTCTACAACATCCACATAGTCAATCCAAGAATGACAATGAAGGACCGCTTGATCCGTGTAGTTTGGAGAATTTGTTCAGGCTGAGGACAGATGGAGAAAAGGAATCATGATTTGATGCAGATATGTATTCTTATGTGGCATGAGCTCATGTGTCTCTGCATATGGATGTGTTGATGTGTATGCCGGCCTCTCTCTCTCCCCCACTCTGTGTGTGTGTGTGTGTGACAGAGAGTGTGTGTGTGTGTGTGTGTGTGAGACAGAGAGAGTGTGTGTGTGACAGAGAGAGAGTGTGTGTGTATGTGACAGAGTGTGTGTGACAGAGAGTGTGTGTGTGTGCAGAGAGAGTGTGTGTGTGTGTGACAGAGAGTGTGTGTGTGTGACAGAGTGTGTGTGTGTGTGACAGAGAGAGAGAGAATGTGTGTGTGAGTGTGTGTGTGTGTGTGTGTGTGTGTGTGTGTGTGTGTGCATGGAGACCAGAGGTGCTATCTACCTTGTTCTCTGAGACAGCATCTCTGCTGGCCTGGAGCTCACCAAATAGGCTAAGTTGACTGGTCAACAAGTCCCAGGGATCTGTCTGTCTCCACCTTCCCAATGATGGAATTACAAACACGAATCGCCATGCCCATGGGTCAAATTAAAGTCCTTGTGCACACAAGGCAAACACTTCACTAACTGAGCCATCTCTCTAACACCAAAGAGAAACTTTTGAAGTTTCTGAATGAAGATTTATATTTAAGGGTATGTTTTCCCCAAAAGTACTTTTTTTCAAACCACACCCTCACCCTATGCCTAGGAGAAAGGCAATTGTAAACCCTTGCTTAAAGAGGGTCCCCCATCCTGAAGATAATCAGAGATGGGTATGAGTCTGCCTTCTGCCACAGCTGCAGGGCAGGGGGTGTTCCTGTGGCTGGCATTGTACCCCCTCTTCTGTGCCTGTCATATCTCTCTTATTCTCCTGACTCTGCCTAAACACCTGGATGTTTTTATTTGAACTCTCTCAGAAGCATTCTGCTGAGGGCCAGGGTGACACCCCAGCTCTTGAAGGAGGATTGTGGCATGCGAGTCACGTGTTGTAGCATGTAGATCACACAGTAGGTGGTGTTAAAAGCTGGTTTAGTAAATAGAAATGCATGCTACATTCTGGCTTTGCTTGAATGAGGCTGATTAACTTTCTATTTCATAACTATCAAGATTTCCTCCTTACCTGAGAAATGACTTCTAGGACCTGCTTATTTCCTCAAGACCAAGTCTGGCGCTTCTCTAAAGGTTGCATATAGTTATTGCCACATGGTCTGATGGGCCGTTGAGATCTGTCATTGTGGGCGAAAGGGGGCTTTATATAGAAGCTCTTTTCCTACCACTGATAAGAGGAGATTTACAAGATGTTCCCTAAGCAAGGCTGTCACCAGTACCAGTAGCAGTGGTCCCAGGTCCAAACCTCCAGCTAAACTACTCGGGTAGGGACAGTGGCGTAGCCACCGTAGACTGAGGATAAAAAATACCACTTTTCATGGTAGGAGACAAACAGACTAAACAATTAGAGCAGCCCTATGATAGGAGGGTAACTTCCAGACCCCACTGCCCAGGTGGGAATGCTGGCCTCATTACCGCCCAGTAATGTGACTTGGCACACAGTAGGGCTCTCCCTGAGAAGCAGACACTCACTACATGGTTTTCGTCAACCATCCTTGTCATTTTGCTAACCTGGAGATCGACCTGTGACTTTTGGCTGTGACCTCTGCGGCCCAAAGACCCAGTCTTAGCTATGACTGTAGTGTTGACCTGGACATTTAGAATGTGTTTCCGGTCTGATCAGAGCACCCAGGAGTTTCAGAGCATTTTGTTGTCTGACTTTTTCTTTAGAAATGGAAAACAAGATTTCTTTTCTTACAGTGTAGTGGGTCTCAGAGGGGCTGCCCAGAGGTGAAGGTTTGTTGGATGAACTTTTGAAGATGTGTACTCTATCTGAAAATGTCCTGCTTCAGTCTTATTTTTATTTGTGTGTGTGTGTGTGTGTGTGTGTGTGTGTGTGTAGAAATCACTCATGGATTCCAAAGATAGATAATTTAGATAAGACAGTTAAAACCAGGGTTTGGCAAGGTTTGGCATAGGACTAGGTTGATGTCTTTGGCTTCTTTGTAAATGATCCATGAAGTAAGAAGAATTTAATATATATATTTTAAAAACCTTTCATTTATTGATATTCATTTATTTATGAACCTTATGTATATGAGCGTTTTGCCTGCATGTACATCTGCACAGCAGAAGAAGGCATTGGCTCTCACGGTATAATTGTATACACTCGTGAGATGCCATGTGGGTGCTGGGAACTGAACTCAGAACCTCTGGAAGAGGAGCCAGTGCTCTTTATTTCTGAGCCATCTCTCCAGCCCCAACCCTTTTATTTTTAATATTAGCTTACTTATCTTTGTATGTAGTGTGTACATATGTGCCTGGGCTGTGGCACACATGTGGAGGTAGGAGGACGACTTGCAGGGTTTAGTTCTTTCCTTTTTCTACACATGGCTCACATATTGGATTCATGTCATCAGGCTTGGCAATGAGTTCCTTTATCTTTAAAGTCATTTTGTGACCTAGTTATTATATTTTAAAAGGACTGTGAAAGAAAACCTAAAAAAAAAATTAATGTGAGTGAGACTGTGGTCTGCTGCAGTGGTTTGAATGAGACCCATTCATATGTTTGATTCCCAGTAGGTGGAACTGTTTGGGAAGGATTAGGAGGCGTGGCCTCATTGGAAAAGGTGTGTCACTGGGGAAGGCTTTGAGGCTTCAAAAGCTCATGCCACGCCCAGATAACTCTCTCTGCCTCATGCTTGTGGATCAAGATGTGAGTTTTCAGCTACTGCTCCAGTGTCGTGCCTGCCTGCCCCTTCCCTGCTCCATGCCACGATGGTCATAGACTCACCCTAAAACTGCTAGTCCTGAACAAATGCTTTCCTTTATAAGTGCCTTAGTTGGTGTCTCATCACAGCAATAGAAAAGCAATAGAAATAGAAAACCAGCCACAAAACCTAAAATTTTTATTCTTATGCCCTTTATAGGAAATGGTTACCAGCCTCCCATTCAAGAAATAATGCCATTCTCACCATGGTGATTCCAGCTACCTACATTGTCAGTCAAGCCATCACTCACCCTTTGAAGATCCTAGGTGTCCCTCCCAACCTCCATCGACCTTTCTCAGAATGGACTACTATTCTGAATTTTTGTGTTATTTTTCCTTTGCATAAACCTAAGTAACATATACATATAAAATATTATTTATTTAATTTTTTCCTGCTCTACCCTAGATGGAACGATATGATACTTTAGGTTTTTTTTTTTTCCATCACATACATTATTTTCTCAAGACTACGTTGGCCTTTTTGTCTGCCACGCTTTCTCTGCAGTTAGGGAGGTCCTGTTGGCTACACATTCCTGCTAACACTTGCTATTGACAAACTCTGAAGATTTTGCTAATCTGGTCATGATGAAAAGATACAAAAAATACTTTAAAATTCCATTTATTATATATTTACGGTGTGAGAGCTACCACATTCAAATGCTCTTAATTTGCCCCATCATTTAAATCTTAATCGCAATGCGGAGAAGTGGATATTATACCTTATAGAGGTTAATTAACACACCGAAGGTCATAAAGCTAACGAGTGACAAAATATAGATTTGAACCAAGATTTCCCCGACTTTCAGCCAAAGTGATTAATTCTTCCTGCTTATGCAAAGATGTGAGATGGGAAGGTAATTTCAGGCGGGTAGGTGAACTATGAAGAAAATGTAAAACTATTAAGATATGTGGATTAACTAAAGTATAAAATAATAAGAGGGACAAATTTGATTTAAAGTGTTCATGTAATGTGGGGTAGCCGTCTCTCTTTTTCTCTTCACTAAGCAATAAAACATGTTAATCCCAGAAGTGAAAATCCCATACCAGCAACTAGAGGTGACCTCACGGGGCCCAGAAGCAGATCTGTCCTCCTGTGAGTCAGAGCAATGTGACAGCTTCTGTGGTTTGACTACCTCAGGGGACAGGCATGAGACAGACAACTCTTGCCAGGGGAGATTTTAGACCACATTTCTCATGGAGCAGAAATCAGGCCCTCATTGGTCAATGCTCTGTTCTTTGTTGCTGTTCTTTCTCCGTGAAAAGCAGCACAGCTGTGTGCATCAGCTCATCATTGCCCAGCCAGGCATTTACAATGACGAAACCTGCTTTTCAACAGTGAGGGGTCCCAGAATAAGGGTGAAGCCTTGTGTTGTCACATGAAAACTTCTTGTGGTGACAGAGCTTAATGGCTCTATTCTAGGCCCCATTCTAGTTCTGGGATGCGTTCCCTGGTCCTTGGTAAAGATGCATCTCCTTGGATGAGTTTCCATAGCTATGTTAGCTGCCTAATGCCTGGGCTCCCAGAGTCCAAACCACTTACAATCAATATTTAGATCTACCAATCCTTCTCCAAACTTTCATTCCTTTTATTTACTGAATTAATCTTCCCCTTCCTTTCTCCCTCATCCTGTTCTCCCTTGTCTCTGTCTCTCTCACTTCTGAAGATATGTCTTGGTATGAAGCCCAGGCTAGACTCAAACTTTAGTGTGTAGTTATGTAGTCTATGATGACCTAGAAATCAAAGCAGTTCTGCCTTAGCTTCCCAGAATGCTGGGACTCCTCGTGCGTGTTGTTTGAGCACATACATTTCAGGACGCTTTCCTCACTTATTATTAAGTTTTATCCTTTAAAAATAAAAAGAAAGAGAATCACCGTCACTGGCTACATTATTAAGTAAATGTTTTGTTATACAGCATTGTAGAATAAAGGCACACACCAATATGGAGATAACATTGGCTTTTTGACTCGATTTTATGGTAGCCTTGTGATTGATGTGGTGCTCATCTGTGTGAGAAAAGACTGGTCATGTGACTGTGGATTTGGTTCCTCCGGCAGCTCATTTCATCTTAGCCAACTTCTGTTCGGTGAAGAATCATGCCTCTTCTAGTCATGTGTCTATTGCTTCAGTGTTGCTCAGAGGGGCTAGAGTTTTATCTATGCTGTGTAACTAAGTTTGAACATCCTTTCAGAGAGATTAGGATGTGGGTTCCTATGAGTTCATTCATCCTTTGTTGCATTGTCCCCTCATAAAGTTTGGACCAGTGGGTCACTATTCTGACACATCTTTCTGTGCATCCTGAGTTATGTTCCTGAGGAAAACCTCCAACTTTGAGTAAACACACACACACACACACACACACACACACACGAATGCATGCACTTACCCATAGTATATGCACATACACCACAAGGACTACACACACACACTCACATACTATATACATATATACAACAAGTATACACACACACGAATGCACATATTCACCCATGCTTTACACACAGACATATATCACAAGTACTACATATATACTATACACACATATACCACAAGTATATACACTATAGACTCATATGTCACAAGTACACACATATATATATACATACAAATACCACACACATTCACATACTCTCAAACACCCTGTATGCGCATATACCACAAATACCACACACACTATACACATATGCCAGAAATACTAAACACACATGCACACACTATACACATATACCAAAAGTACTATATATACTATGTATACATGAACACATGTATACTACACATATGCACACATATATCACAAATACTATATTTACACATACCACACATACACACAACCTATACACTATACACACATGAACACATTCATACTATTCACACCCTACTAGGCACGTATACATCACAAATACCATATACACATATACACAATATATATACAGTATGCACACATGAACATATACATACTATCCACACACATGTACACATACACACTAAGTTTTGACTTAGCATAGTAAAATTATATATACTCTTTAAGTTTAAAAAAATCTCATTCAGGATGTTATGCAGGATCTATCAATATATTTGTGGCTTAAAACATGACAGAATTTAAAGGGAGGAAATGTGGTCCCGAGGCTGACTTACTATCTGCTTGGCTGTAGGACCCACTTCTGAGTGGGTGTGCTTGGGCCCCGACAGCTCTCTTCTGCATGATTTGTGGTCTGCTTGCTTCCTGTCAATGGCTTTTCCACTGTGGTGCCCTCTGATGGTGACCATGTGACATGGAGTCAGGGAGGAGACTGCAGATGTCTCTGGGGGAGGTGGCAGTGCCAGCGAAGTGTGAGCACATGTCTACTTTAAACCACAGCCGGTGTTTGGTTGAAGGCGCAGGCTGGAAAAAAACTTAACAGATGCACATGACAATTAAAGTCATTAAAGTCACCTTGATTGAACATCAATAGGGATAGGACCGTTGGTTTTTCTTAGCCTGAGAAAAATGTCTGCCAAGCTTTTCTGAGATCGTAAAGGAAATCCCTCTTATTGGGAACACAAATAGAAACTGTGTAACGGGATACTGTCCTACTCTTTATAGAATAAGAGGGATGGCCTCCATGGTCCCCTCCCGGCCTTGTGTCGGGATCCTACGGTTTGAGCTAGAAATGGAGTCTTTGACATGGACTGTAGAATTAAAAGCTTGAGAACTTTTCCTTCTTTTGCCTTTCTCCTGCCTATGGCAGTTCCCAGCTCCAGTTCTGTCTTCACTGTTTCAGGGACACTGGAAACAAAACAAAACATAATCTTATGTTCTCTGTAGGCCTTACAGGTTGGAATCTGGAGGTGAGGGGCTTTGACTCAGGGCCAGCCTGAAGAGAGCCTTCTGGATCATGTGTTCCAAAGGGGACAGAGTGGGGTCAGGGTAGGGGTGGGGGATCAGGGTGGGGGTGGGGAGACAGGGTGGGAGTGGAGGGGTCATGATGGCAATGGGAGGGTCAGGGTGGGGTGGAGGGGTCAGGTTAGGGGATGGAGAAATCAAGATGGGAGTGGGGGACAGGGTGGGGGAGAGAGGACAGAGTGGGGGATGGAGAGGTTAAGGTGGGAGTTGGGGACAGGGTGGGGGTGGAGGAGACAGGGTGGGGGATGGAGGGGTCAGGGTGTGTTAACTAATAGCATCAGTAATATCCTGTAATATTTGGGGATCTATGGCACCTCACTGGAAATGAGTGTGGACGCTCCTTAAAAAGCTAGCACTAGAACTACCTCACAGCCCAGCTAAATGGTGCCTGAGCATTCGCCTAGAGGACTCTATGTCTTATGTAGAGATGCCTGCTCATGCCTGTCCACTGTTCCCTACTCATAGCTAGGGAATGAAACAGTCTGGGGTCCATCAGTGGATAAGTAGATAATGAAAATGTGGTATATTTATGCAATGGAATATTACTTAGCTGTCAAGAAAAAACTAAATTATGAAACTTGAAGATGAATGGATGAAGCTGGGAGCAATCATTCTGAGTATGGTAACCCAGCTCCCAAAAGACAAACATCTGATCCGGGAAGACAAATGTCTCATGTTTTCCCTCAATGTAAATGTCAGCTTTGACTCTTTAAATATGTGTGTTTCATTTGGAATATCTTTACAGGTCAGGAAATTAGTAAGGGCCTCTTAAGGGCTGGGGGATAGAATGCACAATGGTGGAGAAAGGGCAAAGGCTGATAATGGAACAGGAAGGTTTCACCTGGGGTAGGGGATGGGAGGACAGGGGAGAGGAGGGACTGCAGACATAAATAACACTAAAGGCCTTTTACCGTGAAAACTTCCTAACGCCTATATGCACATACATAGAGTTAAGTGGAGTGGCCTTGTAGCAGGTAACGACGCTCCAACTACACATGTTTTCCTTTAACTTGCCTTACCAATTGTTTTGTCTTTTTTCCCCCACTGTCACCCAAGTGTATTTCTATCTGGAAAATGTAGTCACTTGCATGTAAAGGTGATTTGTAAAGGATTGCTGGTTTACCTTTAACTATACTCTGTAGCTGCAAATACAAACCTTTTCCTTAACCTTTGGAAAGAAGTAGAATGACATCAGGCTAACTCCTTTTCTTTTCTAAGATTCTATTTTATGCATTTATGTATATATGTAGTATTTATTTATTGTATGTGTTGTTTATACATGTAAGTTCGGATATGTTGGGTACCACAAGTGTGTGGTGCCAGGGGACAACTCCTTCTGGAGTTGGTTTTCTCCTTCTACAGTGTGTCCCAGGAATTGAACTCAGGTCTTCAGACTTGCACGTTGAGCATTTCCCTCTGCCTGACCAACATACTGGTCCCAGAGTAAACTTCTTTAATTCCCCTTTTACTGACATATTCCAAATCGGCATGGATTGGGGCTAGGGTTATTGAATGCTTGTGTAAAATAATGGAAAGGACAGATATATTGCTATCTAAGATTTTAGTAAGGAATCTAATATCGTGCAGCTCCTTTTATAAGGGACAATCCTAGGAAAGAAAACATTTGCTTTATGTTAGGACATTTGAAATAGAAAAAAAGATTGAGTCCCTTAAGAGGCATAGAGGGCTGCGAGAACCCTGCTTTTGTTTCAGGTGTCTGTTTTATTGTACCACATGTGACAGTAGCCTTACCCTGTTCCCTTCTCCTACTCCCTACCTGTTGGTAAGGTTGATACGCTCGTGGGTGAAGCTTGGAGACAGCTCTGCCGTAATGCTGCCGTTGTCTAGGGACCCAGCCAGGGACTTCGGAGAGGGACGGGGATGATTGCATTTGTTGTCAACTCCTTTTGAACAAAACAAATGCTTTGGGGTCATGTTGAGACAGTTAGGGCAGCACAGCGAGGTGACTGGGGCTGCAGGAAGGGACTCTAGAAGTCCTTCAGTGTGACCTTGGGCATTCAGTCGCCATCAGCATCATGGCCATCTTCATCTTTGTCTTTATTGTCATCCACTGTCCACATATGGTGCCCATGAACCTATAGGTTCATTTACACAACCATTTCTGCTATAATTAACATGCCAGGTAGAAGATTTAGAGAGGAAATCCATATGTCATAACTGTCATGCATACCTTGGCAGCTTCTTCTCAGCCTGCATGAGCCTTTGTAATTTTGAAACCCACAGTTACGGAAGGACCCGTCCTCATGCAGAGTGATGTGGGGTTTTCAGCTTTATTCATCCTCTCCATGCTGTCTGTGGGCACAGACCGAATGGCTAAGTCCACCCTTCCCTTAACCGTTTTGCTCTCTGACTTCTGCTTTCTTGGGATTCTGCCCCCCTCTGCCATTACAGCTTTTGAGGCATTATGTCATTGAAAAGTCAGAACTTGAGATTTTGAAGACTTAGCCTGGAAGTCTGGCTTTCCATGAGAACAGGGTAGTGTCATCTTGAGCAGATCACGCAGGGTTTCTAGGCCCCAGTAGGCTCACCTGTGTTAAAACCGGCTGTGTGAGTTGGAAGAGGGTAGATACGCAGTGGGATTGAAGGTGGGATTACACTCTCCAGTATGGTTTACATTTTAATGAGGTCTTTAATCAGCAGGAGTGTCTGACTTGGTGATTTGAGCTCTGCAAAGCTGATGAGGTAACAAGAGGTGTGCATTTGGCAGAAGAGTTCTGATGAGGAGAACCTGCATCTCCACAATAAATTACGGTTGGTGCATGAACGATGTTGTCTCTGTGTCTGTGGTCCATGACCTCCATTCTCAGATTAGAGCCACTGATTGTTCAGGTGTTAGATGTCATTTAGGCCCAGATAAGGTCAGCAAGACCTAGCGGGGTGAATGGCTTTACCCCCAGTTTTGGAACTCACAAGTGTCATCTTGGGAGAAAGTTGTTTGGAACTGGCAGTAAAAGACCAGGCTTCAAGTATCTATGTTTAGTCTGAGGGAGGCTTGTTAAATGCTGTTTCCTGCCTTAAGTTCCTGACAAAAGCTTTTAGATACCTAAATGCAGACTGCTTTTTTGAGCCCACTGGGTGGACTGATTTCACAAAATCTTCAAAGGTGGGGTCTGCACAGTCCTCACCAAAGGCTGTTAGGCGTGGAAGAGCTGGAGTAAAGATAGTACCTCTTGGGCCAGCAAAGCCCACCTAAGTCCTTCACGATCCCCTGACTGTCTCAGTGAAAACTTTTGTCCAAGACTCAACGTTTGGATGAAATGTTTCAAGCGTGCAACGAAGCATTACACAAAACAAAACAAAAAAGTGGGCGCTGCTTGTGGCAACATCTCAATTTTTTTTTTGCTAGTTCTCTTTTTTGTTGCTTTAAAAAAAATGAAGCAGATTTTAAAATCCATGTGTCCTATATTTCCTTTGCCCACTTCTTTTCTTGAGGAAAACACTGTAGTGAACTCTGCACTTATATTCTTGCATATTAATATTTTGTAGGCACGTCTGTAAGCCCTCACCCTTACCTTGACTAGTATAGTCAGGGTTTGTGTGTTCATAAACTTGGATACATAGCAGCAGACTGTGTGATTTCTGTACCTTGTTTCTTTTAAGGTGTGCCTTGGAGATTTGTCCAGGTCGCCCACAATGTTTCAGCTGTCACCCTAGACGTCAGAGGAATATCGAATACTTATTTCCCTGTCTGAAGACATTGTTTGTCTTGTTGTTATCACGCCATGTACTGATCTCTTCTCAACTGTCTCATTCTCTAAACTTTGACTTTTCTCTCCTCTTTCTCCTCCTCCTTCTTTGAGACAGGATCTCACTATGTAGCCCCAGCTGCCTGGAATTTATCATGTAGACCAGGCTGGCCTTGAACTCCGGAGCTTACTAGTATACTGTGAAATGCAGATTATGCCATAGGATTTCGAGGTGAGTATGCAGTGCTCTGAATGATGTAAATTTTATTATGTAAAATTTTATTATGGAGGTAGGGTCGGTGACTTTGAAGCCTTGTGTAAGAAATCCGTTTTTGAGAAGCAAAGGAGCAAGATTTGCTCATGCAAGGCTGTTTTATTTTTTCTAAAGCTGTTTAACACTGACCTCAGAGAGACCTCAGCTGTGTAGATTTAAAGGTCTCCTGTTGTCTTCAGCCATCACCTCCTCCGTTGTTGGGTTGCATTTGTGTGTGCTTCCGCTGTGAGGCCAGGCTCAGCTGGACCTGAACTGCTGCCCGGGAGCTCTGTGCTGACTCAACCCGTAGTTTCAGAACTGTGTAGTACTGGAAAGAAAAAAAAGATGAAAAGGAAAGAAAAGGCTGTGGGAGGGTGGTTAGCTTAATTGAGGGAAGAATGCCCAGAAAGACTAGTCTCTTATCCCTTGAACCCCAGTGAAGACTCTCCTGTCTTTCTCAAAACTTATAGAGTTCACCTTATCTCCTGTCACTGTGGAATTTACCCTAGCCCCATCATCACTGTGGAGTTCACCCTACCCCCATCACTGTGGAGTTCACCCTACCCCATCACTGAGAAGTTCACCCTACCCCCATCATCACTGTGGAGTTCACCTTGTCCCCCATCACTGAGGAGTTCGTCCTAATCACCTATTTTTGAACCCTGACTTTATCTCCACGATGTTCGTCTCTTGCTTTCTGCTGCTGGACCTATGAGACTCACTGAACGCATCTGGTTATGAGACACCCATGATTTCCATCAATTTTATTTCTCGAGGTTGGGTCCTGGTACTCACTGGGGAAAGTGCTCCTTTTCCTTCAAGCAGCCTAAGAGTCCAGAGGGAGCTAGGCAGGCAACACAGCTGCGGCGTAAAGTTGTAAAAAAGATTAGGCCCTCCCCACAGCTGAGTGTATTTTACCAATGTAAATGTTGATCTTCCCTTTCTAAGCCCTCCAGGGACTCCAGGAGAGGTTGTGTCTCTGGAAACTTAACTAGGCAAAAATTGGTGTTGTGGCTGGGAATGCAGCTGACCCAAGGCAAGACTCCTCAAGAGCTGAGAGAAGGTCACCAAAAGGTCAAGGGGAAGGGAGGTGGGGGGCTGAGGAGCTCAGAAGGAATATCTCAGGGACTATAAGCTTTTAAATAAATATTCCCACCCTCACCCTGGCTTATCAAGTTCTCGAAAGCTTTTGAAGTTTACTAATCTTGCCCTCAAAACTCTGTGTTCTAGTCTAGTCTGGATCTGGTTTGAACTGTCACATTGTCCTAGGAACAAGGTGAATGCTGGGAAGCTTCTTATCAGGAGTCCGGTGTCAGTGAGGCTCCCTGGCTGCTGAGAAGTCAGAGTAAAGGTGCGTGCCCTCCTGACCCCGTCATGTCAATTCTCTATTCTTTTAGGATGCTCCCATTCCCTGCCTAGGGTTCTTCCTGCCTCTTTTGGTGCCGGCCAACCATAAAATTATTTTCATTACTACTCCATAACTGTAATTTTGCTGCTGCTATGAATCGTAATGTAATATCTGATATTTGACCCCTGTGGTGTCGCGACCCACAGGTTGAGAACTGCTAGAAGAGGTAACATTTGTTATATCATGGGGATGTGACTGGTTAGAGCTGCTGGGAGGATCCTGGATGTGATACAGGAGCAGCGTACTCATGAGATGCTGTAACTCCTTGAGGTGGACCAAGCCTTGCGCTGCTGTCTTTGGCTGCCCAGCAGAAGAGCATCTTATTTCCCTTTGGGAAAGGCCCTTGGATCTGGCCTTTATTTGTGACCAACATTTTCACCCAAGAAAAGGGGTGCACCCTGTTGTAAGAAGTTCAGGCTCCTTTGGAGTCAGTGACCATTTTATCCTTTTGTACATAACTTAGTATAAGATGCCCAGGATATAGGAGGCTCTGTTTGTCCTGCCTCAAGATAGATCTAAGTAATGCTTACCTGTTGGAGAGCAGTTGTAATAAAGATTGGGACCCCTAATCTCACCTGTATGATGCATATGAAGCCAAGCTCTAGAACAATCCAATATTTATTAACCCTAGATAAGGCTATCCAGTGAGGTTTCTCTTGCCCAAAACAGCACCCACAAATCCCGACTGTTGGTACGAGAAGGATGACAGTGTGTAGTGAGGAGCAGTGGGCCACGTTCCCGCTGCCCCGCTCCTGGCCACCTGGCTAGCTTATGCCCCAAAATAACAACACACAAACTGTATTCATTCAAACACTGCCTGGCCCATTAGTTCCAGCCTCTTATTGTCTAATTCTACATCTTGATTAACCCATTCTAATAATCTGTGTAGCACCACAAAGTGGTGGCTTACTGGGGAAGATTCAGCATGTCTGACCTGGTGGCTGGCTTCATGGCGACTGTCTCGGAGAGGAGAGTCATGGCGACTGCCCGAGGCATCTGCCTCACTCCCAGCATCCTGTTCTGTCTACTCCACCTACCTAAGGGCTGGCCTATCAAATGGGCCAAGGCAGTTTCTTTATTAACCAATGAAATCAACTCAAACAGAAGACCCTCCCACATCAACAGTGAGTGAATGAATGGAAAAGGACCACATATAATTCTGGTCCTTTATTTGGCCAATGAGAGGTTTAAGTGTTCAATGGTCAAACTTACATGGATAGGGACATTCACTGTCCTGCAAATTATAGTCACAGGGGCCATCAAATTGGACAGAATTCCTGTCTTCATTAAGATAACATTCTAGGGATTACAGTTTTCCAGTTGTAGCCCCAGTGTGGTATGTGTGTGTATGTGCGCGCACACACATGTTCACTGGAGGCCAGAGGAGAATGCCGGGTGTCTTCCTCTATCTCTGATCTCTGTCTAGTTTCATTCATGAGGCGGGGTCTCTGACTGAACATGAAAACTGTTGCTTGGGCTGCTGGTGGGTGAGCTCCTGCCATCTGCAGGTCTCCAGCTCCTAATGCTGGCCCTGTCCTTCTGGGCTTGCTCTTTTAAAATGGCATATTCATACTCTCTGCTTCCTTTGTTATTGGAAATGAGTTTCCCTTGGGGCAAGTGGGAAGTATTTTTGGGAGAAAGCCTTCTGAAATTTGGAGCCCAGATTATTATTATTATAACAATCAGACAAGTGATCATTATATATTGAACTGAATGATGCCAGTGCTTCCCTTAACTAATATATGGAACTCCTGAAAAACCTACACATTAGAACCTGCACAGCCCCACTCCTTTTAGACTCACTATGGGGGTGGCTTAGAAAACATTGACTTTAAATTATGTTTCAGAAATTGTAATACTAACAAAATATTAATCTTTTTTTTTTTTTAAAAAAAAACTGGTTTGAGTCTCCAATTGGCAGGTTGAAAAACCATGTATTTCTTTTTATAATCACACTGCAGACTTAATATCTTCTCTTCAGATGAGTTTTTTTTTCTTTTTCCAATTTATTATTTCTGTTGAGTGTGAAATTAAATGACCATCTCCTTCCCGCTTCTGCGAGGATCATGTACCAGCAGGGCATTTGTCAGCCATTTTCTGCTGATGGACATTTTTCAATGGCTGACTCTCCTGGTGATGCCAGGCATATTTTAATAGCTGGCACTCTTGACCTGGGATATTTGAAATCAATGTAATGTGTGTCTACTTAATAGCAGCCTAGTCAGTGCTTCTTCAGGGCTTGCTGTCAGAATCTTTTTCAATTACTGTAGTATAATAAAATCCCCTTAATAGAATTCATTTTAATTCTCACAATCATCCTTGGGAAAATGTGCTGTTAATTTTTTTCCATCACGCAGATGAAGAGCTTCTGCTGGAAGGTTAAGTACCAATGCTTTTAAAACACCCACTGGACCTCGGCAGGAACACTGTAATCGCCCCCCCCCCCCCCACTTCAATCTCAGATCTTCACTAAATGCTGAACCCATCTCCAAGCCGGCCCCCTTTGTTGTCCAAACTCAGATTGATTTTTCAGTCTCTGGAAGACTGAGCTGATAATGACTTTGGCCACCACCCTCCCTCTATCACTTTTCTCGCCAAACTTTGCTGGGAAATCAGAAGCTTCGGGTAAAAGCCCTGGCCTCCATTTCGCCCTTCTCCGTTGTCTTTCACTGAAATCTGTCTGATGATATGCTTCTAATGAGCCTGTCCCTGCAATTAAAATCTTGGTTTTGTTTTGGCTCTATATTGTTGTGTTGGCCCCAAGGGAGGTCATTTAACACATGAAAATAGCTCCTTGCCCCCTTCAGGGCTACAGACAGTGGCTTATTTCATCTAGTTAGGCTTTTGGCAAGGAGTGATGGATGTGTGGGCAGGACTCAAAGGTCAAAAGTTCTACTTTCTTGCTGCTCAAAGTGAGTTCACAGACCAGAAGCTAAAGACAGGACGAATGTGCGACACACAGGTGACCCAGCCCCACCCAGACTACTCAGCCAGAGTCTGCAGTCTTTCAGGCCCAGAGAATAGAATCCATTTGTTTGAATTTAGGGTCTTCCCCTTAAATTGGGTCCCCATTCAAGTGTCCAGTTCGGATCTTGGTTTTGGCTATTCCATTCATTAATATGCATTTCTGTACGTCTTATCAATGAAAACGGATGTGCCCGTTTGGGCTTTACACCTGTTCTTCTTTCATGGAGCATTATCTCTAGGCAGCTTACATTAAAAAAAAAAAAGATTCTGAACTGTGGTACGTGCTTCACAGTGTGACACTATTTATTTATCTGAGGTTTTCAAGAAATTTTATCCTTGTTTTCCCATGCTTCATATTAGCTGGGAAGACTTGCTTTCTTTTTCATAAGCCGACCAAGACACAGCTGCTTTTGATGTGAGATTAAAACCAACGTGACCGAGCCAAATTATTTGACTTTGAAGTTCTGTAATTGCAGTGGATTTTGACTGGATGTACTTCTTATCTAAACAGACCAACAGTTAATACTTCATTGGGCTCATTCTACTCTTGCGATGTGTTTGGAGTAGCACTTGGCTTATCAAACTACTTACTTATTTTCCAAGGTGAAAGATGTGTATCATATCTCTACCTGTATTTTAAACTTCCCAGGATCTAAGAGGGGAACCCTTTTAGGTTTTGCTTTTAAATTTAATTTTTACTTATTTTGGCGGATTCTTTTCTGTTTATTTCTGAGGTTGTAATTTAATTACAATGTTTCTCCTTTCCTTTTCTTCCCATGTAATATTTCTAAACTTTCTTTTTATTTATTCTTTGTGTCTTTCACATCCTGTCCCCATGTCATGTCTCCCGGTCTCACACCCTTCCTCCCCCCTTTTCTGTTTCATTTTAATCTTACAAAAAGGAAATAGTGATATGTCAGTGGGCTAGTCAAAGGCACAGGGAACTGGCCTAGTGTGGGAACCTGAAAGAATTTCAAAATTTAGAAACAGAGTTATACAAAACACAGCAGAGGTAGCTGTGGATGAATACTGTGAGTGACAGCCAGATGCCTTCTGGAAGGCTGCTGTGGTCTCTTTCAGACGCAGGCTAAGCACCCACTGTATACACAGTCCTGAGTTCTCCTGTCTCTACAGAACATATGCCCTAGATCTTCTGGAATATTCTTAATTTTTTTTCCCACGGCCAAGTCATGTGTCCTGATGTTTGGTCCAACAAATATGTTCCCAACAGGGAAGCAGAGCGAACAGAAGGTGAAGCTCCGAGTCACTGTGTGTCCCTGTCCAGAGCCGCCCAAGTGTGGGGAACGGTTCAGAAAGCTTGCCAGACCAAGGAAGGGTTGCACACAGGAAGGGGCTTTAGGGAACATCCCTCCCCCACCCGCCTGCTGGCACCCCCTTCCTCTCACCCCACCGCAGAAGACTTGAGCTCAGTGATAAGCCCAAAGGAACTGTCGCTGACATTTGAACTTTGGAAATTTTTGCAAACAGATTATGCAGCCAGTGAATCTGGCACGAGGCAATAAATTGCACACAATAAATACTTTCATGGGTTTCTGCACAAGTCGAGCACTTCAAACGTGCCTGATTCATAGCCAGTCTAGATTAGCTAGGACAAGGAATTTAAGGATAATGCAGTCAATAAAAAGAAAAATTGCCAACTCCTTTAAAAACAATCACTCTTTCAACTCTCCCCTCCGTTAGTGCCCTCCCAACATGCCTCAATTTTTGGAAAACCACCTCACCTTCCATAATGGTTACAGATAGCAATAATACCCATCTTGAGTTTGTTTTCTATTTTTTTTCTTTGCTGTTGTCTCTTGTGGAGGTGCTAATGAGTAGAACAACGAGCCAGTTAATTATCCGTTAGAGGCTAGACTCTGAGCACACAGGCTCACAGGAGCTTGGGTTCTGCTTGCTCCCATGTTGTGGGCTTATACTTATGGTTCCCAACCTATGGATCTTGACCCCCGGATCTTCGGATGACCCTTTCACAGGGTAGTCTAAGACCACTGGACAATGCAGATGTTTACATTATGACTCATAACAAGAGCAAAATTACAGTTATGAAGTAGCAATGAAACAATTTTATGGTCAGGAGGGGCGCTACAACATGAGGAACTGTATTAAAGGGTCTCAGCATTAGGCTGAGAACCACTGGCTTACAGGGAAACCTGTAGGAGGATCATGCCTGATCCTTCTGCCTAGCAGCCTGAATATTTAGACAATGTCCTCTATTTTATCTTTGAAGGGTTACAGTTCAACTACCTGGCTGAGACTTATCATTCCTCTTTCCATGATGGTCCCAGAGCTTGAGGCTCATCGTAGAATCTTCGGCAGGAAGCCCAGACTCTTGTCACGTCCTGTGGGAGAAAAGTGAGCCTGAAGGTGCCGGCCCGCTGGCTATGTCTGCCCGCATGTCTCTCTTGCTCCAGGATTTTGCATCAATCAGTTCGAACCTCTTATCTGTGAAATGGCCCCTGCAATACAGGTGGCACAGGCTCATTATGCTCTTTGTGAAAGAGCTCTTACCACTGTACCTGGAAAGCTACAAAGTTCTCACGGTGTCTGGGTGTCTAGTCTCTTTATGAGTTCCCTGATGGTTTTGATATGCTAAGCAAGGGAACAACTCCCTGCTTCCGACTCCCTGTGTGTGGATCTAATTGTGACCTACGGGAGATGCTTCCACATTTAAAAGCTTGTAGAGCACCTGTCTAGCTGTTTGCTCACTGCTCAGCATTGACGGTGCATTGGGCACTCGGATTAAGACTACAGACAAGATAGCCTACCTCCAGGGACTCATGAGACCCTCACAATATTATCCAAATCACCCTCTTCTACAGATCTTTTATGATTTCCTATTCTTGTTCACCATATGGAATTGGCTGCTGGCTTCATTTTGAGTCCATTGGCAAACTACATTGACCAGAATAACATTAAAACCGTATTCCTACCTCCACCACCACCTCCACCACCACTACCACCATCACCTCCATCTCCACCACCTCCACCACCACTACCACCTCCACCACCACTACCACCTCCACCACCACCGTCTTGGTTTCTCTCTATTTAAATTGATTTAAGTTAATATTGACAACCATTGCTTAGCATCTTCTTGAAGAAATATTTCTTGTAGGAACTCAAATCCCCCGTTTTAGCGAACATGTTCATATCCCCACCTCAAGGGGCAAGTAACACCGACATTTGGCTGGCTTTGGAGTTAGACGTGGGGTCTGCTTTCACCTGGGCCACTCGGGGTGGAGAACTGTCAGCTGGTGTAACTCTGAGCGGGTCACTTGGACTTGTTTACTCACCTGTAGAATGAGCACCGGGCAATGCCTGTCTGGCTCCAGTGGCGCGGTGTCAGACTAACTAGGCTTGGACCCCCGGGAGAGCCAGTCAGGGCTGGCTGTTCTTAAGGCAGGTGTGGGGGACCCAGGAGGCTGGAATTTTTGGTGAAGGGCTTCACTTTTAGAGATTAGCATTCCCATTATTATCACGTAAATCAAACAGACAGCCTTGGAAGGTTTACCGCCTTCCCTCTTCCTAGGGGGCGCCGCCTCCTCCCACCGCCCACCCTAGTTCTCTCGGAGGCCACCTGGAGGGGTTCTCAAGAAACTGTAAGAGCTGGGGGGCTCTGGGCTACAGCCAGAGGGAGGAGGCAGCTGTTCCCTGGGGAGGAGGCACAAGTCTGGGGCCTCCGCAGGGCCCTTTGCCCCACCCCCACACTCTATTTAGCTTGAGTCAGGGACGAGGGCACTCAGCTCACAGATGGGAGCTGTTTCATCTTCACTGGGGTCAGGGGTTAATGGAGATAAGTAGTGTCTTCCTACCAGGAGGCCCCAGGAAAGCCCAGTGTGCTGTTTGAGTTGAATGAGGATCTTAGAGATTCAACACGCTGATACTCTCCTACCTTTTGGAGAGAGAGTGAGGCCCTGGGAGAGAAAGCTGTAGCCAGCCAGGCTGGGGTGAGAGGGCGACCAGAGGACCCTGTCAGTCACTGAATGAAGGGCTCAGGGAGAGAAAGAGTAATTGCTTACCGGGCCGATCAGAAGTCTGTGCACTTTGCTGTACTAAATCGGAGGCTGGTGCACAACCCCACCTCCATGTTGCTCAGCTGGAGTGGACTTATTTGCCCTAGTGGCTACAATGCTAGTTCCCGTGTAACTTGGCTGCCCATCTCTGCCACCGGTGGCTCCTTTCCCTCTAACCAAACCATATAGCCAGGGAACTAATTCTGACCTAACTCTGGCCAGGGTCTGCTCTCCAGTCAGCTTGTCTGTTCTGTACAGGCACATGATAGGCTCTGCAGAGCATGCGTGGTTTAGACCACTCTCTTCTAGAGTAACACAATCTCAATGGGTCAAATTGGATATCTAAAGAGGGAAAAGAACGTTTCTAAACGCCCCGCCAGTCCCTCCTTCCCTAGAATACCTTCCTTTGTCATACCACATAAAAGTTTTCTGGACCCGCCAGATGGCTCAGCAGATAACATCTGCCTGCAGTCCACCAAGAGGACCCGAGCTCAATCCCTGGGAGCCACATGGTAGAAGGAGAGAACCAAGTCCTGCAGGTTGTTCTTTGACCTGCACTGTGGCATGTGCACACCCCATCAATAAGCAAGATACCATAAACTATTAAAAAAAAACAAGCTTTCTTTTTCTGGGAATTGAGAAGCTGTATTGGTCATTTTTTCTTGTTGCCACGACAGAATATGTGACAAAGACAGTCTTAGAAAGCAGGGACCCACAGTTTGAGGGTGGGGAAGATGCGGTGATGGGGGTGTGACTGGTCTCTCTGACGCCACTGTGAGGAAACAGCAAAGTGAATGCTGGCACCCAGCTCGCTTGCTCCCTTATGCCTAGGACCCCAGTCCTGGGAATGGAGCCCCCCACAGTTGGGATGGTTTGAGCCATCCTCACAGACACAGCTAGAGATGTTTACTAAGCGATCCTACACTTTAGCCAGGAAGCAATGAGGATGAACCATCCCAGTGGGGCTTTGTCTGTGGAGCAGTGGTGGCTGAGCTCTTATCCCAAATTCCCCTTTATTTTTCACCTAGTGTCCTAACAGGGACAGAAATAACACCGCTCATCTTTTCATTTCGTTATACGGAATAGGCAACCAGGTGTCAGTTATGTTCCGGGTGTCGGAATGACTGCGATAAAACAGGCCCACCCCTGTGATGTTGACATTCTGTAAAGTGTAAACGCTCCCTACTCACTAGAGGTCTGGGAAATAGGCACCCACCTTTTTATTTCTCTTGTTTCCCTTGCAGGAGTTGTGTGCCCTGCTGGCCAAAGGGGTAAAATGCTGGCTGAAAGTATGACTGTCGGCTGGGTGGTGGTGGTGCACGCCTTTAATCCCAGCATTTGGGTGGCAGAAGCAAGTGGATCTCTGTGGGTTCGAGGTTAGCCTGGTCTACAAGAGCTAGCTCTAGGACAGGCTTCAAAGCTACAGTCAAACCCTTGGAAAGGAAAAAAGAAAGAAAGAAAGAATGAATGAATGTCCATCTCTGTATCTCTTTCTTTGTGTGTCTTGAGACATATATATGTATGTATATATTATCTATTTAGTTAGTATATCTATCAATCATCTATCTATTATCTATCTATCTATCATCTATCTATCTATCTATCATCTATCTATCTATCTATCTATCTATCTATCTATCTATCTATCTTCTATCTATCTATCTATCATCTATCTATCTATCTATCTATCTATCTATCTATCTATCATCTACCTACCTACCTACCTACCTACCTACCTACCTACCTACCTACCGACTGACCGAGTTATATGCTGCTGGGACCAGCTGAAGTGTAGAACTTGGTTATCTGGGCTATGCTAGTAGAGTGGCAGAAACTCTGACATATTGACTGGAGAACAGGGGTGCTGGCTTTGACCATGACTGTAGCTTTAGTTGGATGTGGTCATCTGGGAATGTGAGCCTTATCTTTCTAAATCCTATTTTCCAAACGAATCTAAAATTTGGAATTTTTACGTGAAATCTCATTTTTACTTGCTGGGATTTAGGTCGCTTAAAAGACCCAGGAAGCTACATCTGTAGGACAGATGAAGCGCAAGGCTGCCGGAGTGAGTGAGTGAGTGCTCCTGAGGTTGAGACACGGTAATCGTGAAGAGATAGAGCGGCTTCCCAGGCCATCTCACAAGAGATGTACAGGCTGACAGACTCCTCCGTGTCCGGTCCCCTGGAGTCTCATAGTCGCCTCCCGTCTTCTGGAGACTATGGAGACAGCCTTATCACCTGCCCGTCTTGTTAGCTCCCCTCCCCCCACTCCAGCTCCCCTTGGACAGTTGTGCTTAGCCAAGAGTGAAAGGAATCCTCTCAAGGAGCAGGACGGAGGCAAGTCTCAGCACAGCTGCTTTGAGTGCGGTCCCTCCACCGTGCGGGAGAGAGACAGATCTGGGGTTGAATCTGGACATCACCCGCTACTGGCTACATCACTGCACTCCTCTGGCTTGTGTCTTTATCTGTCAAGTGATCAAAATATTTGCCTTGCAGGAGGGGGAAAGGAATTACATTTTATATTAAGGTTATAAATTATATAGAAAAGGATTAAGGACTAAGATGCATGTAGTCTCTTTATAATGGTATTCAGGGAAACCACGAAGAGTTACTTAGCCCTTGAGGATCATGACCCAGACAGGGCTGTCTTTGGATTTGTCTTGCCAGTTGAGTGACAGGAGGTGGGGCAGTGGGGATTAAAGAGGAATTGTGGGGGAAGGGGTTTGTGCAGGGATCAACTTGGAAAGAATATTGTGGCTCATTGGCATTTAGTAGTGATGGCCTTGCGTAATATCGGTTATTTTATTTTGAGCTGCTGAAGCCAGGAAGCTAAATCTTGTCTCTTTGCCTTTTTTTCTCGTGAGCCACAGCGGCACACTTTATATTCCAGACAAGCTGCATAGTTCGTGCAGAAGGACAAGAGAGTCGCTGGGTTTGGGCGAGTGTGTGCTGGAGAGCTGGGGTAGGCTCACTGGTGTGTACTGGGAAGCAGGAAGCCTGTTGCTAAATGTGCATAAATGTGGGGTGAAGCATCTGTATTTGAGAGAGACAGCAGGAAGCTCAATACTTCACTCAATTTCGAAATATCCTGGTGGTGTGTGTGTGTGTGTGTGTGTGTGTGTGTGTATGTGTGTGTACATGCTTGTTGACACATAGTATTCTGATTTTTCTGAGATGCTAATAATGCGGGATAATATATATCTTATTTAAGAAAATATATATCTCATCCAGGCTAGGGGAATAAGCCCTGATTTCATAAGCCTCGCCCTAAGCGTGCAATATCCTTGCTGTTGGATTTCTGGTTATCTGAAAGAAGTCTTACTAAGTTAGTGAAGATGAAGGTTTTACTCTGCTAGTCTCTAACATAGATGCAGAATTTAACAGGTGAGAAGTGCTGGCTGCTCAGACTGAATGGTGGGGATTGCTCTAGAGAGTCAGAGGCAGGCAGCTTGCCCACTGTCTTTGAATCCAGGGAGATCCCTTGATCTGGCTGGCCTCAGTTTCCCACTGGCAACCTGCAGATGCTGCTGTGCCTTTATATTCTCTGTACCATGGAGTAGCTATTGGGGAAGGACTATGGGGCCCTTACTCCTGAAGGAGTCAGGCAGCAAGCAGTACCTTTTGGCGTATGTTCAAAGCCCATACTGAGCCCACGAAGGTGTAATAATAATGAAGAATGTTTCTCTAACACATGGAAGAAATACCTTCCATGTTCTTTTTGTCCCGAGTTCCCACCCTACAGTCTCCTTTGAGAAAGGCTAAAAATAACATCTCCCCAGCTGGGGACTGGAGGAGGTGGGAAAGCATGTGGCGCCTAGATCTAAATCTCTCCTGGCTCTCTTTGAGGGGCATCTCCCCAGGATAGTGGAGCAGCACATGCTGCCTGGTTCACTGTGCCCCAAACCCAGAGTTCCCATGGCTGTCATCCTGGACTGAGAGAGCCTCCCAGGTCTCCTGGTGGTGGCTTCCTCCCATAAATCAGCGACAGACAGCTGCGACCACATCTTGGGATAGAAAAATAGACCCAGTTGCTAGACAGCAACCCAGGCTCCACAAACATGGCGGGATCAGAGGGCAGGGGGCGCCGAGCCCAGGCACCAGCCAAGCAGGCCCAACAGCCGGGTAGATCCATTTGCTTATTTTTACAGGGTTATTGCTGTCTGTACCTCAAGAAGGAGGTCACCCCCGCCCCCTGCTGTGCTGATGTGGAGGCCACTTACTGCTCGCCCCCGGAAAGGCCTGCTGACTGCTGGCTGATTTATTTATTTTAGTTGCGCTCGGGCTGTCTGCTAGGTCTAAGTTTGGAAGCCAACAGGAAGTCATTCAGTCTCATACCAAGCGTTCAATATGTGTGTTCTCTTTGGCACAACAATATTAGGTTGAGAAAGAAAGGGAAGCCTTCCACTGACTTATTCCCAACCCCTTCCCACCCTCAACACCAACCCCCTAGCGCCTATCAGCTCAGGCTGTCTGCGAGGTTGACTTCTTCCTTTGATTTGAGTGGCTTTCTTCCAAAGTAAGATTTTCAACATTTTCCTGTGAAAATGTAATAACAATGTTGAGGTGGAAACACAGACACGCGCGCACGCACACACACACATACACACACACACACACACACACACACACACACACACACACTTTACAGTGAACTCCTGCAAGTCCTCTGCTAAGATTCTACCATTAACACATTTTTATAATTGCTTTCTAATGTATCTCCTCGGTTTATTTTTGACACACTTCAAAGTCAGTCTCAGGCATCCGAGTGCTCTCCCTTAGTCTGGAGACTGTCAGTCACTTGCTTAAGCATTTGTTTGCACTTCTTTGTTTCAGGGTGGAAACTCAGGCTTCCCAGCTTATGCCGCTGGCATTTAGGGGTGACATCTCCTAAAGAAGCCCCAGAGAACTGCACGTGACTGGGTGTAGAGCCTGTCTGCTAAGTACTTTTCCATCGCTCCGCCCCAGCTCATGCTTTCTCAAAGCCGGTGTAGGATGAGATCTTGGGACAAAAATGGAAAATAGTTTGTTCATAAAGGACAAATGTATGCTTTGTTGCATTCCAAACCCTATGAAAATATAATAAAGTTTCCCAGTGTCCCTACTAAGTCAACCTCCCCCTTTAATCTGTTACAAGCAGCTATTATCCTGACTGTTTCCGTTATAGGTAATGTTTGCTTATTCTACTAGATGCGTTTAACCATTATGCTCTCTTTGAGCAGGGCCTGTTTCAGCCAGCAGAATATGCTCTTGTTGTTTTCATTGTTGGTTTTTTAATTTTTTAGAAATTAAAATTAAATATATTATTTTCTTCCCTCCCCTTCCTCCCTCCAACCCTTCCCATGTACCCTCCACTTTCTCTTTCTCAAATCATTGCCTCCATTTCTTTAATTGTTGTTGCTATGTATGTGTGATATATTCATATACATGTATATATACATACATACAATTTGATCAGTATGTATAAAGTTATGTGTATTTATGTGATTTGGGGGCTGATCATTTGGTATTAGATGATCAGTTATTGTGCTCTTCCTTAGGGAAGACTATTTCTCCTGCTCTCAGTATTCATTGGCTGCCTGTAGTTCCTTGTTTAGGGTGGGGACCCCATGAGATTTCTCTCTTCTCTGTTAGCATGTCTATTGGGGTCACCCTTGTTCAGGTCTTGCTTAGGTAGCCATGTTAATGAGACTTCATGGGTATAACCTGGCATTTCTAGGAGATGAATATTCCATCAGACTTCTTGGTCCTCTGACTCTTAAAATCTCTCTGGTTCCTCTTAATAGGTTCTCTGAGCCTTAGGTGCAGAGGTTGTTGATGTATACACTGGGACTGGACACCACATGATCACCTGTTCTCTGCCTTTCCATCCATTGTGGCCCATGGGATAAGCTAAAATTGTTAAAGCATTTGTATTGTATGTATTAAAAAACACCTAGAGTTGGAATTGTTAACTTTATAGAATATATATATATATATATCCTATATATATATGTTTGGCCTCTAACTCCAGAGTATTGACAATTATTCTTGCTCAAGTCATGTTATACATATATGCTTTCATTTCTAGTTTCTGGAATTGGTGCTATCATCTAGCATTTATATGTGGGTTTTAGAGACAGGGTTTCTCTGTGTAGCCTTGGCTGTTCCAGAACTTACTTTGTACACCAGGCTGGCCTCAAACTCACAAAGATCCTACTGCCGCTGCCTCCCAAGTGCTGGGATTAAAGGCGTGAGCCACACTGCCCCAGTCCAAGACTTAATCTTATAAGGAATACTAAATCCTTTTCCCTGTAAGCGATTTATTCTAGCATTTTACACTTTACCAGTAAATGAGTGGTGATTCTGGTTGTTAACCACTCTTACCAACATTTGATATTATCATTTTTTAAATTTCAGTCATCCGAGTAAATGAGTAAAAACCCATTATGGCTTTTGTGTTGTTTTGTTTTGTTTCAGGTTTTTTCGAGACAGGGTTCCTCTGTGTAGCTCTGGCTGTTCTGGAACTCACTCTGTAGACCAGGCTGGTGTTGAACTCATTAAGATCTGCCTGCCTCTGCCTCTTGAGTGCTGGGATTGAAGGTGTGCACCACCATTGCCTGGCTCCATTATGGCTTTAGTAACACTGTTTTTGTTGGGTTTTGAAACAAGGACTCAGCACATATCGCAGACTGGTTTGTCGTCAAAAATCTTCCTGCTCCAGCCTGGTCAGTGTGGGATTACAGGCATGAGCCACCATGTCTTTTCAAACAATTTATTGTTTGAGGTAGATATCTTATGACACGGTTCTGAATAGCCTGGGACTCATCATGTAGCTTTTGCTGTCGGGATCACAGGCATGAGTCACCACACCCAACTTGAAATTGCCCCCTGCTCCAACACAGAGCTATATCCACCCCCAGAGCTGGAACACTGTCTCCCACTACCACAAATTATACAGTTGAGTGCCCCCAATTTTTGGGAAATCGCTGAAGTCAGTATTCTGCAGGTGCAATGGATGACCCTTCTCCCAGAAAGCTACCTTCTTGGCCATTCTATGTCCTGCCAGGTAAGTATTGCCATTTTAATTTAGAAAATCACTTCTCAGTTTTTCTCTTTTTGCTACAATGCTAAGCCCTGGTTCAATCAGTGTCCCTAACTTGGTCTCCATGTTTAATTTGCATTTTCTGTAAGTTGCTGGATACTTGTCTCGAGTGATCTGGAGGCAGAGATTAATGTGTAGTTTTTGAAATCATTATGGACACTAGTAATAGAAGACTTTCTATTCTAGCCCTTTTGGAGGACAGTGTATGTTAGGAATTGGGGGAGTCTATTTTTGGTGATTTGATGAGAATAGAATCGTGGGGTGTAGAGTTTGAAGGATTGAAGTCAGCAAGCCTTTTGAGTTTCTAGTTTCATTGCATACTTGATGGCAGCTCTCAGAATGTTTTTAGTCCTTGGAGATTTCTTTCTATCCCCAAACATTGTATTTCGAGACCTTAATTCTACTTCATGCCTCCTTGGCTTCCTTGGTAATTTTTTTCTGCAGTCTTTGTCTTAACTTTATCTTCTGCTGCTTGGGCAGCCCATGTACATAAAGCTTTTTAAACAAACAAACAAACAAACAAACAATTTTCCCATTATTTCTGCTTCAAAGTCTAGTTTTTCACATGTATACAAATGTGTCTGTCAGCCTTGACATTGCTTCTGAGAGGACAGACAGACATCTAACAAGAGTTGTTCTCCAAAAGCACTACTATGGCATTAGTTCTATTTCTGTCACTGTGACAAAATACCAGAAACAATCAGCTTAAAGTAGGAAAGATCCATTTTAGCTCAAGTTTCAGAGATTCAGACCGCAGTCCCTTGAACCTATTTCCTTGGGCCAGGGAAAGCACAATGCATCATGGGCCAGGGAAAGCAAAATTCATCATTGTAGGATTTACACTGGGAAAAGAATTTACACTGGGAAAGAGGTGCTCCCCTTATGGAGGCCTGGAAGAAAGCAGAAAGCAAAAGGAGAGATGGAGGTCACAATATCTGTTGTGGAATATTATTTTAAAATGTGCTACATTTGTTTATGCTGTGGAGCATTTGTTTTAATGATGCAAAGATGTGTTGCGTTCTTTTGTGTTCCATTTGTTTAACTTTGTGAAGCTGTGCTACTTTGCCTGTCTAAAACACCTGATTAGTTTAAGAAAGAACTGAATGGCCAACAGCAAGGCAGGAGAAAGGACAGGCAGGGTTGACAGGCAGGAAGAATTAATAGGAGGCGAAATCTGGGGAGAGGAGAGCAAGGAATGAGAAAGATGAGGAGAGGAGGACTTCAGGGTCCACCCAGCTACGCAGCAGACCACGGAGTAAAAAATAAAAAAAAAAAAAACAGAAATACAGAAATAGGGAAAGGAAAAAGCCCAGAGGCAAAAGGTAGACAGAATAATTTAAGAAAAGCTGGCAAGAAAAAAAGCAAAGCTAAGGCCTGCCATTCATAAGAAAGAATAAAACTCTGTGTGCATTTATTTGGGAGTTGGGTGGCAGGTCCCCCTAAGATATCCCATGTTCTCACTTCATCCTGCTGCCTCCACTTAATGTCCTGGCTGGACCATGCCTTTAGTACTGGGTACTAAACCTCAGAGCCAAGTTGCAGTAGTTAAGACTAGTAATTTCTGCCACCTAGAATGAGAGTCCCATTGGAAAACAAGTTCCGTGTGTGTGTGTGTGTGTGTGTGTGTGTGTGTGTGTACGTATACGCAGATGTATATGCCTGTGCGTGTGTGTGTGTGTGTGTGTCCGTGTACACAGATGCATATGCCTGTGCGTGTGTGTATGTAGGAGGCCAGAGGAGGATGCTGGGCACCCAGCTCTACCACCAATCCACCTTACTCACTTGAGATAGGGTTTCTCACTGAACTGGAGCTAGGCTGGCACTGAGCGAGCTGTAGTGATTGTCCTGCCTCTGCCACTCACAGTGCTAGAGTGACAGGCACATGCGGTCCAGCTGTCACATTCAGGTCACCATGCTTATGTAACAGGCATTCTTACCCACTCACGGGTCATCTCACCAACCACATATATATATTTTTTTTAATGCTTGCTCAGAGCCTAATTCTGTGTTAAGCCCATTATAAGCATCTAACCTCATTTCATCTCCATGCCTTATCTCTGTAGCAAGCCTTTCTTAGAAGTATGCTTAATTTCTAAACGAGGAACCTGCGGTTTAGAGAGGCTGGGCAAGCACAGATAATCATTTAGCTGATGAGTTATAGGATCATAGCATCCATACCCATGCAGTGCGCTTAGAGTGAAAGATTTTAAGTTTTCTTTTATTCCCATGTAGAAGGACACCGCCCTGTTTCCTGGCTTCAGTCGTGACACTTCTTATCTCCTTCTTACCTCACTCCAGGCTTCAGCCACATGTACAGATTTACTGTGAACAGACACAAGCCAGACTTCCTCATAGCTTCTCGACTTGTCAAAGGCTGCTGCGCCTGCCTGACCTAGAGGATTTGATCCACTCCTCACCTTTTCCATCAGTTGAGAGCATCCTCCAGAATAAGGTCAAGCATTGCTGCTCCCGTGAAAGCTTCTAAGTCAAGAGCTTTTCCTTGCTCCTCCCGTGTTTCTCTGCAGCATGAGTGTGTTGGTATTGCTTTGTTGTTTTTGTTTGTGACTTGCGTGAGGTGCAGCCTTGTCTGTATTCTAGAAGTTAGCTGGTAGGACTTCCTGAAAAACAGACCTTGAGAGCGGGACCTAGGATGAAGAGTGGGGTTCTGAACTGGGCAGAAGGGAAGTTGAGCAGAAGAGTTATGTCAGGTGTCTCTATGGAGGTGAAACTGTCCTGTGGCAACTCCTCACTGAGGTGAGGGGTCAACTTCTATACTCCAAGGACTACTCGTCATTAGATGTAGGCTGTTCCTGGGAGAGGACGTAACTGGAGGCATCATAAGAACAGCTTGGTAGAAGTAGCTTTGAGCCTATGATACCCAAAGACCGTTGGACATCTCAGCTCTGCATAGTGTACTTCTTTATAAAAGTTGCCATGGTCATGTAGTCATGGTGTCTCTTCACAGCTATAGAAATCCTAACTAAGACAGAAGTTGGTACCAGAGATAGTCACATTGTTATGATAGGCCTGGCCATGTGTTTGTTGGAGGAATTCTGACTTTGGTAGTTTGGGTTAGGAAATCAGTGGAATGGGTTTTAGTGGTAACTCTAATGAAAATTTATAAAGAAAAGGAGCAAACTGAGCAGGGTAAATTACAAATTAAAATTTTTGAGTAAAAAAAAAAGAGCACCAGGAAGTGAAATAGAGCTTAATGCTGTGTTCAAGGAGGTAAACAGATTCAGAAATAGGATAAAGGGATTGGTTACCTCAGGGCAAGATTCCACCAAGCTAAATTTCCAACTTGTGAAAAGGAACTAAAAGAAAGTTTAGAGCCAGGTGTGGTGGCGCACGCCTTTAATCCCAGCACTCAGACAGCAGAGGCAGGTGGATCTCTGAGTATGAGGCCAGCCTGGTCTACAGAGCAAGCGTAAGCCGTGAAAGACAAAAAAGCTGGTGAAGATGTAATTGAATGATGGGATCATGTTCCAGCCCCAGGAAGCAGTAGAACTTGGCAGCTTGGGCCATGTGATCTTGGATTTAGAGTTAAGGACAGAAGAAAGGAGTTATGGAAGAAAGCTGCTGAGATCAGGCATAGATCAGGGGTGTCCCTGAAGAGTGCTCTAGTAGAGAGATCATTGTGTGAAGCTGTGAAGTTGAAGCCTGGATTGCCTTGGAGAACCCAAGATGTTAGAGATGCCAGAGTCGTGAGATACCTGCCAAGGAGAGCTGCTAACAAGGAGTGGAACCAGCCCAAGGGAGAGAAGTGTGTTGCAGTTAACAAAGCTGAACATAGTTGGAGATCTGAAGAGCATTTTGACATCAGACATGGAGCTGCAGAGTCTGTTGTTTGCCCAACCAGTTTTCAGTCTTGCTTTTGTCCAGTACTGCCTTGCTATGCTCCCTTCCCTGCATTTTGGAATGGTAATTAGTATCCTGTGCCATTATATGTTGGAAATATGTAATCTGCTTTTTGATTTTTATGGGGGATTACAGTTAAGAGATTGCCAGGCGTCTCAGAAGAGACTTTGAACTTTAAACAAGTTTGAGACTGTTATAGACTTTGGGGTTTTTGGAAGTTGTACTAAATGCATTTTTGTATTGTGGTATGGCTACAAGCCTTTGGGGGCCAGGGAGGGGAACATGGTAGTTTGAAAGAAAATGGCCCCCAAAGGGAATGGGACTATTTGGAAGTGTGGCCTTGTTGGAGGAAGTGTGTCACAGTGGGGGTGGACTTTGCTGTCTCTTGCTCAAGCTTCCCTCAGTGTGACTGTCAGTTGACTTTCTCTTGCCTGAAAGATGTAGCACTCTCAGCTCCAGCACCACATCTGCCTACATGCTGCCATGCTCCCTGTCATGATGATAATGGACTAGTCCTCTGAAACTGTAAGTGAGCTACCCCAAATAAATGTTTATGAGTTTCCGTGGTCATGGTGTCTCTTCACAATAATAGTAACTAAGAATCCATGAAGGAGTCTGCCTTCACATATATAGAACATGCAGCTATGTAGCTGAAGACTTACCTTGGTTTCCCAGGTATCCAGACCTGAATAAATCACACAGAAACTATATTAATTACAACACGGTTTGGCCAATGGCTTATGTGTATTCCTACCTAGCTCTTACATCTTAAATTAGCCCATTTCTATTATTCTGTGTTTTGTCACGAGGCTGTGGCTTACTGGGTAAAATTCTGACATCTGTCTCCTTTGGCAGCTACATGGTATCTCCTTGACTCTGCCTGCTCTCTCTCTCTCTGTTCAGATTTCCCACCTGGCTTTATCCTTATTCTGTTAAGTCATTCTCTGAAGCATCTTCTTTATTAACCAATGGTAATAAAACATATTCCCAGCATACAGAGGAAAATCCCACTTCACAGTTATGCTTCACACAGTCACGTTTAAAAATTGGAAACAATTTAGATGATGTGGATATAGCTTAGTACATTAATTACAATTGTGTTAAACATAGTTATTTGTTTGGTTTTTCAAGAAATTTTCAGTTGGTTTTGTATCATCAACATGTGATCATAAGCATAAGGTAAACATGTTTATTCATCATTATTAGAGCCTGGGACTATGCATGTGACTTTGAGCACCTACTTTCTTTTTTTATCAAGGTCGTAATGGATTAAATGGGTCCATTCCAGCTTTAAGCTGTGATTTAAGGTGCCAGTGTGCTGATAGTTGGGTTCAGCTTTAGTCTGTAGAATCTGTAAGCCAGAAATTCCCTCCCTCCTTGTTCCTGCATATTACTGAATTGACCCTGGGATATGGCATGAATGGTTTACAGCTTTCTGTAGATATAATGAGTTTTCATCCTGGTTCTCCTCATGCAGATGCAGAAATAGCCTATTGACCTTTGACCTCCAAATACCTGGAATCTAAGCCACTGATGGAGAGATTCAGAAAGAATGAGCTGTTGGTAGAGTTGTTCTCGAACGTGAGAGTGAAGGATGGGACACACAATCATGGATAGTAAAAGTCTTTGAATAAAATGATATTTATATCCCTCATTCACTCTAGGCAAATTTCAGAAACCCTAAGGGAATCTGTTTTATGGCTTGGGGTAAGTAATAACCCAGTAGTAGCAAGCTATCAGCTTCCTGTTTGCCTTCTGTCTAGAGTTCACAGACAACTACTTGCTTCTCCTCTCTGCCATCACTTGGAAAAACCCCAATGTTTCACCCACTCTTTTGTCGTAGATGGACATCCCTGGGACAGAAAGCTGTAAACCATTCAGCTCCTTCACTCTCACGTGTACGCAGACACAGGGAACTCCTAGAGAATAGGAAGAGGGTGTGATCATGAGAGTTGATGCCCAGGGCCTGAGCAGCCTGTCTACCTGGAGCCCCATCCTTCCTTCGGCTTCCACTCACATCCTCTTCTTAGTGTAGCTAAGACTTTGGTTCCATAAGTGGCGAGGACCCCTTAGTGTTGCCTAGAACATCCCTTGACTCCATGTGCAGAGGAATCTCGTTGCTGAGTTCTATGTCATCAAATTCTTTCATTAATTTGTTTTCCTAGTATGTGTAGATCATCCTTCGGTTCCCAGGAAACTCCAAGATAAATAAAGTGGGTATTTGTTTATATTGTTGCAACAGAGATTCATTCTTGGATGGGTTTAAGTGATAGACTTAGGAATGACAAAAAAAAAAAAAAAGAAGCCTTTTGAAAATATTTGTCCCCAGTATGATTTTGCATTTAGAGCAACAATGATGACCCAGTCCCAAGAGTCAGGAGGTCATCACTAAAAAAAATGACCCTTCTGTCATTCTGAGTTTAAAGCACATTTTTCTCCAAATCGAATGGAATTTTCCATGAAATACTGCGATTGTGTAGTTTCCTTCTCTTCTGCAATGTCTTGACACACAGCATCCAATAGCAGTGTTTTAAAACCGTACTCACAGAAACAAGCCTTCTGTTGCTGCCCTGGGGTTAAAAATCTCAAATCATAAAACTTGTCTTGCTGAATTTTCCAATTTTCCTAAAATTTCTCTTACTATGTGCCCAAGGCAGCTAAAATCTTGTGTGCCTGTTTTTGTGTATGGTGGTTTGGAGTGGAAGGTGGGGCTTGGAACTGTGCCCTTTCTTAACCATATCAGACATGTCTTGTTTGTGCTATGCTAATCTTCCAAGAGCTGGAAACCGAGCCAAGCTGACTGCAGGGCAGAGGCTGGAGTGGCTCTATCAATCACCGCAGGTTGGCTCACTTAAGCCGACCCAGACCTACAATCTCTCATGGCTGACTCTCCTCAGCTCTCAGAACAACCATGAACTTCAGTGACTTGTTTTGCTTCCTGAGCAATGGTGGTGGGAAGAGACTGAGCGATGGGGGATCTTTCAGAGGTTATGGTCCAGGAAGCAGTAAGAAAGCATGCTCGCAGGCTCACTGTCGCTGGCGGCAGGAGCTGGGGTCTCTGCTTGTGCTCAAACTTTTAGGAATAACAAGGAAATGTTTTCAGAGTCTAGAGGAAAAGGGCTTCTCTGAAGCAAGGGTGATCTTGAACTGCTTCTACCCATGCTCACATCTACACGGCTTTGTAGCCAGGCAAGCTTACCTCCGGCACGGTCAAGGTTCAGAAGGAATTATGAAAAGACAATGGCCTGCTAACCAAAGCAGATGTTTATAGGGCCCGTGCCCATCTTCATAGCCAGTAGTCATGCTGAAAGTGTAATTGTCAAGACTATCTTTACAAGTGCTGTGTGTGTGCGTGTGTGTGCGCGCATGTGTGTGTGTGCACATATGTTGGGGCACAGCAGGAAGTACAGATGGAGTTGAGAGGCAGGCTCAGGAGAACACACAGACACCATCTTAGGTCTCTTCAGTGGCCCTCCCTCACGCTTCATGTGTAACTTCACCTTTCTGCCACAGTATTTGTGCACCGGCCAGGCTCCTTCTGCCCTGGAATGACGTAATTAATTGTCTGGAAGAGTGACAGGCCAGCTTGGAAAAGGAACTGTATGCGTCAGAACTTGTTACTTCTACCTGTCAACAGACCCCTCCCTGATTCTCATCACACCTGTGACCCCCCCCCCCCTAACACCTATAAAGTGTTTACACTAGTACACTAGTCACTATGCTAAGTACTGTTTCCAGTTCTTTCCTTGATTTTCACATCTTTGAAGAAAACATAATCCCTATTCACTTACAGACAGGGACACGGAAGCACAGGAAAACCGAGAAACCTATTTCCATTTTACTGTTCACGAGCAGTCAGTGAGGATGCTAGGCCTGCATGAGCACAGGCATTGTGCCAGTTCAACGTTTAAAGAATTATTGTTATGCTTTATTTCACTGATGTATGTTCTATGAAGTCAGAGTCTGTGTACCCTATGCAATGAGCATTATACAACCCACACAGTAAATAGTTACTAAAATGAAAGATGAAATCAAGCATAGTTTCAGGCTCTGGATACTTCACTACAGACACGCTGGCCTTTTGTTAGCACTCTATAATCAGGGAACACGATCCTCAGGTCTTGGTTTAGCCCTGCTCCCTGCCCCTCCCACCATCTAGTTAGAGCACTAATTTGGAAGGCAGATTTGGAGAAAGATGCTTCTCCTCTGAGATCCATTATAACTGACTCTTCTTCCTTCTCTACTCCACGGCTGTTCCGACATACCCTGCTTGACAAACTACAGACCCAAAGATGTATCTTAAATGCCTTCTTTTACTTTACTTGGTTCAATCTAATTGCAAGATCTGACGATCATCTTGCCTAAATGTGTTTGTCTCCACACTGCCATCTTAGTCTAAGAGGACCTCATTTTCCGTCGGGATCATTGCAATGGCCTCCTTATCTAGAGGCTCCTTATTGTTGGACCTGTCTTTGGGATCTTTGTGCATCTTCATCAATGCATGAATTCCTGTGGAAGACAAAGGATATCTTGTTTGGAAAACATCATTGTCCATCAGGGTGCACACAGCCCTGGGGCCAGGGCTAGTTATAGCTTGAGCTGGTTCTTATTGGTGTAGCTAGAAGGCAAGACTGCATCCTCTGTACAGGGAGGCCACAGTGAAGTCCCAGGCCCCGAGTTGGCCGTGGGTGTGTGTGCTGTCTTTCCTTCACGTCGTCTTTATGCATTGCTCAAGGTCCATGGAGGCTTGGAGGATTCCAATGCTGGCAGCACTGTTCTGTTCCTTCTTCCCGCCCTCATCTCAGCCCACTTGCATCCTTCCAAAGGCTCATGGGTAGATAAACTGGGGCTGCTAGCCCATGATGAGCTCTTAATGGGTTGAGGGGCACTGGGGCTATTCTCTTTAGCTTCATTCACATGCTGATATAGTGAGAAGCTAGATTGAAAGCTTAGATGGTTCTCAGAGGTTCAGGGTACATGTATGGGTTAGGTAAGGAACTTTCAATTGGCCTGCCTATTCTCCTTACTTTATGGCATGCCTGAACTGGGGATATAGAACTTCCTGGAAATGACATAACACTGCTGCTATAGGACAATGGTCTTAAACCCTGTAAAGATTTTGTTATTTGTATTGATTTAATAAATGCTGAATGGCCAGTAGCCAGGCAGGAAGTATAGGTGGGTAACCAGAACAGGAGAATTCTGGGAAGAAAGGCTCAGTCTGCAGTTGTCACCCGGACACAGAGGAAGCAAGATGAGAATGACTTGCTGCTGAAAGGTACCAAGCCACGTGGCTAACACAGACAAGAATTATGGGTTAATGTAAGATATAAGTTAATAAGAAGTTTAGCAATTAATATAGGCCTCTGTGCATTTCTTTGGGACTAAACGGCTGGGGGACTGAGCAGGACAGAAACTTTTGTCAACAAATGGCACCAATGTGGACAACTAAATCCACTTAAAACCTGAGAGAGTTTGTACACACACACACACACACACACACACACACAAACACACACACACACACACACACACACACACACCAGAGTTAAGCACGGCTTCTTGTTAGCAGCATTTTTTTTTTTCAGGTGAGCTCTGTTTGCTAGAGGCAAAAGTGTCTCATTTAAGAGAGGCTTCCTGACTCAGCTTTAGCTGCAAAAACCTTACAGGTCTTTTAAGAGGCCTTACAACCAAATAATTAAATGGTGTTTATGACAGCTATGGTGGTGGCAGGGGCTCTGAAACTCCATAGAGTGTGGCAATAAACATGGCTCCCACCAGTACTTCTGCCATGAAGCTAGACTCTCAGAAAGCTAAGGAATGGGGTGGATCCAGCCATCAAAGCCATATTGCTTAACAAATTAAAGACTCATGCGGTCAGAAAAAGAGATATACAGTAAAGATAGATTCAGATGGACAACAAGGACTCTAAACAGTTTACAGTGTGTTAAAAATATATGTAGGCTTGGAAGAGAAAAGAAAAAGGACAAAGTCCTTAAAAAAAAAAAAAAGAAAGAGTATTTGGGTATTGTGGCACAAATCTTTAATGTTGGCAGATCTCTGTGAGTTCAAGGACAGCCTGGTCTATAGAGTGAGTTCCAGGACAGTCAAAAACACACAGAGAAACCCTGTCTCTCAAACAACCAAAAATTAAAAATAAAAATAAAAGAAATAGAGTTTAAAATAAAGCCATGTAATGATGGGAAATACACAGAGAATCTGGATACTGCATGTTATTGTGTTGTCTTTGAATTGTTTGATGGCTGAGGAAAAAGCAACAGCTGCTAAAAGATATTTGATTATATGCTGCGGGATTAATTCAACCTATGTATTTTCAAAATGCCTTGACTTCAAAATTTAAGTCAAAAGATATGTTACTGTGCAGAAGAGGTTTTACTTTTATTTCCACAAGAAATGAGAGGCTGTGGTTTAAGTCTGGGTTAAGAAAAATTAGGTTTGATCAAGAAAGAACCCCTGAGAAATCTCCAATAGGAGCAGATGGCCCAGATGACTCAACATTTCAAAGCACCTCTGTTGGAGTTTCCTCTGAGTTCTACATCCAGAACAGCCTCAAGACTGCTGGCTGAGATAATCAAGCCTCACAGAATATTCCAGTCAGGACTTCACCATAATTCTAAATTTTCTTTAGGTCCCCATAAGATTATCAGCGCCCCCCCAATCAGCAGGAAGTAGCCTAGAAAACTATACACACAGTCCCCCAAAATGGATTATGGATGTTTATCTTTGTTTAGAGTGTTGGTTACAAGTTTTTATGGATAATGGTCTGGAAAAAAGCTAAACAAAGGAGATTATATTCAGAGTTTTGAGGAAAAAAACTGGGGGGGAGTGCTGTGGGACAATGGTGTGTAAAGATTTGAGTGAACGGCTGCTGGACTGGGGAGGAGGGACAAAAGAAACCTCTGTCAACACACTGCCATATACAACCTTCCCACTCCAGTGTACAAACCATCCCTTACCTTTCTGTGTACTCATAACATCCAGTCCCTCTGGAAACCTGGAAAAATCCTGAACAAAGGAATACGAAGCAATGTTTTTGTGCATGGTAGAGAGGACAGCAAGTGAAAAGGAAGAAAGGACTCCCGGGGAATGGAGAGGCCGTCTGCAGAAACCGGAAGCTGCAGAGATGATTGCTGTAGGAGACCAAGTACAAAGCCAGTCTTACACATTTTGCTCTTTTAAAAGCAATTGTATGAGAAGAGATTTGTTTGTTTACATCGAGGTCAGATTTCATGAGCACATGAGCCATGTTTTGATCACCAGGTGTCTTCCTCATGACTCCAGTGTCTTGCTATCCAATTGTCGTTGCCTTTAGAATAAGTCCTAAAATAACTGGCCCAGACTCCATGTCAAAGACTCCGGGCACATCTCCGTGTTAGCCCACCATCTGCGCTCCTTGGGAGGATGGAAAAAAAATATTTTCTGTGTCAGGCTGGCTCCAAGATTATTCAAAACTGGCACGGAGAGGATTATCAGAGGGAGAAATCTTACAGACGGTCTCTAGGGGTTTCTTTGAAGAAGGTGTTTATAACACATTTTGTTGACTGCCTCTATAAATCCCAGGGGCGCTGGTAGTTTTTAATCAAAAATAAGAAGTGAAAATGAAGCAATCTGGCCGTGAGAACACCCTTTGCATTTCTACTGGTTCTTTCTAATTGTAATTTGGCCGGGAATAATTTTGTTTTGATCATTTGCATTGGGGTTTGGAGAAAGCCACGCCTTGAAGCTTTCAAACAGAACAAAGCCTAAAGCTTCCCAAAGTTCAGAGGGCGAGGGGAGCCCTTGGACACACACCTGACCAGCGCTTGAGAACACAAGGAGGAAACTTTCTATTCCCTAAGGACACCGACCTCAGCTCTTGGTAGTGCAAAGGCAAGATTAGCAGCGGCATTTGCAAGGTCACTACTAGAAACTAGTATGGGAAGGGAACCTGCAACCCAAGTTCAAAGGTCAGCAGTTACGATTTCCTATTCTTCAATCACGAAAACAGGATCCCAAACTAAACTTTAAAACAGTGAAACCAGTAAAAGCAAGAAATTAGAATAATAATAGCTACTCTTTATTTATTTATTTATTTGTTTGTTTGTTTGTTTGTTTGTTTGGTGCATACTGGAATACCAACAGCCAGTTTATGTGCATTAGGTTATTTAAGACTGGAGTGTAGAGGTAGGAGGCCTAGAAAGGAAACAGTGAAACGAGCCACCCACGGCCGCATGGTACAGCCTTGTCAGTTTGATGCCAGAACGGGGCCTCCCATCCAAGCCACACCACCACCACAATTAATGCTGGGTGGAAAGTTGGGGGAAATTGGACCTGCAGGCTTTATAATCCTGCGCTGGGCGCTGGGACCTGGGCCCACGACAAGTCAACCTAGAAAAGTAAAATTGAGCCGAAGTGAAGGATCTACCCTGTGTCTTCCAGTTCAAGGCCAGGAGGATGGAGCCGGTTCTGAGGCAGCCTAAGATTTTCCCCTTGCCATGGCCAGATCTGCTTTCGATCCGATCTTCCAGCTGGTCTTGATTTGCAGAGCAGAGGTCACTTTTCCAAACAAGCTGTGCCTCGCATCTTAGAATTCCACTTCAGCTAAGGCTGCTTTGCTCGGGCCACAGTTCTCATGGCTGGGGGACGTATCCCCCTCTCCCTCTTCTGTTTTCTTTTTTGCCTTTCAAAGTGGAGCGTGGAAATTCATTCTTCTCTTTGCATGTTGTAATATTTTCATATGCAATTTTCTCCTTAAGTTCCTTGCTGCCTATGAAAGGAGCTGGGGGTGTGATTATTGTATTATGTTGATAATTGAAAACAGCCGACTTCAAGTATTTTTACATTTTACCTGATTTTTCCAGCTTGGTCTGACTTCAGCTTATCACGAGAAGCAGAAGGTCAGGTGGCCTCTAGAAGGGAACGGGTGATGTCAAATCCTTGCATTTGGAGCCAACACAATAGTAAATAGCTCCAGAGAGGAATAACAGGGTGATAGTCCCTGAGCTGAAAGAGGGTTTTTGCAGAGCAACTTACACACATAAGGGGTGCGGGCAGGAAAAGGTGAAAGTGGATATGTGCCTCATGCCAAAACCACTTAAAAATACATTTTAAAAATTAAAATGTAATTACATCACTTCCCTACTTCCCTTTCCTACCTCCAACACCTCCAGTGTTCCTCCTACTGCCTTTCAAATAGACAGGCTCTTTTTTACTTAATTACAGGCACACACTTACGTGTACACGCTCTCTCTCTCTCTCTCACACACACACACACACATTTATTTTTGTTGTTTGTGTGTGAATGATTTCAGGGCTGGTCACTTTGTATTGGAGAGCCACTTAGGGGGGCTCATCATTGGGAGAGGCTAATTTTCCCTTTCTCAGCAATCACAGAAACGGTTGTCTATGGCTCTCTGTTTGGAGGTGGAATCTTGTGAGATTTCTTCCCCTCTCTGAGTTAGCACGTCTATTGATAGTGTTATTGTTCAGGACTTGTCTAGGTAGCCATTTCTAGGAGACACAGTCTCACAGCGAACTTCCTGGCCCTCTGGCTCTTACAGTCTTCCACTCCTTCTTCTGCTCTTCTATGTGCTCCCTAAGTCTTGTCAGTTGTGCTGTAGGTGGGGCTAGGCTTCCCATGATCTCTGATCGTGACCCGCTGTGGCTTTCTGTAATTATCTCTGTTGGCTATAAAGAGAAGCTTTACATGAAAAGCTTTTGGTGAGAGGTGAGAGCTACAATTATCTGTGGATGTAAGGATAAGTTTTAGAATGTAGTTAGGATTATGTTGGTTTAGCAAAGTGGTGGTAGTAGGATCTCAGAATTCTAAGGTCCATGACTTTTCTAGACCAGGGTAGTTGGTTAGGTTTTATGAACAGGCACAAGTTCCCTTTTGTTGGATGTTCAATTAGGCAGTCATTGGTTACTACCAAGATATGAGCGCCACTATTGCACCTTTAAAGATACCTTGCCATGTTGGTCATTGTTGTGGTTCATAGGCATCAGAACAGGATAGGGCTTTTGATTGCTTCTTTCTCCTGGCAGCTTGCATAGTATTTTATGGTACAGTGGAAGCTATACCACAGGAAGGAGGCTTGCAATTTAGATTCAGCTGAAATCATCTGGGTCTTGTATCTGAATTTCATGGTGTTTTTAGCAATAAGAACTTGTCTTCAGCCTTTAATAAGAGTCAACCAAGGTCATGATCAATAGCCCATAATTGTTTTGGGAGTCACTTGGACTACCCTAACCAACAATTTGAACAGAGGTTTCTCATTCACAGAACTGAGTTTTTTGTTAATTAGGTTTTTTTTTTTTTTTTTTTTTTTTTTTGAGGCAGGGTTTCTCTGTGTAACCATCTTGGCTTTCTTGGAACTTGCTCTGTAGACCAGGCTGGCCTCAAACTCACAGAGACCTGCCTGTTTCTGCCTCCAGAGTGCTGGGGTTAAAAGTGTGTACCACCACTGCTGGGCTGGTGCTGAGGTTTTTGTTAGGTAGTCTATGGAAGCTCAGCCCAAGTGGCATAAATTGGCATTAATTACGTTGATAATTTAAAAAAAACATACTTCATGTGTTTTTATATTTTGGTTGATTTTTCCAGCTTGTTCTAAGTTTGGTCAATTATGAGAGGCAGAGGGAAAGGTAGCTTCTAGAAGAAGTGTTGGATGCTATTAAGTCATAGACAACATAATAGCAAATAACTCCAGAGAGGAATGGACAGGCTTCTTCCAGGACAATACTCTTCGAGTCAAAAGAGAGTAACTTGTAAATATAAAAGGAAGAGGGCAGGGAAAGGTACAAGTGGGCATGTGGGTCATGCCAAAGTCAAGTTTAAGACCTAGCATATTTATTATAGAAAATATCATTATGACCTTTAACACAGGCATATATGCACCTTGAATCACATTCTCTTCCATTATCCTCTCCTGTACCCTTTCCTCCAACTGGTCCTCCTCTTCCCAAATAGTTATTCTCTACTTTTATGCCCTAAAAATATCTAGATTATGCACGTGAGATAAAGTCTGCAATATTTGCTTTCTGAGTCTGACTTATTTTACTGAAGATGATGATCTCCAGTTCTGTCCATTTATCTGCAAATTATGTGATTTCAATTTTCTTGATGGCTAAGCAATATTCTACTGTATATAAATCATATTTGCTTTATTCATTGATCCACTGATGGGCTCGTAGGCTGATATCTTAGCTTGCCTATTATGAACAGTGCCCCAATAAACAAGGGCACACATGTATCTCTATCATTTGCTGACACTGATCCCTTTGGGTATATACTCAAAGCCACTACCTAGTGAGTGGTAATTATTTGCAGGCACTGATCTAAGCCCTTTACATGTGCTAACTCATTGACTCCTCACACAATCCCATTTTTGACATGGGATGACGCAGTCTAGGAAGGGCAGAGACAGCACTAAGTGGGGGAGTTTTGAGCACAGTGCTTTGGGAAGCCAGAGACAAGACCATTAACCGCAACACTACGCTTCAAGTCAGAGAGCCCTTTAAAGGTCTGTTTAGGGGGCACCCCAACCTTGCTCCACTCCTGTGGTTCTCAGTGCACACCATCTGGGAAGCAGATCCCTCCCTTTGCCTGATAAGAGCTCTTATTATTAATCACATCCATCAAATTTAATACCGTGCTTCCGCGTACTTCTCCCTTAAAGCCCCGGGGAACGGAAGGGAAGGATTCTCTTTGTGTAGGGTTGCTTGCCTGACACTATTTGTGTAAGCTGAAGATGTGGGGTACAGGCAGCCTCTGTGCATTGTTCTGTTGTAAGTCTTCTGGCCCAGACGTTGGCTCACAAAGTGAACTCCCTGTGAATTACCAAATGTCACAGACATGCATGTCTCAAACTGGATTCCTCGCCGTTTCTCCACCTATGATTGAAGAAACTAAAGATGTCCTGGAATTCTATGTAGATTTAGAGGAAAAGGGACAATCTTCAGTTTTCTCCTTTCTTTCTTTTTTCTTTTTGAGATAAGGTTTTTTTAATGTTTCCCAGGCTGGTTTTGAGATCTACAATTCCAATGATCCTCCTGGCTCAGCGTCCCTCTTAGCTAGAACTATGAAGATATCACCTGGCCCCTGGTTAAAAGGAAGGTGTCCCATCTTGGTCCCATGTGACTGGCTCCTGAGGTTGTTGGCTTGCCAGGTTCCTCTGTCCTACTGTTCTGAACATTCACTCTCTTGGCTATGGAGTTTGCTCTTAGCAAGTCATGTAGGTTCCTCTTATCTGTGTTAGGTGGGGGATTTAGAACTTGAGAAAGAGTCAGTACAATTCCGTAGGCTCTCTTTTCCTCTTGCTTTGTGCTAGCAGAATGACATTGAAAATTGATGAGATTATTCTTGGCTGGGGCCTATTCTACAATTTCCTATAATTATTCCAGATCTGTGTACTGGAACTGAACTGGGTAAATACATAGGACGTAATGACTTGCAGTCTGGACTTCATAAGGAAGGCAGCGGGACGGATTCCCATATTCTTTTTACTTCTTTTGTTATAGAGTTGGCCATGAGTTTGCCACATTGTCTTGATTTAGCAAGCTGTTTGCTGTCCTTGTAAAAATGTTTATGTCTACCTCTTTGTTTCTAGAAAGGAAAAGAAAACATCTTGATTTTCCCTTAGTGTACAAACTATTCTATAAAGTAAATAAACCCCGAACCCAGTGCCATTCATTGACGTGGCATCTGGTGTGACTTTTGCTGTCTGCAGGCTGGGGTCCTCATCTCCGAGGGAGATGGCTCACTTCCTCCTGGGTAATGTTTATGTTTAACAATATGTTCCTTCTGAGTTGTTTAGACTAGAGGCTTGGGGTACAGAGGGTGAGATGTTCCCCCTCAGGCAAGGATACCTGAGATGAGGAAATGTTCTCACCAAGGTGAAGAGAAAAATTTTATTCATCAGAATTTCCATGATGTTTATGTATGTTATAAAGCCAGACAAATTCCTAGGTGGTATTTGCTTTATTCCTAGGAGACTGAGAAAGGATTAGGTGATATGGGGTAAGAGTTCTCTATAGAAAATCCTCTAGCCAGTGCTCTTAGAGAGGATACATCTTGATGGTCACATCTTCAAGGGAATCCTTGGAAAGGGCTCACAGAAAAGTAAAAAAAGTTAGTGAAGAATAGAATTATGATGAGATAACCCCCCCACAAATGAAGAGACAGAGAACATTTTAGCAGTTATATAAATAAATATATAGATATATAGATATATCTATATCCTAGATATAGAACCAAAGACAAATACTGATGCCTATAGGTAATAGCAGAAAAATTTCTGCTTGGTCCCTATATAAAACTCTTAGGTGATCCATCTGAAAATACATACAGAACTTTTTAGTCCGATTTATATTTCATGTGACTGTAATTCACACCAGAAACTGAGTCACATTGACTTTGAGGATTATTTAGGCTAGGTCACATGTGGACAAAATATGAACATGTTTTCTTTTGATAAAATAAATGCACAATATCAATTAACCATAGTAATACCATTTGAAGAGGGTTTTGATCCTCTTTGAATGGGAAAAAAAACATGGATAACCAGGAATAAGCAGGAAATTTTGTATCAGTTGTTGGCTATTACCAGTTTGTAGACAGGTCCAGTTGAGAGTTTGAAGACAGCATAGCAAGTGGACAAGTTACAAGAGCTGTGTGCCTTGTAATGCAATGGGTGCTTAGCTGTCAGAGGCCCCAACCCCGATACAAAATTTCTGCAGATTGGGATGGACGAGGAGAGGTTGAGTGCTGTACTAGGGCCCCTTTAAATTTTTGGCTACAGAAGCTAGCGGGAATCATGGGCAGGGGTGAGATGCAAGATGCCCTCGTGTGCCCTGCATTGCTCACTAACAGATGACTTACTTGATACTGTCTGCAAGCATCAGTTTGATGGATAGTTCAGCGACATCGAGAGAAAAGAGAATGGTCATGGTGTGGTGCACCAGTGCAGAAGACTCAGCGCCCTGCATTGTAGTGAACAGTTTCATGGCCTTCCCCATTTATCAAGCCTTCGTTCAATGCTGCCTTGCTCTTCTCAGATTTCTCTGAAGGCAGGTATGGTTGTGCCTCATCTACAGGTTATGATACTGAAGCCCAGAGACATTCAGTGGCTTGTCTGGATTGCGCAAGATGGGATTTCAAGCCAAATTTCCAAGCACACTTCTTTTTGCCATTTGCGTTTTGCTTACATTTTGGAAATGTAAGCGTACATAATGGAAGTTTTACATTTCCATTATGCATATGCTCTCTTTTCATACATGGCAAAACCTGCCACTTTTTCCTATATAATTAATCAGATAAAAACTGTGGGGCCACCCCTTTGGAATCTGTAGGGTAAAAGGGCCAAGCCTACTTCCAGGTTTGAAGACCTAACCAAAAACCACCGATCCCTGAGTTTGAAATCCCATCAGTCCCTGAGTTTGAAATCCCACCAGTCCCTGAGTTTGAAATCCCACCAGTCTCTGAGTTTGAAATCCCACCAGTCTCTGAGTTTGAAATCCCACCAGTCTCTGAGTTTGAAATCCCACCAGTCCCTGAGTTTGAAATCCCACCAGTCCTTGGGTTTGAAAATACCACCATTCCTCACACTGAAAATCTCCACCCTGGAAAACTCCTCCCCCAAGAAATTATATAAACCCCGCTTCTGCTCACTTTCCTAATACCTCTTGCCGAGCAGAGGCCACCATCTGTGTCTCTTCCAATAAACCTCGGGTGTGGGGTTTGTTGTATGGTGTGATTTGTGATGTTCCTTGGGTCTCCATTGCCAAGATGTCTTTTTCCTCAGAGCTTAACACTTCCACTGGGAAGCCTTTTCCTTCAGATCTGTAACATTTACACAATCCTTTTCTTCAATGTTTTATAATGAAAAATATTTTTTAAATTGATTTTATTGAGCTATACATTTTTCTCTGCTCCCTTCCTTGCCTCTCTGGTTCTGGCCTACTCCCTAGGTGCTTCCAGACTCTTGCCCAGACCAAAAGAGGTCTCTGGCTCTGGCCCACTCCCTCAGCGGTTACCCCCTTGAACCTGCTCCTGTGGAGTTTGCTGTCTCAGGCCTGCCTTTGCCTGGGTTGCTGGCTCAGACCTGTTTCCATAAATGTCCCTGGTCTGGCCTGCTCACTCCTGTGAAGGTCCCTGGCTTGGACCCATCCTTCAAATATCTCTGGTTCCAGTCTACTGCCTCGGAGTTCCCAGACTCATGCCTAGACCAGCAGAGGTCTCTGGTTCGAGCTGCTCCCTTGGAGGTCTCAGACTCACACCCTGACCTGTAGTGGCCTCTGGTTCCAGCCTACTCCCTCAGTGGTGGCTCCCTTGAGCCTGCTTCTGTGGAGTTTGTTGTCTCAGTCCTGCTCCTGCCTAGGTCGTTGGCTCAGACTTGTTTCCATAAATGTTTGTAGTCTGGGCCCACTCACTCCAGTGGAGATCCCCAGCTTGGACACACTCCCGCAAAAGTCTCTGGCTCTGGTCTACTCCCTTGGAGGTTCCAGATTCATGCCCAGACCCACAGATCTCTGGTTCAGGCCTACTCCCTCGGTGGTCCTAGCCCTTCAATTTTTTGAAACCTATTCATCTTTGGTTTGAGTCCTTATTCTAGATTTTTGAAATTCTGAAGCTGTTTTGAGTTAATGTAGCATTCTTTAATTGCAGATACTCTCTGTCCCTTTGAGTTTTACAGCATAATATACCATCTAAAAATATTCTCCCTTCTACTTTATAGTTTAAAATATAGTTATAGTAATAAATTAGCATGTGAAACGCTAGTAACAAGATTATGGGTAAGCCCACATTTCGAGCTTGTATTGATTCTATCATTCATGATGTTCACTTAAGTCAAATACCATAAGTTCTTTGTATATAACTTAGTTCCTTCTATAAAAAGCAATGCTGGTATCTGCTTATTACAGCAAACTTGGAAAGTTAAGGAACACTGCATCTGTAGATAGACTTATTCTTTCAATATTATATGACGGGTGGTTGTGGTGCATGCCTTTAATCCCAGCACTCGGGAGGCAGAGGCAGGTGGATCTCTGTGAGTTTGAGGCCAGCCTGGTCTACAAGAGCTAGCTCCAGGACAGGCTCTAAAGCTACAGAGAAACCCTGTCTCGAAAAACCAAAATATATATATATATATATATATATATATATATATATATATATATAGCACTTGGAGACTATTTAAATTATAACAGTTGGAGGCTATTTTCATTTCATGGGTTTTTTTTCCCCCTTAGATCATGAGTATTGGATGTCATTACTACTCATTTCCATTGATAATTTTTTGGCCGTAAAAGAGTCCTTCAAAATGGATGTGCCTTAACACCAGACAGTTAAGTGACTGGTTTCCACTGGACCTTAACAGGCATTAAATTGAATTGAGTTAGAATAAGAATGAGGGGGGATTCACAAGGGAGGAACTCATCCCATATTTCAGCAACTTCCTCTTGTTTGCCCTGGATCTTTTCCATTTTCCATCGAAATTCAAATAATTTATTTCACGGCAGCCCTTGGAGACACTTGCAATGTGATAGACACACCCCTCTTCCTCTGACCACACAGACAAAGCGGTAACACCACTGGCAGGGGTCAACAAGCCAGAGGTGTGTGCTGTGTACAGAGCCTCTCAGGAGAAAACCTGAATTCCAAAGTCTGCTTTTAACAATGGTTGCTGTCACTCTCACTGTATGAACACATAGATGTTAATGCTGGGAGTGGGACTGGCTTCTTTTTATCACCCAAGGATGATCTAGTTTTCAAGATGTCTGGCATTCTATAAATTCCAAGATTCGTGAAAATTAAGAAGTTTAGAAAGTCTCCAGAAAGGATTTTTTAAAAGATTTATTTTTAATTTACATGTTTGTGTGTGTTTGCATGAGTACATACTACATATGTTTGAGTACCTGTGGAGTCCGGAAGTGGGTGGTGGACCCTGCAGAGTGGGAGTTAAATGTTGGGACATGAGGTCTGGGAAGCAAACTCTAGTCACTGGAAGAGCAGCAAACTCTTAATTGCTGAACCATCATCTCTAGGCACTGCATAGGATTTTTAATGGTGTCAGCCATATCTCTTCCATCCCAAGCACATGGCAGACATTATTAATCTATCACCTCTTTCTTAGACAGCTTCCAACTCCTTCGAGGACAGCCCTGCCTCGCTCATAAACCATCCCTTATAAATGGCTCATGAGCGCAAACCTGCCCATCACAACAAGATAAGGAAAGTGGAATAATTTGGATTCTATGCAACAAAAATAATGCATTCAACTGGACTTTAGAGGCACACATTTTATCTAGATTCCCCAGTTAATTTGAAAGCACACCAAAGCTTGAGGAACACTGGTCTTTAGATCAGTGGGTAGAGATAACACAAGAACGGGTGCAGCTGGAAACTGCTGGGCAGCCTCGGCAGGATTCCCTGGGAGTCAGTACCCTGGAGAAGTCGTTCATCACCACTGATAAGTGGGTCTTGGATGGCTCAGGTTCAAACACTTTGTTTTGTCAGTTGTACAGGGATGACTAGCTCACAGGAGACTAGGGCTTACTAATGAAACTCACAAGACTGGGACAGCCCAAACAGAGTTGCTGTGCACTAAATAACGCCCCGAAGTTATAGAATGCCCTTTTATCTCTATACACGCTCTTAGGGTTCCTGTTTCTGGTAAGTTCCCCCAGGCAGGCACTAAGTTATATCTCTTGTTCAACACAGATGTCAGCAACAAATTGGGGTTTTTAGGAAATAGTTTCTTTGTATTGGGCTTGATTCTCCTTCTAGAACATTTGATATATTACCTTTAAAAACATCACCAAGCCACCCTACGCCTGATTCCAGCTAAATTTCAATGAGTTTTCTTTCTTATCGGTTGTACTTCAGCCTTTTTCCTCAGGGAACTTGCTGATTTCCCTGGTTTCGGGAGTGGCCTCCTGTAAACCATTTCACAAGGCTGTCTGCTTCCACAGACATCCAGATACAATTATACATCCGCTTTATTGACTTTGTTCTCTAAGGACGAAGCTAAGCCACTCTTGATGCTGCTTCCTAACAATGACTGCTCAGTCAAACCCTGGCTCGGCAGCTGATATGGGGCCGATTACTAAACTGGAAGCATTTAAGCTACCCTTCTGGAAAAGCAGCAGTGAATGAGGAGGTTGGGGGATTTGCAAAAAGTCAATGACTGAATTGTAAATGTACTGGAGGAGAACAGGATCAAGACACTCTAAATTGAAAGCATTGTACTCACTGCCAGATGGGGAAGGTACGCGAAGGGCTGCGTTGGGACTATGTGGTGCTGTTAACGCCACTAAAAGCCAGACTTCTTGGATTGCCAAGAGTAGCTACTTGAGACTAAATGCTGAAGAGCAGTTGGGAATACCATAAATCTGCTCACCTGGCATCATTTGCAGACATTTCCTGGTCTTGGCAGAGGGGGGACGCTCTTTTCTCTGACACATTGTGGAGAGCAGCATTTACCATGCTCCATCTATTTCCACAATCAGAAGACAGCCCTTGCTATTTTATATTATGGGCTAATAAAAAACCCTTTAGTGCTTTATCGTCCTTTTGCTCTGGTGACTTGTGGAGCACAGTTCCAAACCTACCGGTTATTGCAGGAGGGAGTCTCCGCTATAGGGGCCTGGCTTTAGCTTCCAAGTGCTTTCAGATCACATCCAAAATTTAAGAAGAAAACGATCAGCTCATTGGTGATTATGTAACGTCAGCTAAAATCTTTCCGAAATCAAGACGGATTTTATATCTCTTAGGGGGCCAATTCTGTTAACTGCGCTGTTGCCAGCAAGGTGGCGGTGTGGACTACCTCCTAGGGCTGTGCTTTAGATCTGAGAACAGGGAACTGAGAAACAAGCCGGGGTCAGAGAGACTCAGCCACTGTCTCAGCCGTGAGGCCTCGAGGATTCTGCACAAGTGATGGGGAGTAAGGGCTTGAGGGAGTTTGCAGCTAAAGAAAATGCTCGAGCCAGGCGGTGGTGGCGCACGCCTTTAATCCCAGCACTCGGGAGGCAGAGGCAGGCGGATCTCTGTGAGTTCGAAGCTAGCCTGGTCTACAAGAGCTAGTTCCAGGACAGGCATCAAAGCTACAAATGCTCTCTCTCTCTCTCTCTCTCTCTCTCTCATATATATATATATATATTTTAATTTTGTAGCATTCAATTCAAATATATTGATTTGTAAATTGTGCTGAGAAATGCAACAATAAATACAGTTGAAGGGCCGGGCAGTGCTGGCACAGGCCTTTAATCCCAGCACTGGGGGCAGAGGCAGGTGGATCTCTGTGAGTTTGAGGCCAGCCTGGTCTACAAAGGGAGTTCCAGGACAGTCAGACCTTTACACAGAGAAACCCTGTCTCAAAAAACAACAACAATAACAACAAACCTCCCCTCCCCAAAGAAAACCAGTTGAAGGAAGCAGAGTGACAGAGAGTGACTGTGGCCATATGGGTCTATAGTGACTGTGGCCGTATGGGTCTATAGTGACTGTGGCCGTATGGGTCTATAGTGACTGTGGCCGTATGGGTCTATGTACACAGATGCAGGCTTTGCAACTGTATCACCCACACCCGCGTGTCTGCGGCCATTCTGCCCTTGGCTGTTGGGACATACTACTCTGGAAAGATTCTGCCATCCTAAGGAACAGAAGGAGTGTGCATATGATCATAACTGCACACTGATCATAGTCTTATTGAAATATAGCAAATGGCGAACACTGTATAGTTATTGACACATGTACGTTCCTAAATGCTGCATCTCAGATTTAAGGTCAAGACCCCATTTAGAATAAGTCTGAGGTGAGTCTTCCTTGTGGAACCCAGATGTGTTAAACAGACAAATAAAAGCCCCTCTCCTCAAGCAGCCAGGAGCCCAGTTTCCTATTGTTTGAGAGTAACAATGTGTAAGAGTGTAGAAGTGCACAGATACTGGCCACGAGAGCTGGCTGTAGGACAGAGCTCTCCTTTCGCAATGTTCCATTTTCCTGCATGCGCAGGTTATTGGTTCTATCCTAGGATCTAACTGTTACAGCAGTGAAAGGCAGCTGGGAGGGAAGAGGCAGAAAAAGGAATGTTTGTAATTTTTTTTTTAAGGAACAATAAACACAGTGGTATTTTAGGAAGATAAGATAAAAAACAAACAAATGACTCAATACTGCATTAGTTCTCACTGGAGAAAAACAATGGGCAAAATATTGAGTTCCTTTATGGAATTCTAGCAACCAAAGCTTGGTTGCTGTATTAGCAATCTTTGTGGCAATCATCTTGGTGCTTGCCATGATATTCATCTGGTTATCCTGCCTGAACATCCCCAGTATTGATTTGGAGTCCAGTTTCTTCCTTTGTCGGGCTTCTGTTGTGAATGACACGCTGTAGGGGAGAAGCACACATTATTTGGGATTATAGTCTTGCCCCCATCCCCCAAGCCTGAAAACACCCCACTCCTTTCTAGGAAGCAACTTTGTTGGGACCCATCTGTAGAGAAGTGGTCCAGGTATACACTGGCTCCCATGTTAGCTACTGTTTGCCCATGTCTCTTCTGGTGCCTGAGGCTAACATCTCTACCTGGCTGGTCTTCGCTGGTATTTACAGAGGAGTCATAGTCTCTGGTCAGAAGGTTTCTCAGTTTACATTTGGGAATCGTAAAGATGCTTCCTAGTCTCGTAGGTTGTCATGCCTGCTTGTAGCACCTTCACAATGGGACTGGACACAAGCAGGGAAAGGAGCTAGAGATTTAAACACACACACACACACACACACACACACACACACACACACACACACACACAGAGGGAGGGGGGGAACATGGGTCATCCTTGAAACAAGAATGCTTCAGGGAAGCTTATATAGGGATCCTTAACTGATAGCCATGCCCCAGCTCTTGGGATTTTCAGCTGTAAAACCCACCAGAAACCACTCCCCTACCATCAGGAACTCATGAGGGTCTCGTGCTCAGAGCAGCTGCAGGCACAGGAAAACAAGTTGTTTATTCCATTTATTTCAGCAGGGAAAGGGTCTGAGACAGGCAAAGAAAGCCAAGGGGCCAGGGGTCTGCAGCCCCCAACACCTGCAGGGCTATAGTGCATTTGTTGGTTCCCATCTGCAAACCAGTGACACTTTGGCCAGCCTTCCATTTTCCTTCATCTAAACCTCTTGTCCTGAACACGTTAACTCCAGTGTCAGTGGTTGTAAGGAATCCTTTTAGTCAGACCGACTAGAGCCACCAGCATCGTCTGAACCAGAGCCACTTTTTTTCCCCTACATAAGATTGTTTGCTTCAAATATGTGATGTGGCTTCATACTATAAACCTGAATCGCTTTGATAAAGTCACCAACAATCTGCTGAGGCCAGGTTAATGAGGACTCACTGACTTCACAGAGCCTAGCTGTGGCTTCTGACTTCCCAGAGTATGAGATGATGTCACTCTTTAGACCAAGATAGAAGTTATGCCCATGCCCATGCCTGACTCCTCGAGACATATGCCTAGATTTTTCTGGCTGTTGACCATACTTGGATGTCATCTTGTTTTAGTCTCTGAAGAAAAGCCACGTAAAATTGCTGTCTTGTTGGAGAGGGTCATGGAGGTTCCTGTGCAGCAATGGGGGTGTGGGAGGTGCCTTGGCGACTCATGTGACCATGTCTTGCAGATCCTTCTGTCATTCTGTATGGTGCTGGATGACTTGCTGGCCAGGTGCCGGGCAGTCCTATTGCTCAATGCTCGCCATTTTTAGTCCTTGTATCACAACGGTTCTTAACCATTCTATCCACAGTAGAAATCCTTCTCCCATTGTCTTGTTTTTGTTTTGTTTTATTGAGACAGGCTTTTTCTGTGTGATAGCCCTGGCCATGCTGAAACTCATTCTGTAGACCAGGCTGGCCTTAAACTTACAGAGATCTGCCTGCCTCTCCCTCCTGAGTGCTGGGATTAAAGGTGTGTGCCACCACCAGCTGACTCTGCCATTGTCTTAATACACTGGTCATTTTGACTTTGGTGAGGCAGTCTCAGAACCTGAGGTTGACCTGCAGCTTTACCGTCTTCTCCCCACATGACGATGCTCGGTGTCCTTGTTATACCTGATGCTGGACATGAAATTCCAGTCATTTCAAGACTGAGCACATGTACTCCGGTTTCTGCAAGAAGTCACACTGAGTCCTCATGACCTGATTGCCTGGGGGAAGCAGGTAGGCCTGATTCCGTGGCATTTCATCTTACTTGCTTATGGTTTCATGTTAATACAACTCATCAACGAAACTGCCTAAGGCAAAGTCAAGGGTTTCTGTTACCTCTTCAGCACTCTCTTTTTTCAGTCACATTTTTACCGCAGTTATGAAAATCATGTTCAATGAGTAAGATCATCAAATGTGCATTGGATTCTGAGTCTTTTAAGGGGGCAGAATAGTTGAAATTTAGATTACTGTGGAAGATTCAGGATATGCTATTTCTGTATTTATCATACCACATTATACTTCTGTTTGGGGCATCTTATTGCTTTTCTTAGCTTACTACTACTAATATGTTAATATTTATCTTTGTGGAAAGTCCTGATGTCCATCGTGCCCTTCAGTATTGCACATGAACTAAGTGCTTTGCAAGAATCTTCTCATGGAATCCTCAAAGACTTTATCGTCTTTTGTTTTGTAGAACCTCTGTGAGTATGTAAGTTCATGTGTGTCTGTGTGTGAGTGTGTTCTTTTTATGTGTGTGTATGTATGTGTGAGTGTTTCTAATGTGTGTGTGTGCGCATGCAAGTGAGTGTGTGTGCTTCTGCCAGCACGTGTGCCACAGCCTATGTGTGGAGGTCAGAGGGCAAATTCAGGTGTTGGTTCTTGCTTTCCATATTATCTGAGACAGGTCTTTGTTAGCCGCTGCACACCCAGGCTAGATGGCTCGTGAACTTCTGTGGAACTTCCTGTCTGCCTCCCATCATGACATGCTACCGGGCCTGGATTTTTGGGGGGGGTTCTAGGGATCTGAACCCAGATTCATACACTTGTGCAATTAATGCTTTACCCACTGAACTACCTCCCCAGCTATTGCCTGTTTACTTTTTGAGACAGGAAGTGACTGCAGCTCAAACTGTCCCTGAATGTAGCCTAGGTTGTCCTTAAACTCTTAATCTTATTGCTTGGGGTTATAGGTGTGAACCACGACTCTTGACTTGAATTTTATCTTGATAACATTATAAAGTTTGCTTTTTTATGTTAGAAATAAAGTCTCTCTCTGTTGCATAAACAGTAGGCACATTGTGTGGATTATCCACCAGAGAAGCCTGGCTTTAAACCACTGCTTTAACCAATAGAAAAAATCTTTATTTGCTGGCCAGCAACTATGCTGGGTGTTTGGGACCCTAGGGTAGCCTCTAACCTGTCTTAGGACGAACTTTAAAACACACACACACACACACACACACACACACACACACACACAAATCCTGGATTGACACACATCAGTTAGCACGGACAGTTAGCCAGAAGCAGAACTTCAGAATCCTAAGGCAAGGTTAGTACATCTGGAGACTTTCCCAGAACTATGAACTTGGAAGGATTAGGTCTCTGCTTTTGTATTGGCAGATGGTGCTATCTATGTGCTGGGTTCCAAGGCCAGAATGGTACTTCCATTATGATGTCAGTTGTAATAATGTCTGGGGCCTATTATAACATAAATAATTTTAGGATAATGATTGAATTAATATTGAAGTGGTTTATGCCCAAAACATCCACATGGGAATGTTATTGCATCCTTTAGAAAGATAAGACTTGTTCTCTCTACTTTTTCCATCTCCTCCTTCCTCCCTCCTCTTCTTCCAACTCTCTTTTTCTCCGTCCTGCTCCCCATTTAGGTAAATTAGAAAATGTGAAGACATGAATGTTCATTAAGATATTTAAAATCAGTGTGTCCTCAGAGCTGCTTGCCTCCCACTGGTCCTCGGTGAGGTCTCTTTCCTTGGTGCTCCTGCTTCCTGCCTCCCAGAACCACAGCCCCTGTCTTCATCCACAGAGTACATCACTCCAGACCTGCTTTCTTCTGCATCCTGAATCCCAGAACTGCAGCCCTTGCCTTAATCTGCAGAGTGCATCCCTCCAGCTCCTGTTCTGCAGCATCTCTTCTCAGTCTTGCTTGCCGATTATATTTTATAACCCCCCGATTATATTGAGCACAACCAGAAAATCTCCATACCTCAGGATGCTTAAACACCCCCACAGTTTTCTTTGCTTTGTAGGTTAGTTCATGCAGGTCCTCAGGACTGGGATGTTGGTGTTATTTGGAGATTGTTACTTGGCCTCACATGTCATTCAAGGGTTAAACTTTGAGTGCCTCTCAAGGGCGAGGATGTAAAGAAGGTGATGTGAAGCCTTACCCGTATTAAACAAAGGGCAATAATGAAGCAAAAATTAGATACTTTAAAGTCTGTCTGAAGTGGATTCTAGCTACTTATGTCTAAGTGCAACCCAATCCAATGCAAACCAATGTTCTCAAGTAAAGCTTCTGGGGAAGTTGGAGTCCAGAACTTTATGTAAATTCCTCAGTTTTATAAACAACTTTACCACTTTCAATTGAAATTCTACAAAGATTTTTTTATGTTGACTAGTTTCTTTTTAAAAAAAACTTTTTTTTTTCATTTACTTTTGAGAATTTCATACACACATACAATGACTTTGCTCCTATTCATCTCTTCTCTTCTTAACTCCTCCCGGACCGGTCCCTCATCCCCCTCCCAACTCTATAACCTCTTTTCTTTTATAACTCATTAAATCTTATTTGTGCTGCCCATATATGCTTGGGTGTGGGTCCTCAACTAAAGCATCCCCAACCTACCAGGGGCTATTCCTTTAAGAAAAACTGATTCTTACCCTCTAGTATGGGCTAGTTACTTATATTGTAGCTCTTTTGAGTGGAAAGACGCTGGGCATTAAGGGACTATCAGAAAACTGCTGTAATAGTGGCTAGGACTACAAGCCACACAGTACCAGAAGATATTTGGAAACTGCATGGCCAATGTATTAAATGCTAAAAAAATTTTAAAGCTCTGAAAATTAAGTATAAAAACAAATATTCCCACTAAAAAATGGTCAAAAGGCACGAAGCACTCCCTATCCCCCAAATACACAAATGAGAGATAAACACATTGTGATGGTTTGAACAAGAATGGCCTCCATAGGGTCATATATATGAATGTTCAGTCAACAGGGCCTGTCTGCTTGAGAAGGACTAGGAGCTGTAGTCTCATTGTAGTAGGTGTGGCCTTGTTGGAGGAAAAGGCGTCACTGAGCGTGGGCTTTGAGCTTTCTAAAGCCTATCCCAGCTAGGCTCAGGGGCTCTGTCTTCCTATTGCCTGTGGATCAGGATCTGGATGGAGAACTCTCAGCTCTTGCTCCAGTACCATGTCTGCCTCGGTGCTGCCATGCTCCCGTGCCATGGTGCTAATGGAGACTGATAACCTGAAACTATCAGCAAGCCCCCGAGTAAATCCTTTCATAAGAATTGCCTCGGTCACAGTGTCTGTTCTCAGCCATAGAACGCTGACTATGGCATATACACTCTTAGGGAAATGCAAATGAACTCTCAGCGAGCTCTCAAAATCCACCCAAGAGAATGGCTACAATTAAAATCAGTGACAGTACCAAAGGCAGGCAAGGCTGTGGAGAAAGTGGGTCAGCGGGGTCGTGCTGGTATCATAAACCTTCTAGACAAACAGTTTGCACATTTCCTATAAAATAAACATGCATGGCTAACTCACCTCACAGGTTCACAGGTGAAGGCACTTGCTGCTAAGCCCGGCAACCCAGGGTTGACCCCTGGAGCCCACGAGATGGAAAGAGAGGACTGACGTCCATGGGGTTGCCCTCTGACCTCCACATGCCTGCCGCGGCATGTCTCCTTTTGATTATTTACTTTCCTTCTCTAGTGTTATTTCTGTGTGGCTTTTTCTTTTGAAATCATTATTGGTTTGTTTTTGTTTAGTCATGCCTCTGTGTTAGAAATAATCATCGTTCCTGGATTAAATTCAGGGATTTGTGGAGGAATTGTTTGGGGGCACAGAGGGAGGTAAGAAAGAACTGGTACAAATCGAGTGGTTGTGGAAATGTTTATGTCGTGTTCTCTGTATTTATAAACCTTTGACCACTGCGGCTCTGGCTTCATTTAGTGAAATGCAAGTACCACGACTAAATGAAATTAAATCTTGGGACTGAAAATTGAAATTCCATATTTAAAAAAAAGAAAAAAGTTTAGAAAAATGAATATTTCATGTCAGTTGTGAATAAAAATTATTTGGTAGACTTGATGAGGATGTCAAGGAATAGAAGCTGCCAATAGTTCGGTTTTTATGGGTATGATTGCCAGTTGAGAATTTATTTTGTTGGAAAGCACATCAGCCACAGGCAATACAATTCCTGTTAAATATTCCCTAAGATTGCTAAATAGGGGAAAAATTAAAACTTGAAGCAATATAAACTCCGCTTTCTGTAGCGTACTCAGTACTGTACATGAACGAGGACCTGGAGAAGTGTGACCTCACAACAGCCAACTACTAGGAATCTCTCTTACTGTGTCTTACAAACTTGCAATATAAAATCTGTTACGACAAGCTCTCTAGAGAAAAGATTCAACAAATTGGAAGACCTTCTCAGATCATTAGAAGGAGGCTGGTCCAGCCGGGCGGTGGTGGCGCACGCCTTTAATCCCAGCACTTGGGAGGCAGAGGCAGGCGGATCTCTGTGAGTTCGAGACCAGCCTGGTCTACAAGAGCTAGCTCCAGGACAGGCTCTAAAGCTGCAGAGAAACCCTGTCTCAAAAAAAAAAAAAAAAAAAGGAGGCTGGTCCCCAGACACAGGGATACCTGTTAGCTGCTACAAAGCCCAAACCAAGAACCTGGGAGCAGAGGACAGCTGATTCTAAGGCGAGCTCTGTTTGGGACTAACTCAGCTTTGCCGGGTTACTCTCCGTTGAGGGGTGCCCACAGTCATCCCAACATGGGATCTAAGAGAAGGACACACAGCCTCATGGTTTTTCTTGATCCTTCAGGGCTCACATTTCCCGCTGTGTTTGGCTCCTCTGAACTTTCCGCTAGAATTCTGGGAATCAGAGCTTTAGAAACCAAGCTCCCATAGGCCTATGATTTGGGATCCAGTTGGTAACAAGGGACCTTCTCCGAGCTTAGCTAGCACTGAACCAACTTTAGACAGATGTGATTTGCTCAGCTGCTTGGTAAATGCAAAAAAAGAAAAGAAAAAAAAAAAAAAACCAGCCATGTTTGCTTGGTTGGCTGTTGGGCATTGCTGTGGACCTGCAGGCAAGCCACTGTGTTGACCTGAGCAGGAAGCTCGCTGTGAGAAAGTGAAGACTGTTTTTTTAATACTGATAGGGGATGAAAAGGGTGCGTATGATTGAGAGCTGAGGTAACTGTGGGGCTTGGTCGCTAAGAGAGTAGCTGGAGGTTTTAAAGAACGCAGAATTACAGTAGAGCTCGCTTTACCAACAGTTTGACTTTGTGTGATTTCAGTTCCTTATAGTCAACTGCACTCTTAGAAACATTAAAATGGAAAATTTCAGAAATAAAAAAAAATGCATAGAATTTAAATTATGCTTCTGAGTAGTTTGTTGGACTCTTATGCAGTCCTACTCTGTCTTGCGAAGGCTGCGAATCTTCCTTTCATCCAGGGTATCCCAGTGTGTGCTCTGCCTTCCTGGTAGCTACACGGCAGCTACATGGTAGCCACCTGCATTGTTAAATTGACTGCTGTGACGCTGCAGTGCTTGCATTCACGTCACCTTAATTCATGTGACAGCATCTCCAATGTGACAGCATCTCCAAAGGACAAGGCTAGTTCAATGGTTGATCTTGGTTGTCCACTTGATTGCGTTGGGAAGTGCTTAGATTAGTAAGGTGTATCTGTGAGGGCATTTCCAGAGGGGGATTCAGAAAGGAGGAAAGATCCTCCCTGGCGTGGAGTTGTGACAGCCTGTAGGCTGGAGGGCTAGAAGGAATGAAATGGGGGGAAAGCAGAAAGCTTGAGAATAGAGGCAGGCTCTCTTTCCTTCCGGCAGCCGTGACTGGAGCTCTTCTGTTCTACAATGCCTGCCCGGCTACGATGGACAGACATCATCAGAACAGTGAGCCCTACTAAGTCTTAGGAATATTCTTAAAATGAGCCTCTCCACCGATGCAAATAATTCCAATCAGATCAAATTAGACCAAATCAATGCCCATGTTTACTGTAGCTCCCGGGTGGCCGGGAAAGCATGGCGGGGAAAGGGGGGGGGGTGCACGCAAAACCCAAAGACTTGTTCTTTTTCTCTGCAGCAGCCTAAATAGCCTGTGGGAGTGGTCTTGACCCTCCCTGGGGAGGGGTCAGCCCTTGGCGGGCTTTTCCGGAGGTGGAGTCCGGGACCAAGGCAACTCCCAGTGGGAGGGGGCTTGAGATGGGGCTTTCTGCTCTATTGGTGCTCCATTGGCACCCTGAGGATGAATGCCAGGGACTACTGGGGTCACACTTTTAATCAATTATCCCAGACTCCTTGGATATAGGGGTGTTAGAGGGCTGGGGTCTTACTTTTAATCAAACATCCCAGAGTCCTTGGATATAGGGGTATCAGCTCAAGTCTGTCTACTTCCTGTGGGCATGGGGCGATGTGGGAGGGGGAAGAGTTGGGAGGTGGGCTCACGCTCAGGGAGAGGCATCCTGTTTGCTGTCATCCTGGAGACCTCAGGCAGCTGCTTTTTGAGGGAGATGAGAAAGCAGGTGGCTAGGAGAAAAAATATTGTTATTATCCTATGAATGGGGCTAGCTGTGGGAGGTCATTAACTGTTAGAAGCGTCCTGGTTGTACAGGTGAGGCTCGGGTGTACCAGATAAAAGCAGATTTTAGTTGGTAGGTGTCCTTGATCCATAATAAAAAGGAGAAAGGGAACAAAGCACAAGAACGCATTTTTCCTGCTTCCTGGTAGTGGGTGCAGCATCATCAGCTGCCCCCAGTTTCTACTGCTAGGAATTTTCTGTCTTGATGGGCTATACCCTGGTGCTAAGAATCAAAGTAAACCCTTTCCCCTACAAATACCTTCTTGTCAAGGTATAGGTATTTTTATTATACCACTAGAAAAAATAGTTAGTATACCTTTTTGATTTAGTTATTTTTTTCTCTTTTGTACTGGGGACTGAATCCAGGATTCTGGGCAGGCTAAAGGCAGCAATCAACCATTGAGCCACATTATTAACTACTTAATTTTTGAAATTAAAATTTTAAATTATTTGGGGGCTGGGGATGTCGCTCAGTTGGTTGGGTGCTTGCCTATCATGCATGGAGCTCCAGGTTCAATCCATAGCTCTGTACAACTCAGGTGATGAATGTCCATAATCCCAACACTTTGCAACCTGAGGCAGGAGGATTACTATGAGTTTTAGGCCAATCTGGGCTATAGAGTGAGACTCTATCTTAAAAGAGAGAGAAAGTAAGAGTATGTGTGTGCACATGTGTGCATGCATGGGGGGAGAGAGAGAGAAAAAGAGAGAGAGAGAGAGAGAGAACAAATACTACTTTAGTAAAAATGACCTAAGTTTTGTGTCTGATCAGAAGCTAGCTCTCTCTTTTTTTGAGATTATAATTTAATTACATTTCCCCTTTCTCTTTCCTTCTTCCAAATCCTCACCTATATCCCATCCACTCTCCTTCAAATCCATGGCCCCCTTTTCATCAACTGTTACTGCATAGATAAATGTTCTTATACGTGTACACACACACACACACACACACACACACACTCCTAAGTGCTGACCATTTGGCACTGGACAAACATTTTGTATGTTCTTTCGAGGGGAGGACCACCTCTCCCAGCTTTACCCAGATGCCTGTAGTTCTTAGTGTAGGGCTGAGGCTTCCTAGCATTTCCCCCAGGTTCTTGGGGTCATCCTTGTTCAGCTCACATTTGAGAGATCATGTTGATGAGAGTATATGGGTGTAGCCTCTGATGTCACTAGAGACACAGTCTCATAGCCAGTCCCTGGTCCTCTAGAGAGCAGCTTATTTATTTATTTATTTATTTATTTATTTATTTATGTGACTTTTTTTCATTTATTTTACACACCAACCAATTCCCCTCCCATTCTCCATCTACCTCCCCCACCCCCATGCACTCCTCCTCCATTTCCGTTCAGAAAGGGACAGGCCTTCCAGGGGCTTGCACAAAGAATGGAGCATCAAGCTGAGGCAGGACCAAGCTCCTCCCTTTACGTCAAGGCGGAGCCAAGTGGTCCAGCATGGGGAACAGGTTACCAAAGTCAGCTGGGCGCCAGGGGAGAGGTTCTCCTCTTACTGCTAGTAGCCTTACTAAGAGACCAAGCTGCAGGGTTGTCACACACATGCAGAGGGCCAAGGTAGGCCCTGTTCAGGTCCTCTGATGGTTGGTCCAGCGTCCACAAGTTTCTGCTAGTTCAGGTCAGCTGTCTCTGTGGACTCCCTCATCCTGGCTCCCCTGGGCTGGTACAATCCCTTCTCCCGTTCTTCCGCAAGACTCAGCACAGTGCTGGCTGGCTGTGGATCTCTGTCTCTGGCTCCATCGGTTACTGGGTAGAGTGCCTCTGATGACAATTGGGAAGTCACCATCCAAAGGCAGCTATCTTCGTTCCACCCGCCACATGTGGGGTTGTGTGAGCTCAGCCACTCACATTGCTGGAGATGTTTCAGATTTGAGAGAGCTGCTGCTTCTGTATTACTAAGAAAGCGGATCTTGCTTTTGTCCTTTCCTTCTTACTGTAGCCCAAGTTTCAGAGAGACTTCCAGAACTCCCTTTTATATTGCTTTTAATTTTGGGGGGGATCAAATTCTCACTCTTTTGAGCTTTGCTTGGCTCTCCTCTCCCCCTACTCGATATTCCTATTGGAAGTTTCAGAGCATTTCATGGGCCATTTTTTTTTTCTTCAGGCTATTAAATCAATTCAGAGAAGGTTTTTGTTTTGCTTTAATTATATTCAAAGAATGGCTACACATGCTGCCTTGAAAGATTAATTGAAATCACAATAGACACTGTGGAAATGGGGACTTAGCCAAAATAACAGCCAGAAAGACTCTGTGGTATTCGGCTAAGTGACAAGGGAAACTGGAAACAGATGTTCAGAAGGACAGGGGATCTGCTCTAGAGTGGCCATTCCAAGCATTCTCAATATTCTTCAAGGCTGCATGGTTTGGGCCAATGCTTCTAAATATATGTTCTTAGTGGCACTGGTCAAATGGTGTTAAACCCAGGTTGGATCCACTAAGGGAGACCAGGGTGGATGCTACGAAGCCTGGAACAGAATGCTGGCTAGTGACCCCGAGTCACTGGATGGTGGGAAGATCTCAGAGAGCTAGGAAGGGGTGCAGGGTCCCTGGGGTGGGGAAGTGTGGAGCCATGGTGAGGAGCTCTGTGCAGTGGTTCTATAGGAAGAGGTGTTCAAGTATTTCAGTAGCTTGACAGCCAATGAGACTGTTCTGTTTGCTATTAGCTGCTTGTGTTTAATTCCCAGAAGGCTTTCTCTGGTCTGTAAAACTGCACCTGTCATGTTGTCTGTGACCAGAGCTGCAGTTTGGTTCCGGTTCATTATCACCTGAAGGTCACAGCCTGTGTCCGCATCATCAGACACAAACTTCTGGATAGAGTGGAACCAAATAGAAAGAGTTGTTACTGGAGGAAGAGGAAGAGTTACTTGGAAGAAAAGGGCCAAGGGGGAACGCATTAGCTGTCAATCACTCATCTAAGCAGATATTTCAAGGAAGCCTTAGTGAGTCAATCTCCTTGCAACTGTAGAACTCGTAGGTGCAGTTCGGACTAAATCATTGAACCAGGGTGTAGATGGAGGCCAGATGCTTCTGATAAATGACATGATGCGGCTGAACGGTCTACGGAAAGAAGCCTTCAGCTCTGTGAGCACACACAGATATGGTGATCCCTGCAAATGGACGAAGGCTAACACGTCAAAAACAGAGTCTGAGGCCAAAAAGGAAAAAAGGAAACAAAACCCTTGCTGTGTGAACTCTGTGATGGAGTTACTCCCTTAGCAGGGGATCTCCAGGCTTAGAGTCATTGTTCCACCCGACCTAGTCTAAACTTCACAAAGCCAGTGTAGACTGGCGATGGAGCTGCCCAGCATTGCAGAAGCTCTGGGTTTGATCCCAGCACTGCATAACCTGGGTGTGGGGGTACAGTCTAGAATCCCAGGACTCTTGAGGTCAAAACAAGTGGACCACAAGTTCAGGATCATCTCTGTTTTGAGGCCTGCCTAGGTGATGTGAGATTCTGTCAAAATACAAACCAAACCAAAATAATCCATTTAATGTTCTTGGACTTTTCTTGTCTAATGGATTTGAAACATGCACGTATTTTCTTAATTTAAAATGTCCAAAATGGGGGCTAGAAAGATGGCTTAGAAGTTAAAAAGAGCTTGGTGATCTTCCAGAGGACCTGAGTTCAGTTCCCAGCACCCAAGTCAGGCAGATCGCAACCATCTGTAACTCCAGCTCCAGGGGATCTAATGCCCTCTTCTGACCTCCAAGAATACCTGCATTCACAGGCCACCACACACACAAATAAATAAAAAATAATATAAAATGAAATTAAAAAATTTTTTAAAGGTGAATGATGGCTTGCCTTACAACAGGATCATTAATGGGAATGGCAGGTAAATCTCAAACACTTGTTTTCCCCAGCCCATATCTCATCCTCTATGAATGGCTCTGAGTAGAAGACCTGATTTGGATAGGTGGGTGTCAAGACTGAACCTTTCAGATGAGTGGCAGGATAACAGGTGTGTCTTCTTTTCCTTGGGGGGGGGGGGGGGGGGGGGACGCTGGTCACTGGCCCAGGAGGGCAAAGGGAGCAGAAGCAGTGAGTAGGGTTCTGATGGCCGTGAATATGAAGAAAAGAACTTCTAGGAGTCAGCTTCAGAGAGCCTTATTACAGAAGAGCAGAGGGAGAAGGTAATTTCAAAGTTGTGGTTGTTCATTTGTTTCAAGAGTTAAGTCATACCAGTGCTTCTGTGTCACGTGTCATCGGTAGTGAGGCTAGAGCTAATTGAAAGATTTAATTAGCAGCAGTTAGCCAGGAGGCTGGGTGAAGGGCATTAATGCCCAATCTGACCACGAGTTCCTGAATAGATGTGCCATTAGGAAGATGGATAAGAGCTTCTGAAAGCAAACCAAGCTAAACAACTCATTGAAGTGTTCCTGTCTACACCCAGAAATGGCAATCTAGCTTTGGGAGGCTGAAAAATAGTAGCCTGGATGGATGCCCAGAACTCTCCAAGATAATGTAAAAGGAGAATGTAGATCTTGGACCAGAGCCATCCTCCCCCAAAGATGTAAAGCAAGGCAAGGGCTTGGGAGACTCTTTCTGTATTATATGGAATCTCCCTGGTCTTAGAAACGTATGGACTTCAGGGAGAAAGTGGATCCCAAGCGCTTGACTCTGGAGGAGGTTTGACAGAAAGGCACCAGGCTACACACCTCCCGTGGCTCTTTGGACCTCTGTGCTTCCTGCTTTCTTTGTTGATGCCCCCATTCACGGGACTTCCCATTTCCTTTTCTATTTAGATGAGACAGAACTTCTCCAGTGTAAGAGTAGAGGCTGAGGGACTCCTGTGGATCCTGATCACGTTAACGAGGAATGGGTGTTTGAGTGGACCTTGGCCAATTGGAGGACAAATTGCACCTTGTACGCCTTCATGTAAAGTTCCTGTGTCACGTGAACATGGCTGTTGAGTGACTTGTTGGGTCTCTTCCAGGGTCCTGTGTGTTTGGGGGTGCTGTAGGAAAATCTACTAGTGAGTGATTACTTGACTCCTTCTCTTTTCTTCTTTCTCTCACTGTCTCTTAGGGATCATGTCTCCCCAGTAAAGAGTCAGATCCCCAAATTCTTTTTTATATTCCCAAGATTACCTGGACTTTAGACACTGTATTTATAGTTAAATATTTAACTAGCTCATTAACAATTATAGTCAACATGTGACATTAACCTTCCTTAAGTCACACTACTAAAGCTTGAGTGTCCATTCAAAATTAAGGTTGAAATTTATCTTCCGGCTTCTATTACTGTGATAAACACTGATCAAGGGCAAGCTGGGGAGGGAAGGATTTTTTTGGCTGACACATTGGAGTCCATCACTGAAAGAAGCCAAGACAGAAATTCAAACAGGACAAGAACCTGGAGGCAGCAGGCCCTGCAGAGGCGATGGAGGGGTGCTGCTTCCTGGCTTGCTCCCCATGGCTGCTCAGCCTGTTATAGATCCCAGGACAACCAACCCAGGGGTGAGACCACCCACAATGCTGGGCCCTCCTCCATCCATCCCTAATTAAGAAAATGCCCTACAGGTCTGCCTTCAGTCCCATTTTACAGAGACATTTTCTTAAAAGTTCCCTCCTCTCAGATGACTTTAGCTTACGTCAAGTTAAAACTATGTGGCACAAAATTCAGTTGTCATTGGAATGTTAAAAGGAGGGACCATTAAAGGGCAATTAAGTCATAAGGGCTCTGTCCTTATGACTGTATTGATGTTGTTAACAAGGAGATGGGTTTGTGACCGCAAGTGAACTTGTAAGTTCAGCTTATACTCACTCATCCTGCCCTTTGCACACACAAACATGCCTTTGAGTCAATTACTGCAGCAAGAAGATGCTCACCAGACATGGTCCTTTGATCTCGAACTTCCCAGCTTCCAGAATCATGAGTCAAATAAGCTTCTATTGTTTATAATTTGCCAAGCCCAGTGCTAGTCTGTTACAGTAGAAGAAAGTAAAATAAAACTGAAAATTAATATAAGCCCCTTTTATATTGAAATTTGCATAACAGAATCTGCCTCTCTTAACCACAGTGCTGGGGAGTGAAACCCTATTACCCAGAGGTACTGATTTTACATATTAAACTTATTTCTATGCATCTAGGATGTATGTACAAGTCAGTGAGAGAATCAAGAAGGTGATTATTAAAATTATTTGTATCAACTAATTATCTAGGTCATGAAAGGTTAGTTTAGAGATTTTTCTTAATCCCCTTCTTTCTAGACAGAAAATATGTATTTAATTCATTTGTAAATTCTAACTGTCGTTCTAGTCGGTGCAAGTAAAAAAGGAAGTAAATTTCTTGATTCCCGTTTTCTGGGTATAATATATCTGAATACCCTACTAAAAGTCAGGGCCCATGGAAGTAATGATAACTGAGCCTGGCTATTGGTCTCCAGGAGCCCAGGGTCTAGAGGGATAAAGCAGACAGACATTCACTGTGGAACTGGAGTGTGTGGAGATCAACACGAGGACTAGAGCTGGGAGCACCGGTTTCGAGCTGTACATCCGCCTCATTTCTTTGCCTTACAGAGTTTGTGCGAATTGTGTATCCTTGAAAACACTACTAAAAGACACTGTGTCAGCAAACCTTGGTGGGGGCCAGAGTGATGGCTCAGTGGTTGAGAGTTTTCTGCTGTACTGAAAACATGAATGTGCTTCCCAGCACCTACATTTGATGGCTCACAACCTTCTGTAACTCCAGCTTCAGGGAATCCAGTGCCCTCTTCTGCCTTGTATGGGCAACTGTACACATGCAAACAAAACCCACCCTGTGGTGAAATTAACTTTCTTTTCTTTCTATACGTCCTTCTTTCTTTCCTTCCTTCCCTCCCTCCCTCCCTTTTTAAAAAGACAGTGTTGCTATGTAGCCTTGGCTAGTCCAGGACTCACTGTGAATTCCTAGGTGGATCATCTGACTCTGTTGCACCACCCTTGGTTCTATGATAGAATTTCCTCCCCCTCCCTCCTCTTCTTCCTTCTTTTACCCTTTCTTCCTTCCTCCTTCCTTTCTTTCTTTCTTCCTTCCTTTCTTTCTTCCTTCCTTCCTTCCTTTCTTTCTTTCTTTCTTTCTTTCTTTTTTCCTTTCTTTCTTTCTTTCTTTCTTTTTTTCTTTTTTTCTTTCTTTTTTTGAGACATGGTCTGACTTTGTAGTCCTGGCAGCCATGGGAATCTTATGAAGACGAGGTTGGCCTCACAGTGATTTGCCAGCCTCTGCCCCCTGAGTTCTAGGAGTAAAGACATGTTTTCTTTTTTTAAAGAAATTTTCTTGACAGTTTATAGTTCAACTTGGAGTCATCAAAAATAAAATAGTATAAGAGCTTAATTCTAGATACTATCAAGCAAAAAACAGAATTGAAAGTTGCTGGAAATTCCTAGTCCTTAGCCCAGAACTAGGTCACTAATAACTAATAACTGGTTTCATGGTTTTTGTTGTTGTTGTTTTCACTGCTTATGAAAAAAGGGCAGACTGCTAAAGTTCAGTATATTAATTTCCATATGGTTATAAATGAGCAATGCATGGGGACCTATGAGCATCTGCCTTTAAGACAATCCTCTTTGTATCTTTCATAAATGCTGGCAGACCAGAAATTTGGTTCCAATATCTAAAGTATATTTGTCATTTGTATTTATTTTGGTTAAATTAAATTTTTTTGCTAGGTAAAAGGCCGTTAAAACTATCCTCACATATTTGTGAACACTCTTTTTTTTTCTTTTTTCTTTTTGCTCTTGGGGTAGAAGTTTGTTATTAGAACTGGTAATTTTGTGAAAGACTCCAGTGTGTTTTAAATTATTCGGACATCTCTAGTATATTCCTTGAGGAGAGGTGGTCTGGAGAATGACCTTGGTGATGTAAATTCCCTTGCTCTGTGGAAGGGAGATGCTGGTTTCAGAAAATGTGTTCTTTAAGGGAAACAAATTGACTTAATTGCTGGGGTGCAGATTTTCAGGGAGAGAAGGTTTTGCTATTCATCAATTGGAGCTGTATTATAAAAGTAATTAATGAGGATGAATACTTTTACTTCAAAGAACAAACATTTTTCAAAAGTCAAAGAAAATAAGGACCTACTTTTTCACCAGAGCACATTTCTTTCTTAGCTTTTAAAATACAAAACCTAAGATTCTATTATGCCTTGTTGAAAACCTTCTAGAACCCTCTCCCCCCTCCCTTTTTAATGCCCTAGATTAGAAAGTAGACTTTGTAACTCTTTAGTCCTGATAGAATAGATTGTATCTCTTAAACAGCCCATGGGAGTATGGTCTCCCTCCTTATTTTCTCTTGTGCCTGCTGGACTTAACTCAGGTCACAACTGGAAAGATCTTCAATCTGAGTCACCTCCTTATTAAACCCACAAATCTTCTAGTAGTCACTCTTTTCTCTTGGGCAAGTGTAGGGGTGGATCTATTTTTCATTTCTAGAAAAGATTCCATGAGAAATTTAATCAGTAGAACGTCATTATGATGGTGTTCACTGCCCCTTGCTCACATTGTTCTGCGATCTCAAAATCGCCCTCCAGACGGAACCACTGGAGAAAACGAACCTTTATACTTTCTTTCCTCAGTGGAGGTTTTCTTATTTGTCTGTCCCTCGAGGAGTTTTCCACGTAGCCTCTTTTACTGACGTGAATGCAGGAAGTGTACCAACATGGTGGTTCTCCCTTCCAATGTGCTCTAGGAAGCAACCAAGTGGCGGTGTTCAGTGGAGCTACCCTAGTGAAAAAGCCAGGGCTCAAGCTAATGTTCTGTGGGCTGCGTGCTCTGCCCCAATAGCCAGCCTTGTCCCTACATCAGTGAGGAAGTCACAGAAGGACAAGCTCAAGACTCTTGGTCATGAGCCAGGGACGCTGTGTAAAACAGACCTCCAGAGAGAATGTGTAAACAAGGGTTCGATGAATAGTGGCGGGCACAAAACAGTGCCTGGTATCCACCCTTCTATTGAGAATGTGTGCAAAGGAACACCATGACTTTGCTTTTTTCCCAATGTTTCCCGCTGGAGCTTCCCGAAAGAGTACAAGGGGAGTTTAGTCTGCTCTTTGCCAAGTCATCTCCTCCCTTTGTTCAACTTAATCTTCCTCTGTTTGCTCCTAGTGAGACCATTAAATAAATTTAAATAAAACAAAACATAAAAACGTGGGCCTGTGTAGAACTCTTAGTTGATTTCTTAAACACTACCTGTCACCTCTGAGAGCTGACTGAAGACAGAGGACCCTCTCTCTAGTCATTCTGAGATTGAGGACATATAGGCACAAGAATGAGCAGAACTCAGCATGTAAACTTTTTTCTTTTCTTTTTTCTTTTCTTTTTTTCTTTCCTTTTCCCTTCCTTCCTTCTTTCTTTCTATTTATTTACTTATTTATTTTGAGGCAGAGTTTTGCTGTATGGCACAAACTGACCTGGAATTCGCCATCTTCCTGCATCTGCCTCCCAAGTGCTGGAATTATAGGTGTGAACCACTATCCCTGGCAACATAGTGAGCAAATTTCTGAGTGCAAAATGCTGAATTTATGACACTTTACACCATCATAAGGTTGAAAGCTCTTGAATCTCAGAGGTAGGGACAGTCGTGATCTCTAAATAAGTGTTAGATGGCACAGTAGGGAATATTTTCTGGGCAATTAAAAACCAAGATAGAAACCCAGATGCTTCATTGTTCAGAGGCATGACAGTCTGCCTCTTGCTTTCTTTTTCTATGACTTCGTGATTTAGACTTCACAGAGTGAACAGTTGATAAGCTAGACGAACGTCAGGATTCAGATGATGATAATCAACATGTTTCTTCCACTTTCCATTTTCTCCTTTGTGTTGCTCACACAATTATTTCCACTATGGTCACGATCAAGAAGACAAGCCCAAAACACGTGCTTGTCAAAGGGTTATGTGTTTTGGTAGAGGGAACATTTCGTCTTTTTTAAGCTCATGTTTTTTTTTTTTTTATTTTGAAATATTATTTGTGTTCATAAGCTCTTTTTTTTAAATCTAGTATTCCCAAAGAAAATCAATGTATTCACTTGGCTTTAGTTAAACTGCCACCAAAACAAAATGTCAAAGAATGTTTTAAAAATAATTTGGCATTAACATCCTTTGTGCTTCATTAAAAGGAACAACAGTAAAAGGACACAACAAAGCATGAATGGAGGGATCCAGTTGGGCATGCTTTGATATGAATAATTTGAATTCTTCAAGAGCCTAAACCCTTTTATTCACAAATAATCACTCTAAAGGTATTAAAAGTTTAGTTCTCACCAGTGGGGTTAATGTGGTTTGCTATAATCTTAATAGAACACTTGTACTTATTTACACCATGTATTTGCTCAAACAACTTCTTTTGTCATAGATTTTAAACATATAAGCCTCAGCTCAATTCTACTCTAATTATTAAAAATGAAAAGGGAACAGTTACTCCAAAGACCGAGCTTTTAACTGTGGTGTGCTTATTTTTAACTCAACTATTTGCACCCCAGTGAACTATTGACTCGCATCAGGAGACTAGGGAGCAAGTCTTGAGACGCTCTGAATGCTGGGAGAAGAAGCTGACCAGCAGGATGCTTTCCAGTGTAAACAGCATGAGGGGCTGCTTGCTTTATGGTGAGGGTGTCTACTTTCTCAGTAGATTCTGAAGGTGGGGAACAGAAGGGCCTGAAGGACTCTCGTCCTGCCGTGTAAGCAGATAATGACACTTTAGCTGCTTCTCCACACAGGCAGGAGGTAGGACTTCACCATTGTGTCAGATACTTCTTATTTCTTAATATCTGTATCATTAGTCAACAGATGGACTGCTGCCTGGAATCTGATTTCAGGAAAGCTGCCTCCTGCTAGCTAATCGCCTTAAACTGTAATTGACAAGTGGGATGCATTTCATTTCCCTAAATTTGGGAAGAATACACCAAAAGTTATCCAGCATTTCAGTCTGCAGAGCACATTGTTTCAATAAATATTTATTGAGCATTTACTGTGTGCCAGACATTATGCTGGGTGCTGGGATTTAATGGGAAGCAGTAAAGACACTGCTCTCTTCATTGACAAGCACAGACTAGGGTTTGGGTGAAATGTTCTTAGGTAGCAGGATTTTTCATGTTTATGATGTGGGATTTCCCTCTGTATGCTGTGATTACCATTGATTAATAAAGAAACTGCTTTGGATCTATAGCAAGGCAGAACTTAGCTAGGCGGGGAAAACTAAACTGAATGCTGGGAAAAAGAAGGAGGAGTTAGAGAGAAGCCATGCAACCCCACTGGAGACAGACTCTGGAACTTTACCCAGAAAGCCACAGTTATGTGGCAATACACAGATTACTAGAAATGGGTTAAATTAAGATATAAGAGTTAGCCAATAAGAATCTAGAGCTAATGGGCCAAGCAGTGTTTTAAATAATATAGTTTCTGTGTGTTTATTTTGGGTCTGAGCTGCCAGGCAGTCGGGGAGGGGGCAAGTGGCCTCCTTACTACATGTTATCAAGATGTTTCTTTCTAAAATACTGCTTTTGTTCTTCATCTTTTCAGGTGAAACAAAAGGGACCTTTTTACTAGATTTATCATAATTTCCCCCCCCGCTTTCCATCTGTCTTAGGATTTCTATGACTGTAAAGAGACACTGCAACCACAGCAGCTCTTATAAAGGAAAACATTTAATTGGGACTGGCTTACAGTTCATAGGGTCAGTCCATGATCATCATGGATGATATAGTGGCATGCAGGCAGACATGGTGCTGGAGAAGGAACCGAGAATTCTACATCTTTGATCTGCAGGCAACAGGAAGTAAACTGGGACACTGGGTGCTGTGGGAGCTCCTTCAGCTGCTTCAGCCAATAGTCTTTAAGATACAAGCCCACTTGGGCGTGGTCTCTTATACTATAAATGCAACTGTAAAGCCTGTGCTCGCTCTCTTGCTTCTGGCTGTCGCTTCCAGCTGCTAGATTCAGTTTCTGTTCCTCATTCATGCAGAGGATTATGATCTAGGACAGTGATCTGTGAGTCTCCCCTAAATAAATAATCCTTTATTATATGTAATTCTGAACTAGTGTGGGATTATTTTGTAACTTCTGTCATGATCTGGCATCTGAACACGGGGACAGTCCATACTTTTTGGTTTCAGTTTGCCAGCCATGTGGCACATTGGGCACTGACTCTTCTGCCTGGCTATCTCAGTTGGTAGAGCTTTAGACTCTTAATCTCAGGGTTGTGGGTTCGAGCCTCACATTGGGTGCCAATTGCCAATGCGGTTGACTAAATCCACATAAAACCTGAGAAAGCTTAAAAAGGAATTCTAGACACACAAAAAACAAAATTAAGCATTTTCTTGGGTAGGCTCTGTTTTTCTAGAAGCAAGCAGAGGCATGACTCTTTTAAGAGAAGGTTCCTTGACTCAGTGGTAGCAGCAAGAAATGTGCAGTTTCAAAACAGTGGCTTCCTGGTTTACCAACATGAATGGCGCTGACTCTTTTGGGAGGTCCTGCTATAGAGCATTTAAATGGGTTCTGTGGGCAGACTGCTACAACTTGCTTAATGGCAACATAGACCCACTATGTGCCTTAAAATGGGGCAATGTGCTTGGCTCTCAGAGGCAGGGAACATGTCTCAGGGATGTTGGGATGGGCAGAGCAAGTAGGCAGGGCCATGTTGTCCCTAGCCATACCCACTTAGCATTAAAAAACAGTTCTGGCCAGCAAAGATAATTACAGATACATAATAAAAACAACTTCATATGGAAAAGACCTCTAAATGAGTCATAGTATTGGACAAATGTATGTAGGCTTGGGAGAGAAAAGAAAAAGAATATAGAGAGTTATAAAAAGAGGTAAATAATTTTTAAAAAATAAAAGTGTTTAAGAGACAGAGTACAGGTGGTCATAGATTAAGTAATAAAGAAAAACAAGCCATATAAAGATGGAAAATACTCAGAGAGTCTGGATTATGTAAATTATTGTATTTTCTGGGATGACAGACTGCCCTGGAGCAGCTGCTTTCGTAACCCCTTCCCCTATTTGTCCTATTGTAATGTGTGGATATTTCACGTCACGAATTTTTTCATGGATCATGATCACAACCAGGAAAGACTCTCTAAGGAAAATGACTCAGGGGAAGAGATCCTGCTGTTAAGAATGGCTTGTGTTGTGCCTTGCCCTTGTCATATGGCCCAGCCTCTTGGTTCTCAGGGGCCTTCAGGGATGGAGAGACTCTGAAAAAGGAAACTACAGTCTTCATGCTCTGTATTATCAAGTCCTCTTTCTGTTGTGGGCAAAGAAAATCTTGGCAGATTTATTTCTGTTTGGGGGAAATATTTTTCTTCCTTAACGCAGACTTGGAGCATCCTGTTTTTCAGAACTATTTTCGTTCTTGGGATAAGAATGTCTGTACCATGTGTGCATGTCTTCTCAAGAGTTATTTAGAGGAAGAATGGAAAGGCATTTTGTCATCAGATAGATCATGCTGTGTCGAGATCACCGTGGGAAGCATACTTGACATAGCAAAGTTTAACCGAGACTACTGAGCAACGCTACCCTGGAGCATTGGACTGAGCATGTTGGTGAAGGTTGTGGAAGACCGTGTATCTCCTTGGTAGGGTAAAGTGTTTGTTCTAGAAGAATGGTACTTTACTGTGGAAAGGGTTGAAGGGCTTTTTCCTGTCAAGATTTGAATATGAGCCGGGCGGTGGTGGTGCACGCCTTTAATCCCAGCACTCGGGAGGCAGAGGCAGGAGGATCTCTGTGAGTTCGAGACCAGCCTGGTCTACAAGAGCTAGCTCCAGGACAGGCTCTAAAGCTGCAGAGAAACCCTGTCTCGAAAAAACAACAAAAAAGATTTGAATATGAAATGTCTCCCAGGGGCTCATGTTTTAAAGCTGGGTCCCCTTCTGCTGGTACCATCTTGGGAGGTTAGGAGGTGAATCACACCTCCACTGGAGTTACAAGGCTCCCAGTCCTTCTTTGTTCTCTGCTCTCAGTCCACTAGGAAGTGAACAGTCTCCTGCCATGGGGCTCCACACCAGCACAGGAACCAGGAGACTGAATCCTGTGAAACTGTGATTAGCCTTCCACCTTTCAGCTGTTCTCTCGGATAATTTGGTGGTAGGTACACAAAAGTAGGGAATACACCCTGAAAAGGGTAAGAAAAGAGATTTGAAGGCAGGAAACGAAAGTTTGGCTCCGGGCTGTATCCTAAGGAGAATTCTTTAGACTGGTTGCAGCAACTACTAACCAACCAGTCATGCTCAGTACTGCTTTCACGTCTGTGTTGTGGATCCTCCAGCGAGGTCTGTTATAGCCTCATGGCCTGGAGTGCTGACTGCGGAGCTGAGGGAGGAGGTGAAGAGAGTTCTTTCCCTAAAATCCTTCCTTCCCTGTGGAGGACGGCAAGGGCAACTTCATCTTTCAAGGAGTCCTTGGGAACCGCACAGATGGGAAAGCAACTTGGAGAACAAAGAGAGGGTCAAGGAATGAGTGACCAAGTATATCAGTCAACGCCTTCTTGATTCCAGGTGTAGGATGAGGGAGGCAGGCAGGCAGAGCCTCACGGAAATCCTGTGCACCACCCCCCTTCTACTCTGAAGGATATCTGTTGTCTTTATGCCCTGGCGGACACCATGGTTGTGAACAAGTGTGAGGCAGGAGAGCTCAGTTCTCCTCAGTGGAAATGTGAACCGCTACTGACTGTCATAATACACACATCCAATCTCTAGCGTTACATTCACAGCAACGTTAAAGGAACGGTCAGTTTCATACGTCAGCTTGGCTAGACTGTGCTATATATACTTCGAGAGTCAAACACCAGTCTAGATTTTTTCTGGGCTGCTATTTTTAGAAATGACTGATACTTGCCATTAGTAGACTTTGGGTAAAGTGGATTATCTTCTGCAACATGGGTGGGCTCATCCAATCAGGGAAAGTGGCCTTAGAGCAAAGACTGAGGTTTTTGGAAGAATTAACTCTCCAAAGATGTTATGCACAAGCCTTGGCTGAGTGCTCTTCCCATCCCCCAGCCTAGCCTGTAGACTTCAATGTCAAGACCACACCATCGACTCTCACTGACTTCCTGGCCTCCCAGTTTGCTTTAGTGGTTTCTGACTTGCCAGCCCCATAATTATATGAGCCAATTTCTCAAAATAAGTATGATATGCACCTACCCCCATAAATGGGTCTCTTTCTGTTTTTCTGATACACCCTGGTGAAGGCAGGCATTCTGGAAACGGATAACGGCTTAGTGTGTTGCACTGGAAATACTATCCTAAAGAAATTCAGCATATAGTATTGAATTTTACCTAGATCTCACAATCACGTACACCCAAGACCCTGTATCCGGCTAGCAAAACACCTCGGGTCAAAGCCACTCACTAGATGTTGTGAAAGCACTGTCTCCTGCCCCCATCTCCCCAAGTCCTGTTCCATGGACCACAGTAGGGTGATGCTTGGACCTTTGTGTCTCCTGAATTGTCCTGGTCCTATTCGTGACTGCATGTGACTGTCTGTGAGACACTGTGACACCATCGCTCAGGGAAGCACACGTGTTAATGGTGTGTGGCAGCTTTACAAACACTGTCTGTTTGAGTTAGATCTGAATCGCTCCATGATTTGAGGGTTCCCCGGCGACTATCGGAGCCTCGGAGATGATGCTGGCCAGAAAGAATGCATATGGCCGTCATTGTGCCAATTTTATAATTCATCTTTTAATAATCTGTAACTGAAGAGCCGAGTGGAACTCATCAAACCCTGCCTTGTTTCTCACTGGGGAGCATTTCTGTGTTTTGTTTTTGAGCCAAAGCTGAACGCAGCTGTTGGAGCTGTCACCAGGATTCTTGTTCACCCAAATATTGATAATAATGGCTCCTGCTTCACATGGAAAGCATTTATTTAAATATTTGTAATGGAAAGACTGTTATTATTGATATTAGAGCTTTGCAGTGAGAATGTAATAATGTGGACAGGACATTCATAAACCATGTTTGGAAGAGGCTGCGGCTGCCTCCTGCGTGGTACACAGGGCCTTGAGCTGGTATTGTTGCTCATCTGTTCTTCATAGAAATAGGGAGAAGTTATTACCAGGGAATAATTAAACCCACAGAAAGGACCAAATGCTGGCAGGCTACAGCCATCCACACCACCACATGACAGCCTGTTATAATCAACGGAATCAGACTGCTGGGGCTTTGAGTCTGGGGTGGAGGGCAGCGTAATGAGTAGACCTTATCCTTCTCTATCCTCCGACTTTCCTGGATTACAGGAAAAAGCAGGTCCCATCGTGTTTATGAGCCCTTTACGCACAGTGCTCTGGAGTGGAGCCTGGGCCAGGTTCTCACTCGGGTGACCGATGCATCACTGTGAGGGATGAAAGCCGTGTTGATGCTTGCCAATACTTCCCTGGAAGCTCTGTGCTGGTCAGAACCTATGGCTCCGTATTTCCTTCCTGTGTTTTCCCTTTCTCTGTTCTCGTAGCCTTGCCGTGTTTGCCTGCCCTGGGTGGTCTTCTGTCTCCGGAATCAAATTCTCTTTGTTCTTTATTATGTGTTCCAATCAAGATGACTTTGTTTCCAAGTCAATGTCTGATCATTTCCCAGGAAAGAGTAAGAGATTGTCTTAGGGTTGAGTGGCCACCAAGGATAACAAGGTCCCTGACAGGGCCTGTAGCTTACACACAGCAGTGGGCAAACCTGGGGACTATCACTTTCCAGAACCTCAAGGAGATTTTGTGAGCTGTGTCCCTAGTGAGGGGGAAGAACTTTCTTATCAAAGCTTTACCTATGAACGTGAAAGAGGGGCACAGTTGGAGTTGTTAGGGGACCTGAATCATTGTTCAGCTCCTGGAAACACCCTACAGAAGGAAGGTAGGAAGGTGAGGGAGGTGGGAAGAAGAAAAAGAGGAGGGGAGAGGGTGGGGGAGGGGGAAATGTTAAGTAAAAACCATGCCACTGTGCTGTGTGATAAATTGGTAGTCAGTGACACGCTGTCCAGAGACCCATCTACCAGACCCAAGCAGGGGGAGCCCCACTCCCACAGGAGACTGCAGAGCCTGGGGGAGCAGGGGTGTGTGTCTGTGGAGTGGCCCCCAGAGCCTTCCCGGTGCATGTACCTCCTGAGCAACAGTACCCAGCTGAGCCAGAATGGTGATCCCAGGGACTAGAGGATACCTTGGAATGTTCCTGAGTGAGTGCACGAGACACATTGGTCCATCTCTGACACAAGCCTCAGGTGGCCCATCTTGGGTGGTCAGTTCCTTATTCCACGTAGCAGGAATCAAACCCTTTGCCAGGAGACTAACCTGAGTTCCTTGAGAATGGCTTCTGGATTCGTATGTGACCCTTGCGCCCTGGTCTTGGCTTGAAGCAGGAATCCAAAGAGCTTTACATTTAGGTAGAGCCGGGCCATGCAACTTGACCAGCTTCCCAGCAGTCCACAGCCTGCTGGCTAACGAGGAAGTGGGTTTTCGAGGAGTCGACTTCTGTGACTCCTGCTTCAGGGAAGTCACTGGGGAGAGAAACAAAAAGAAGTTAGGAGACTTATTGTCTCCGAGACACAAAAAACACTAGGTAGGAAAGAGAACAATGAAAAGAACTTTGTGCTTCCTCAAGTCAGCCATTTAATGACAATGCCTCTTGTCTCACTTGGGAGCTGTCTGTTCTAGCAGCCAATTAATGTGGCCTTAAGGGATACTTTTAATTTGGGATTCTTTGTTAAAAGAAAACCCAAAGCCCAAAGAATCAGCCGCTTACTGGTGAGGTTCTGAGCACTTTCTTCATTTTTGGAGGAACTGCCTGGGGTTCAAAGAGATGAATCATATAATTTCATAAGAATTCTTGATAATGGAGTATGAAATGGCTCCAAAGTGTTTCTAAATAGCTGTGGCCACATCTTAGATGTTCACCGTCTGAGAATGTATAATTTAAGAACTCGGCGCGGGATGACAGCATTGTGCTCTCAAGGGTCTTTTCAAGGGAGCCAATCTCTACCCACTTCAAAGTTGTGTAGGTTCTAAGGCAACTCTGGACTCTTGGACACTCCCCTCTAGAGCCACAAGCCTCAGAGCTTCCTCATGGCTCTTTCTGCTTGGGCTGGTGGTGCGTCACTCGGCTTAGCCGTTCCTCTCCGGTGCCGCCATGAATTGTGGAGCCTAACGAAGACACCCTGAGGATTGGGCTACAGCTGTATCACAGTGCAATCAATAGTGACTTTAGGGATAATTTAGGCCCTGGGAACTTGCACAACGCTCTTCAGATTTATAAGGCTGGCTTGGCTTGTGGCTTTTCCCGAGAAGCTAACAATCCCCTTCCCTCTTTGGTATGGGTTATAGTTTGGGTTTCTTTGAATGTGTTTTGCTAACAGGTGAGCATCAGAAAAGCCATGTACATGTTTCATGTAAAGGAATAAATGTTAAATTGCACAGTTCTCTAATCCTTCCCGCTGGAAAACTTAATTAACTTTAGGTTTTTACCTGCCAGTTCCGTTGAAAATGGGGAGATCTTTTATTCTGTGGACCAGAACATTATCTGGGAAGTATTTTATATATGTGAGTGTCTGCCTGCATATATGTATATGTAGTATGTGAATGCCTGGTCCCTGAAGAGAGGGATGGACCCCTGGAATTGGCGTTAGAGACAATTACGCATCACCGTTTGGGCAGGCACATAGAGCATTTTCTTAATTAGTGATTGATGTGCAAGGGCCCAGCCCATTGTAAGCATAGAAGGCACGGAGGTCTTTGGGCTCACAGATAAGTACTAGGGAAACCAGGAATGTTAACTGCACAGGGTCATTCCTTCAAAGGCAAGGATGCAAAACCTGTTAGTCTCCCAGAAGGCTGGGAGCGGTTGTGGTTAATATGGTGACCCTGTGTGGATGTCCTAACTGCTCTCTGGACGGGCAGGATACAGCTAAGATGGGAGTGGTTCGAGCCGCCTTCTGCTTTTCACTGTGTGTTGATAGAGAATAGGGTTGAGGTAAGTCATTTCTCATCCAGGCCATCATCCACTCTGAAGACCTTGGCTGAGGCAGCTGCACGAGGCTCGCCTTCAGGCCCCACACCACACGGCAGACCACAAGGGGTGTTTTCTGTCTCAAGAAAGCCGGAGATTGTTGGCTCTGCCTCCCTAGGTGATCAGCTCCTTAGACCACTGAGAACTTTGTTCCAGTTGTTTTTTTGTAAGGCTGTTAGCATAGCGATGTGTCCAGCAGACACCATCTCCTTCATGAGTGAACGCAGGCGTGCTTACTGCTTATCGTAAGAAGGATAGAGCCAAGCGCTGGGGACCGCGATGGACTGGATGCTCTTCCTGCAGAAACACTTTTGCCCAGGACAGGCGTTTCCTCCTGGGATGCAGCTGGCTATACACACAGGCCTTATCTTACCCTCTTGAAATGGCCTTGGAGTTGGGGCTGGATCTGGTCCCTGAGCAGCCACCACCCTTGCTTTGGTCAATAAAGCCGCCCCAATCTCTGACTCGGGTGTCGGGTATTTTTTTCCCCACTGTCTATTAAAGGCTTATTACCTCGCAAGTAGGGTCAATATCTCAACACAGCAGGTCTTTTGCAGTTCTTTTTGAATGTTTGTTCGCCTCCATCCTTAAGTGGAGGGCCAAACCCAGGACCTGGTACTTGCTAGACAAGTGCTCTAACCACTGAACTAAATTCCCAACCCCTTTGCAATATTGACACATATTCCTACCAGGTTTATTGAGATTATGGACCTTGTTGTGGCTTGTCAGTAACACATACTGTTAGTTGTGGCTCTCACAGCGCACAGCGTGTTACGTGATTGAAAACATCTTTATTTCCGCTTGCCTTCTGGTCTATGTTTGTCACTGTGAGGGACTTTTTTTTTTCTGTTTAGAATTTAAATACCTTCTCTATGGTTCAAGATTTAGTATGGCAACATATATTATGATGGTTTTCCTGGAGGAGAATAAAATAAAATAACAATCTTTCTTTTCAAAAGATCCATCTGGGTTTTTAGTCTTTTAATTCTCTCTCCTGTGAAGAAATCGATGTTTACAGGATTCCTTCCTAGAAGATAGTTTTGCCTTTTCTAAACAATAAGCAATGGGAGGGGGCCCTGTAATGCTACCCTAGCTCTGTCCACATCCAAGTCTTTCTGCTCTGCTGTTCTGCTTGCATCCGCTAGTGCGTATTGAAGGTTTGTTCTGGTCAGGCGCTGAAAAGAGAGCTCTGAGCGTTTGTTTTCCTCCTAAATCTTCACAACGCCACGGGGAAGGTTCTATTAGTGTCATTTCCACACAGATGAAAAACCATGGCTTAGAGAGGTGCCTAATATCTGCAATCTAGCCCAGTTAGTAAACGGTGGGAAGGGATTAGAGAGAAACTCATGTCTGTCTTCTTAACTGCCAGCCCACCCTATCTCCTAGGGAGGTATCCGAATACCGTCGTTGTACCCAAATACCCTGCCCAGCAGGTATTCAAATACCATAGTGAAGGATGGAAGTCTTATTGAGCTAAATTATGCCACCCACAAAATATCTATTATAGGTTGTAAAGGTGACCCGAGACTGATTGCAACTGAATGAGATTGCATAGTCCTAATTATCCATTGTAAAGACTCTTCAAAAGGAACGATAATGTTCCTACTACAATTTTTTCAGGCTTGTTGTTTTGATATTTGATAATATTTTCGTGCCCGTTGCGAACTTTTCCTTCCACCGATGATGAATAATAAGTCATTTATTCAGTTTGCCTTGGTGGCACTGAAGTTATTATGTCGCTTCTAATGTGTTGATAATCATAGTGATACAAATGTTTAGCGGTAACCCACTGAAGATCCATTTTCCCTTTTATTTATACCTGTGCCAGGTATAAACGACTATCAGCCAGCGCCTCAGATAAGAATCGTTTTTGTCTTTGTTTACTCCTATAAGATTTATCTTGTACAGCCTCCTCTCACTTAGTTCCTTTGTTAGACCTCTTACATTTCATCCAGTAAGTGCTATACCACTGGAGCTTTTTCTGTATGTCACAATATTTATGAATCATTATCCCAGACAAAAGGAAGGATCTTGCAAAGCCTGGGAGATGCTGCATACTACAGAGGCGGCAGAGCAAACCAAAAAGGAACAGCGCGGTTTAATACTGGCCCATGCTCTTTTTTTTTTTTTTTTTTTGTTTTGTTTTTGGTATTGATTGTCACAGTGGTTCTGTGAAGCTTCTTAGTCTCCACAAGCCTTAGTTTTTCATCTGTCCCTTTCTATTTTCTGTCTCTCTCTTACTCACTGATTGACTATTTTATTAATTCAGTAACTATCGCGTGTCTCTGCTGTCCAGGCACACATGCAAAGACCGAGAGAGCCCGCTTTTGGGGAGGGAGCCCTAAACAGACAGGCCTACAAACTAATGAGCTGAGAAATGAGAAAACCCCAGATGAGGCCATCTCCCCACAGCAAATAAAGCGAGGAACGCAGCGGAGGGAGCAGCTGTCATCAGAGTGGTCAGCAAAGACAGGAAAGGTGAGGACAGGAAGTGCAGACGTTCAAGGTGGGACCAACCTCGAATGACCAAAGAACAGAAAGGCCAGTGGACCAAAGCAGAGGAAGCACAGCAGAAGAGCTGCATTGGGTGGTGGAGAGGCTATCTCACCGCATAGAAGCAGTAAGGAAAAATAGACATTTTCCTCTGCAGTGAGGGTCCAGGAGTTTGAGGCTGGTATCATCCTGGTGGAACAATGTTTTCAGCGTTTATGGTCTCATAATTGTAAGAGAATTTTCTCAGTAACACTTTAGAATTATTTTAATATCAATGAAACAAAGGGAGGGAACTTAACATTACCCATAATTGTCGCTATTTTACCAGAGTGCTGCCTCCCTCTGATGCTGCTTCATTATCCCCAATACTGAGTGATGATTTTAATATTAAATGTTAGGCAGATAGTGACTCTCATGACATTCATAGTACTTTTTCAGAACCAGACTCTGTACGGGCTAGTTAAAGGGGATAAAAACAAACCAACAACAAACCTTCAAAACTTTATAAAGTACTTATGGAAACATATATACACCACACACAAACATGCATCTGCACACCACCCCTTCCATACTCCCATACATCATACATGCCAAATGCACAGCACATACCTCTCTTTATACCACAAGCATCCCATACCACCTGCCTTCACCCCACATTCTTATGCACACATATCAGACACCCAACACCCCCTTATACACACATGCCACACCCACACCATATCCACACACCTCTTCACGTACACATACCACCACACGTGGCATGCACATCCCATATGCCACATACACTCTTACCAGCCCAACACCACACACATGGAGCCCAAAGTGATCCTGAACTTACGGTCCTGCCTCAGCCTCCCCAGCAGTGAGCTTACAGAAATGCATTACTGTGTTCAGCACTTTGAAAATTCTTAATAGTGGGAATTAGCCCAGTCAGAACAGCTAGGAGAGGGTTGGTCTATTCAAGGGTTAGGAGCTAGCGGTCCTGCTTTAGTGATTGAATTAGAACAGGGTGTAAATGCCTCTGCCCTCATTGTAGCTTTATCCTTCCTCGGAGATAAATTGCATGTGAATAAATACATATTAAAGTACTTCAAATTACTTTGGTCTAAGTATATAATTTATGTTGTTAATCTGCTTCTGCTTCTAATTTGTTCAGTAAGCCCCTGATCTCTCCCCGTCTTTTCATTGTCACAGGGGAAGCCAGGCCTGCTGTCACACATTGTCGCTAATGAAAGATCTCTGGTATGTGGTGGACAGATTCGTTCCTACTGTGCTGAGCCCTCTTCCCCCTTTCTCACTCCACCTTGCCTCTCAGGGCAAGCTTGCCAGAAGCCACCGAGTGCTTCATCTTGCCTTCCTCCTTCCAGGCCCCCTGCATGCCATCCCTCTGGTCACAGCAGCCCTCCAGCCCGAGGCCTCCACAGCCTCCCCATGCCGAAACCCACTCAGCTAGCCAGCATGGCTCCCTCCAGGCAGTCCCTCTGCCAAGATCGGACTTCAGCCTCATAGCTGTGGGATCTGTCAGGCTGAGAACATAAGGGCTCCAGCCCATTATTAGCCGATAGAAAGCTTATAAAAAGGACTTTACAAACCAAGGCATGAATAAATAATTTCATGACCAGAGTAGCAGCGTGGCAGGCTTGGGTTTAAAGCCGAAAGCCTTTCTAATGTGTTGCCAGGGGATTAAATGCTATCACCGTGTTTCAGGCAGTGATTTTTATTGCATGTTTCATTCAGGATTTGGCATTGGAAAAGAAGGAATTCTGTACACATCACACTGGAATTAGAAGTCAGCATGCTCCTATTTAAAGCCTGGATGCTATTGTCTTGAGGGGGCATTATCTTCTGCTCCCCGCTACGTGTGTGTGTGTGTGTGTGTGTGTGTGTGTGTGTCTACATTTTTGGAGATTTACCATCTTTCAACTCCTAATAAATCTTACCCATAAAGCTTTCAAAATTATGTTTCAGAAATGACAAGTATAGTGGTGTGTTTGCAAGATCCAGAGAGCAACAGCGGTGCACAGAAAGCCAGGGAATTCAAATAGACAGAGAAAACTATTGGAGGCCTTTGTTCTGCATTAAAAACAAAACTGCATGGATAGTCATTGGGTGGATGCTTGTGGCTATAGATAGTCACTCTGGGTTAAACTCAATGTCTATGGCTCAGTTAGAAATAGTTTTGGGTCTGGTTGATAGGAGGTTATCTTATTAGTGTGTTTGTGTGTGCGGGTGGGTGTATGTGTGTATGCATATGAGCTTATTTATATGTGTACCACGTGCATGCAGTGCCCATGCAGGCCAGAATTGGGTGTTGGATCCCCTGGAACTGGAGTTACAGGTGGCTGTGAGCTGCCTAATATGGATGCTGGGAAACAAACCTAGGTCCTCTGCAAGAGCAGCAAGTGTTTTTAACCATGGAGCCATCTCTTTAGCCCTATAGGACATTATTTTAAATGAAACAAGTCTGGTGCAGAATGACAAGCTCCTCTATCTCTCACTCATATGGGCAGTCTAAAGGAGTTGACCTCATGGAAGTGGAGAATGGATGGGGATTATGAGGAGTGGGGGACATAGTTGAGAGGGGAGAAGGAGAAAGTTTAGTCAACAGGTACAGTCTTAGAGTTATGTTAAAATGGTATTCTGTGGGACAGCAAGGTTGAGATAATGAAGAGTAATGTAGAAGGAAGCGGCGGGCTGTGTCCCACCAGCCACCCGGCTAGCTTTGCCCAAAATAATTACACGGAAACTGTATTCTTTTAAAACACTGCCTGGCCCATTATCTGTAGCCTCTTATTGGTTAATTCTCACATCTTCCTTTAACCCATATTTAGTAATCCGTGTAGCACCACGAGGTGTGGCTTACCAGGAGAGATCTTAACCTGCGTCCATCTCAGAGAGGAGAATCATGGCGACTCACTATGGCGACTGACCTGAAGCGTCTCCCCAACTCTGCTTCCTTGTTCCCACAATTCTGTTCTGTCTACTCCGCCTACCTAATTTTCTGTCTCTTAAAGGGCCAAGGCAGTATCTTTATTAATAATGAAAGTAACACATAGACACTCCTCCATCAGAATAACACATTTCATGTATCATAATACTCAGAAAATTTTAATGTCCTTACTATAAAGAAATTATAAAAGTTTAACTATTCTGAGTATGCCATTGCTTGCCATGTGAGTAAAAAAAATCACATTGTGCTTCATAAAAGCATATTAAATACTTATATCAAGAAAAATCAAATAAATGCATACATAAACAAATAATGTGGGTTTGGGGATGTAGCCCGGTTGGTAGAGTGCTCACTAGTATCCACCCAGCCTTGAATTTCATCCCCTGCACTGATAAATCTGGGTTTGAGGATGCATGCCTGTGATTCCCCTACTGGGAGAGGTGGGGCAGGTGGAAGAAGTATGTGGTTAAGGTCATTCTTCACTATAGCAAGTTCAAGCTCAGCCTGGGATACTTATACAAGACTGTCTCAAAAGAACTAAAAATAAATAATTTGAGGGTCTTGTTGGTCAGGCCTTTTGAGTATAAAGAGTCACACCCAGGAATGGTAAATGTCCCTTAACTCCCCCACGACAGTTTTCCTTCCTTTCCTAAGGTGCTATCTTCTATGTGCTCTTGCTTTCTGAGAGTCTAGACACTCATGGTCAGTTATGGTCTGAAACTAGTAAATGGAAAATTCTGGAACTAACCAATTGACTTAGTTATTGTTCTTTTGCTTTGTATTACCAAGGCAACTTTTTAAAAAGAAAGAATGTAGTTGGGGGCTTGGTTACAGTATCAGAGGGTTGGTTAGTCCATGATTATAGTAGTAGGAAGCACGGCAACAGGCAGGAAGGCATGGTGCTGGAGCAGTAGCTGAGAGCTTACATTCTGATCAATGTACAGGCAGAAGAGAGAGAGAGGGAGAGAGACTGGACCTGGCATGGGCTTTAGAAACTTCAAAACCCCCTCTAAGTGACACACTTCCTTCAACAGGGACATAATGTAGTCTGACTTTCCTTTGGGATGCCAGCTCACAAATAATGACATGGAGGCTTTTCTGCAACTAGCTCTTATAACTTAAATTAACCTGCTTTTATTAATCTACATTCTGCCACATAGCTCTGTTAACTCTCCTCTGTACCATATGTTTGACTTCATCGGTGTCTTGCTGGCATCTCCAACTCTTTTCTTCCCAGAGTCCTCTTTCTCCTGGGAAGTCCCGCCTATTCTCTTCTGCTTAGCTATTGGCCATTGAGCTCTTTATTAAACCAATCAGAAGGTGCCTTAGGCAAAAACACATCTTTACAGTAAACAAAAAAGATGATTCCACAGCAGACATACCTATGGCCTCACCTCCCAATCCTTCCCAATCAGCTGGGGACTAAGCATGCAAATATATGAGTCTATGGAGGTCATTCTCATTCAAACCACCACACCAATTCATAAATTTTAAATTATGTATTGTCCTGAGTAGTGTGATTAAAATCTTGTGTCTGACCCCATTGTGTCCCATCCTTCTTGGGATGTAAATCATTTGTTTGTCCGATGTATCCACACTGTATATGTGCCCTGCTCTTAGTCACTTACTAACCATCCTGGTTATCAAACTATGCTTAAGCCACTCTCATTTTTAAGAGTGCTCCCAAAGTACAAGGCTAGTATTGCTGCAATTTATCATAGTACACTGTTATAATTGTTTTATTATTGTTTATTGTTGTTGTTAATTTCTTATTGTGCCTAATTTATAAATTAAACTTCGTCATAGATATGTATGTGTAAAAAAGAAGCCACATTCTCACTCATAGAGACTGAGCTGCCAGTCGGAGAGATTGCATGGGGCTGACCTAGGCACTCTGCATGTATGTTACAGTTGTGTAGCTTGGTCTTCTTGTAGGGCTCCTAATAGTGGAAGCAGGGGCTGTCTCTGACTCTGCCACCTGCTTTTAGGATCCTCCCTCCTACTGGGTTGCATCGTCCAACCTCAGTAGGAGAGAAGGTGTCTAGACTTATTGCAACTTGATATGCCATGACTGGTTGATATACATGGGAGGCCTGCTCTTTTCTGAGGAGAAAGAAGGAGGAGTGGATGGGGGAGGAGAAGTTGGGGGGAGAGGGACTGGAATGAGAGAACGTGGGGAGCAGAAACTGTGATTGGGCTGAGAAAGAACTAATTAATTAATTAATAAAAATGCAAAAACAAAGCAAAAAAGAAAGAAAAGCACATTCTAAGTAGAATGTATTACTATCTGTTTTTTAGACATCTAAAAGGGATCCTGGGATGTGTGTATAGCAGGGGAGAGGGATGATACTGTTCACTATTCTCATTTCTTCCCTCTAATAAAAAAAAAGAAATTTCATCTTCCTAACATCTCTGTCACAAGGATTCCTTTCTGCAGGATTACCTGCTTGGGAAAGCATTCCACAGCAATGACTAAGACGCAAGGGCTGGAGCAGGCTAGGACCAACGCTTTGTTTCCAGGAAAGCCAGGCAGCTCTGCTTAAAACCAAGAGAGCAATGACGCCAGGTAGGGCAGACAGCACAAGGAGGGCACACGGGCTGGGATTGTGGAATGGAGGACCTAGGGAGACTGAGGCACACTTAATGCTGCTAATCCCAGTTTTCCCATTGCAACTCTGAGAGCAGATCTTACGAGTTCCTGCCAAGAAGGATGGACCCACACAGTGTCCAGCTTCATATGTGTAGAGAAGACATATCCAGCCTGTCTTTCTAGAGGTGTTGTGGAAATCACAGACATGAGATCTAGACTATCATAGTCACAGAGTCTACAGTTCTGAGCTCATTTCTCATGGGCCTCCAGAAATCAGGACTGGGTTGTATTAGCTACCCAACATGCTGCAATACGGGCACACTACTGGGTAATAATAGCTACAAAAAAGAAATGGTAGTGAGACACAAGATAAAGTAAGGAGAAAAAATTCCTGTGCAATTAGGTTGGCGATTTTGTTATTATTTTAAATCAAAGGGGTTGGTTTCATGTAAAATAAAATGGTTTCCCACTCTGTTGGTATCAGCATCTTTCTTTGGGTATGTATTAGAATCCATGGAAAATCGGAGAACATTTTTATGTCCCAATGACATTTTTAGGACCAAGATGTCCAGAAAGAAATTGAGTCGTGTTTCCTGTTCTCCACACTTTTAGGGAATATAGAACATTCTCATGCAGATGTCATCTTTCCTTTCCACATCTGTTTCAAACACACAGGCACTCCCCAGCTGACCGTGGAGAGTCGCATCCTGACAACTAGCACGCCGAGGAGGCCCTTTCACAGGAGGCTGTGGGGTTTCCTTCCACAGCCTTCCTGCAGTAGGTGCTTGGGCCGTCTGTTAGACTTCCTCAGTTCTCCTCAAGACTTACCTCAGAGTATCTGCTTCAGATACTCCTTCCCAGAGCAGTGCCGCCGTCAAGGGCTCCAGAGCTATCTTCCCGGCTTCCTATAGGTAGATTCGTGGAAAAATGTTCAGAATAGCCTGACGCTGCTTTTATCCCAATGCGGGTCAAATTTCAGGGCGTGAAATTCTACAAATGAACTCCCTTTCGCTCGTTCTAGGGAAGCATGGCCTCTGACTTGCAGTGACTTGTCTTTGTCTTTCAGTGTGAGTGAAAACCACGGTCCCCAGAAGACAGTGTGTACCTTGCTGTGCCTGGCTCTATGTCTGTGTATAGAAGAGCAGAGAAGTAAGGGAATCCATGGCAACTGAAGCAATACCTGAGCACCTTTCATCCAGACAGCTAAGGGGTTTATCGGGAAAGATCTTTTGTACCGGGATGTGCAATAGCCGAAAGATATTTATTGCCTCGTCACTCAGAAGATGTCATTTTGGAAGGTCGAATGTCTGTCTACAAGGCACACAGCCCAGACTGTGGAATTCAGCGATCACACTGTGACTCTGGGCATCTGTGTTTATAGCTAGTGGGGTTGAAGGGAGGGATTGGAAGAAACTGGGGGATGAAGGTGTGAACTGGTGCCGACACCGAGCAGTGGAGCTTGGGTGCCTGGGATGCTCAAAGACAGGGCTGTCACCCGAAAGAACCCTCTGACAAGGATGGATTGTAAACACGATGTGAATCTCTCCTTTTCTGCCCTCAAGCCAGCACTACTTAGACTTCCAGGTTTCAAGCAACAGAAGCAGACTGTTTATTTTAAATAAAGGAGAATATTCATCATAAGAATAGTTGGGGCTAAAAATTCTAATGAAAAGAAGGATATGACTGGGCAATGCGAAGTGACAAGAATCTCAGAATCAGGTGACAGAACTACAGCATGCTAGACCTAAGGGCAGATACACCAGCAGCCGCACACGCACCTGTCCAGATGTGACGAGTGTGACCGCAACCATGTTTCCCTTCCTCGGATACTCAGAATTCAGAGTTCCGGGAGAAGAGTCACTTGGCAGAGCCTCACCCTTCAACCTGTCCTCCCTCCCCAGAAGATGCACAGAGCAAGCAGCCTCCTTTGGGTTCCGTGGTGTAGGACATGGTGGTTGGTTTCTCTTTTCCTCAAGTCCATACCAAATGAGTCGCAGGGTAAGCGGGGATGATAGTGCGAAGTTGAGGGCTGTCGAACTAAAAGGCAATCCAAGAGAGCCTCAGACCCCGGAACACAGCTACAAAACGTGAGGATGTGAAGGCGTGCATGCTTTTTTGCTTGTTGTTTTTCTAGTCATGTTTCTCCCTCCGTATGTGCCAAGGCCCAGACTCAAACGCCATATTTCTAGGGTTTGCGGTCCAGGTGTGGTCACAGCATTGAGAGGCTGGTGTGTTTGTTTATCTGCAAAAAGAGGCTAATGATATCTGTCTCAGAGCGTCCCTGACGGTTGAGGGGGCTGTTTATGAAGTGCCTAGTCCGTGCCTGGTATTGAGTAATGGTAACAAACTGTCACATTGTTTCCCAAAGCACAGTGTGTCATGGTCCTTATGTTTCCCTGTAGGCCAGAACTATGGTAGACTGTCTTAGGGGTTCTGTTGCTGTGATAAAACACCATGACCAAAAGCAACTTGGGGAGGAAAGGGTTTGTTTCAACCTTATACATTTCAATCACGGTGCATCATGAAGGGAAGTCAGGGTAGGAACTCAAGGTAGGGAATTGGAAACAGAAGCTCAAGCAGAGGTCCTGGAGGAAGGTTGCTTACGGACTTGCTCCTTACGATTTGCTTAGCCCGCTTTCTCACACCATTCAGGAGCATCTGCTGAGGGGTGGCACCGCCCTCTCCATCAGTGTGCTAGGCCCGCCCACCCTCCCACATCAACCATCAATAAAGAAAATGCACCACAGCCCTGCCTATAGGCCAGTTTGGTAGGGACATTTTTCTCAGTTTTGGTTTCTTCTTCCAAAATGGCTCTAGCGGTGTCAAGGTGACTTGAAAGTAGCCAGTATAAAGACTTTATATAGGAATTTCCCCACTTGATAGTTGTGGATCCCTTTTGTGTCTGTATGTACATGAGCAGACAGACGTATGTGTGATGGTGTGTATGCACATGTATGCATGTTCATGTGTGGCATTTTTGACTGTTGTTCCTCAGGTGACATGTGCTTTTAAAAAAAATTATTTCTTTTGAGACAGAGTCTTATGTCATTCAGGCTGGTTTTAAATTTATATTATATAGGCAACCGTGATTTTGAACTTCTTCTGATCCTCCTGCCTCCACTCCCGAGAGGCAGAGACTACAGACATGTGTGCCACCTTGGTTTTTGAAGTAAGGTCCTCTCTTCAGCCAGGAGCTTGCCAAGTAGGTTAGGCTGACCCGTGAGAGCAGGGATCCACCTTTACCTTCTCAGCACTGAGATTATAAATTCACACCACCAGGCCTGACGTTTAATTGAAAAGAAAACCACAGCTCTGAGAACTTGAACTCGAGTCTTCTGGCTTGTAAGGCAAGCCCCTTACCAGCTGAGCCCTCTCAGGACGAAATCGCTCTCTTAGAAGCCTGACTGGCTCTAAAGGGGTGCTAATGATTACGCCTCTCATGAGGAATTCCTCCAAGCATTAAATGAGATAATCCATGTTAAGTACTTCACACCGGGTCTAACAATTGAAATCAACTGAGAACATGCTAATTATTAATAGGAACCCAGATAGTTTAATGTTTCCGCCCTCAAATACACATGCATACAGCCTCTTCCACCAAGAGCAATACATTCCATACGGTTACAGCAAACTCTTTGGTTCAAATGCAGCTTATTTTCTAAGGATCGAGAATGCACACGGATGCTGAGAGCTGGACGCAAGTTAGGGATCTTATGATCCAGTCTCTTGGTGGCGTGGAGGAGGAGACCGGGGGGCTGCTCTATCGGGGGCTTGGCCCCTGGTTTGCTTCTCCATAAGCCCCTCTCACCTTATCATTATCGGAGCCATGGGCTCAGTTTCTGTTTCTGTCCAGCTTCTCCTAAGGCCGACAGCATTCCAGTGCTGCATAGAAACGGCTCCGTGACCTCAGCATTCGGCTGTGCTTCCCTTCCTGCTGCCTGAGCTGGAAGTGGCCGGGCTGGGAGCGCAGAAAGGCCTGTCAATCTCACCCTATCTAATCGTTTGCATCGCCTTATGGCTGGCTGCCCTAAGTGGCAAATGGAATTGGCACTGGGAGGTTTTGGCTCTTTTCTTTCCTATCGTACTTTAAGTAGTTACTTAATATTCCGCCTATTATTTCTTGTGGAGTGTCTTTGGCATTTCCAACGGTCATATTTTCTCAAGGAA